>NW_026893842.1:0-336227 GCF_032452875.1 Bos javanicus
GCTGAGCAGGGACTAATCACGCTGATCAGGCAGTCAGGCAGCTGAGCAGGTTAAGGCTGCAGCTGAGCAGCGCTAATCCGCGATTCAGCAGACCTGATCACGTGACTGAGCAGGCCCTGATCACGTGGCTGAGCATGCACTGATCACGTGACTGAGCATGCACTGATCACGTGACTGAGAGGCACTGATCACGTGACTGAGGCACTGATCACGTGACTGAGCATGCACTGATCACGTGACTGAAGCACTGATCACGTGACTGAGAGGCGCTGATCACGTGACTGAGGGCGCTGATCACGTGACTGAGAGGCACTGATCACGTGGCTATCATGCACTGATCACGTGCTTCAGGAGGCAATAATCAAAGAGCTGAGCAGGCACTAATCACTTGGCTAAGAGGCACTAATCACGGAGAGGAGCAGGAAATCGTCAAGGAGCTGAGCAAACTGTAATGAAGTGGTTAAGCAGACTCTAAACACGTGACGCAGCAGGCTCTACACCCGTGACTGAGCAGACACAATTTGGGCAGCTCAGCAGACACCAATGGTGCAGCTCAGCAGACACAAATGGTGCAGCTCAGCAGACACCAATCATGCAGCTCAGCAGGCAATACTCATGGAGCTGAGCAGGCAGAATCACTCAGCTCAGCAGGCAAAGATCAAGGAGCTGAGCAGACTGCCATTAAGTGGCTAAGCAGACTCTAAACACGTGACTCAGCAGGCTTGACACCCGTGACTGAGCACACACGAATCTTGCAGCCCAGCAGACAATACTCCTGGAGCTGAGCAGGCAGGAATCACGCAGCTCAGCAGACAGTAATCAAGGAGCTGAGCAGGCACGAATCACGCAGCTCAGCAGGCAATAATCCTGGAGCTGAGCAAGCAGGAATCACGCAGCTCAGCAGGCAATAATCAAGAAGCAGAGCAGGCAGGAATCAGGCAGCTCAGCAGCCAATAAGCAAGAAGCTAGCAGTCAGGAATCGCGCAGCTCAGCAGGCAATAATCATGGAGCTGAGCTGGCAGGAATCACGCAACTCAGCAGGCAATACTCACGGACCTGAGCAGGCAGGAATCACGCAACAGCAGGCAATAATAATTGGAGCTGAAGGCTGTAATGAACTGAATAAGCAGACTCTAATCACGTGATTCAGCCGGCTCCTCTCTGGGGACTGAGCAGGCACTTATTATGCAGCTCAGCAAGCAAAAATCATGGAGCTGAGCAAGCAGGAATCACGCAGCTCAGCAGGCAATCATGGAGCTGAGCAAACAGGAATCACGCAGCTCAGCATGCAATAATCAAGAAGCTGAGCAGGCAGGAATCACGCAGCTCAGCAGGCAATAAATATGGAGCTGAGCAAGCAGGAATCACGCAGCTCAGCAGGCAATAATCAAGAAGCTGAGCAGGCAGGAATCACGCAGCTTAGCAGGCAACAATCATGGAGCTGAGCAGACTGTAATGAAGTGGCTAAGCAGACTCTAATCACGTCACTCAACCGGCTCCTAACCCGGTCTTGAGCAGGCACTAATCACGCAGCTGAGCAGGGACTAATCACACAGCTGATCAGGCACGAGTCAGGCAGCTGAGCAGGGATTAAGCATGCAGCTGAGCAAGCGCTAATCCCTTGATTCAGCAGACCCTGATCACGTGACTGAGCAGGCCCTGATCACGTGGCTGAGCATGCACTGATCACGTGACTGAGCACGCACTGATCACGTGACTGAGAGGCACTGATCACGTGACTGAGAGGCACTGATCACGTGACTGAGCATGCACTGATCACGTCACTGAGAGGCACTGATCACGTGACTGAGAGGCGCTGATCACGTGACTGAGGGGCGCTGATCACGTGACTGAGAGGCGCTGATCACGTGGCTATCATGCACTGATCACGTGCTTCAGGAGGCAATAATCAAAGAGCTGAGCAGGCACTAATCACTTGGCTAAGAGGGCACTAATCACGGAGAGGAGCAGGAAATCGTCAAGGAGCTGAGCAAACTGTAATGAAGTGGTTAAGCAGACTCTAAACACGTGACGCAGCAGGCTCTACACCCGTGACTGAGCAGACACAATTTGGGCAGCTCAGCAGACACCAATGGTGCAGCTCAGCAGACACAAATGGTGCAGCTCAGCAGACAATCATGCAGCTCAGCAGGCAATACTCATGGAGCTGAGCAGGCAGGAATCACTCAGCTCAGCAGGCAAAGATCAAGGAGCTGAGCAGGCACGAATCTCGCAGCTCAGCTGGCAAAAATCAAGGAGCTGAGCAGACTGCCATTAAGTGGCTAAGCAGACTCTAAACACGTGACTCAGCAGGCTTGACACCCGTGACTGAGCACACACGAATCTTGCAGCCCAGCAGACAATACTCCTGGAGCTGAGCAGGCAGGAATCACGCAGCTCAGCAGACAGTAATCAAGGAGCTGAGCAGGCACGAATCACGCAGCTCAGCAGGCAATAATCCTGGAGCTGAGCAAGCAGGAATCACGCAGCTCAGCAGGCAATAATCAAGAAGCAGAGCAGGCAGGAATCAGGCAGCTCAGCAGCCAATAAGCAAGAAGCTAGCAGTCAGGAATCGCGCAGCTCAGCAGGCAATAATCATGGAGCTGAGCTGGCAGGAATCACGCAACTCAGCAGGCAATACTCACGGACCTGAGCAGGCAGGAATCACGCAACTTAGCAGGCAATAATAATTGGAGCTGAAGGCTGTAATGAACTGGATAAGCAGACTCTAATCACGTGATTCAGCCGGCTCCTCTCTGGGGACTGAGCAGGCACTTCTTATGCAGCTCAGCAAGCAAAAATCATGGAGCTGAGCAAGCAGGAATCACGCAGCTCAGCAGGCAATAATCATGGAGCTGAGCAAACAGGAATCACGCAGCTCAGCAGGCAATAATCAAGAAGCTGAGCAGGCAGGAATCACGCAGCTCAGCAGGCAATAATCATGGAGCTGAGCAGACTGTAATGAAGTGGCTAAGCAGACTCTAATCACGTCACTCAGCCGGCTCCTAACCCGGTCTTGAGCAGGCACTAATCACGCAGCTGAGCAGGGACTAATCACACAGCTGATCAGGCACGAGTCAGGCAGCTGAGCAGGGATTAAGCATGCAGCTGAGCAAGCGCTAATCCCTTGATTCAGCAGACCCTGATCACGTGACTGAGCAGGCCCTGATCACGTGGCTGAGCATGCACTGATCACGTGACTGAGCATGCACTGATCACGTGACTGAGAGGCACTGATCACGTGACTGAGAGGCACTGATCACGTGACTGAGCATGCACTGATCACGTGACTGAGAGGCACTGATCACGTGACTGAGAGGCGCTGATCACGTGACTGAGGGCGCTGATCACGTGACTGAGAGGCGCTGATCACGTGGCTATCATGCACTGATCACGTGCTTCAGGAGGCAATAATCAAAGAGCTGAGCAGGCACTAATCACTTGGCTAAGAGGGCACTAATCACTGAGAGGAGCAGGAAATCGTCAAGGAGCTGAGCAAACTGTAATGAAGTGGTTAAGCAGACTCTAAACACGTGACGCAGCAGGCTCTACACCCGTGACTGAGCAGACACAATTTGGGCAGCTCAGCAGACACCAATGGTGCAGCTCAGCAGACACAAATGGTGCAGCTCAGCAGACACCAATCATGCAGCTCAGCAGGCAATACTCATGGAGCTGAGCAGGCAGGAATCACTCAGCTCAGCAGGCAAAGATCAAGGAGCTGAGCAGACTGCCATTAAGTGGCTAAGCAGACTCTAAACACGTGACTCAGCAGGCTTGACACCAGTTTCTGAGCACACACGAATCTTGCATCCCAGCAGACAATACTCCTGGAGCTGAGCAGGCAGGAATCACGCAGCTCAGCAGACAGTAATCAAGGAGCTGAGCAGGCACGAATCACGCAGCTCAGCAGGCAATAATCCTGGAGCTGAGCAAGCAGGAATCACGCAGCTCAGCAGGCAATAATCAAGAAGCAGAGCAGGCAGGAATCAGGCAGCTCAGCAGCCAATAAGCAAGCTAGCAGTCAGGAATCGCGCAGCTCAGCAGGCAATAATCATGGAGCTGAGCTGGCAGGAATCACGCAACTCAGCAGGCAATACTCACGGACCTGAGCAGGCAGGAATCACGCAACTTAGCAGGCAACAATAATTGGAGCTGAAGGCTGTAATGAACTGGATAAGCAGACTCTAATCACGTGATTCAGCCGGCTCCTCTCTGGGGACTGAGCAGGCACTTATTATGCAGCTCAGCAAGCAAAAATCATGGAGCTGAGCAAGCAGGAATCACGCAGCTCAGCAGGCAATAATCATGGAGCTGAGCAAACAGGAATCACGCAGCTCAGCATGCAATAATCAAGAAGCTGAGCAGGCAGGAATCACGCAGCTCAGCAGGCAATAAATATGGAGCTGAGCAAGCAGGAATCACGCAGCTCAGCAGGCAATAATCAAGAAGCTGAGCAGGCAGGAATCACGCAGCTTAGCAGGCAATAATCATGGAGCTGAGCAGACTGTAATGAAGTGGCTAAGCAGACTCTAATCACGTCACTCAGCCGGCTCCTAACCCGGTCTTGAGCAGGCACTAATCACGCAGCTGAGCAGGGACTAATCACACAGCTGATCAGGCACGAGTCAGGCAGCTGAGCAGGGATTAAGCATGCAGCTGAGCAAGCGCTAATCCCTTGATTCAGCAGACCCTGATCACGTGACTGAGCAGGCCCTGATCACGTGGCTGAGCATGCACTGATCACGTGACTGAGCATGCACTGATCACGTGACTGAGAGGCACTGATCACGTGACTGAGAGGCACTGATCACGTGACTGAGCATGCACTGATCACGTGACTGAGAGGCACTGATCACGTGACTGAGAGGCGCTGATCACGTGACTGAGGGGCGCTGATCACGTGACTGAGAGGCGCTGATCACGTGGCTATCATGCACTGATCACGTGCTTCAGGAGGCAATAATCAAAGAGCTGAGCAGGCACTAATCACTTGGCTAAGAGGGCACTAATCACGGAGAGGAGCAGGAAATCGTCAAGGAGCTGAGCAAACTGTAATGAAGTGGTTAAGCAGACTCTAAACACGTGACGCAGCAGGCTCTACACCCGTGACTGAGCAGACACAATTTGGGCAGCTCAGCAGACACCAATGGTGCAGCTCAGCAGACACAAATGGTGCAGCTCAGCAGACACCAATCATGCAGCTCAGCAGGCAATACTCATGGAGCTGAGCAGGCAGGAATCACTCAGCTCAGCAGGCAAAGATCAAGGAGCTGAGCAGGCACGAATCTCGCAGCTCAGCTGGCAAAAATCAAGGAGCTGAGCAGACTGCCATTAAGTGGCTAAGCAGACTCTAAACACGTGACTCAGCAGGCTTGACACCCGTGACTGAGCACACACGAATCTTGCAGCCCAGCAGACAATACTCCTGGAGCTGAGCAGGCAGGAATCACGCAGCTCAGCAGACAGTAATCAAGGAGCTGAGCAGGCACGAATCACGCAGCTCAGCAGGCAATAATCCTGGAGCTGAGCAAGCAGGAATCACGCAGCTCAGCAGGCAATAATCAAGAAGCAGAGCAGGCAGGAATCAGGCAGCTCAGCAGCCAATAAGCAAGAAGCTAGCAGTCAGGAATCGCGCAGCTCAGCAGGCAATAATCATGGAGCTGAGCTGGCAGGAATCACGCAACTCAGCAGGCAATACTCACGGACCTGAGCAGGCAGGAATCACGCAACTTAGCAGGCAATAATAATTGGAGCTGAAGGCTGTAATGAACTGGATAAGCAGACTCTAATCACGTGATTCAGCCGGCTCCTCTCTGGGGACTGAGCAGGCACTTATTATGCAGCTCAGCAAGCAAAAATCATGGAGCTGAGCAAGCAGGAATCACGCAGCTCAGCAGGCAATAATCATGGAGCTGAGCAAACAGGAATCACGCAGCTCAGCAGGCAATAATCAAGAAGCTGAGCAGGCAGGAATCACGCAGCTCAGCAGGCAATAATCATGGAGCTGAGCAGACTGTAATGAAGTGGCTAAGCAGACTCTAATCACGTCACTCAGCCGGCTCCTAACCCGGTCTTGAGCAGGCACTAATCACGCAGCTGAGCAGGGACTAATCACACAGCTGATCAGGCACGAGTCAGGCAGCTGAGCAGGGATTAAGCATGCAGCTGAGCAAGCGCTAATCCCTTGATTCAGCAGACCCTGATCACGTGACTGAGCAGGCCCTGATCACGTGGCTGAGCATGCACTGATCACGTGACTGAGCATGCACTGATCACGTGACTGAGAGGCACTGATCACGTGACTGAGAGGCACTGATCACGTGACTGAGCATGCACTGATCACGTGACTGAGAGGCACTGATCACGTGACTGAGAGGCGCTGATCACGTGACTGAGGGGCGCTGATCACGTGACTGAGAGGCGCTGATCACGTGGCTATCATGCACTGATCACGTGCTTCAGGAGGCAATAATCAAAGAGCTGAGCAGGCACTAATCACTTGGCTAAGAGGGCACTAATCACGGAGAGGAGCAGGAAATCGTCAAGGAGCTGAGCAAACTGTAATGAAGTGGTTAAGCAGACTCTAAACACGTGACGCAGCAGGCTCTACACCCGTGACTGAGCAGACACAATTTGGGCAGCTCAGCAGACACCAATGGTGCAGCTCAGCAGACACAAATGGTGCAGCTCAGCAGACACCAATCATGCAGCTCAGCAGGCAATACTCATGGAGCTGAGCAGGCAGGAATCACTCAGCTCAGCAGGCAAAGATCAAGGAGCTGAGCAGACTGCCATTAAGTGGCTAAGCAGACTCTAAACACGTGACTCAGCAGGCTTGACACCCGTGACTGAGCACACACGAATCTTGCAGCCCAGCAGACAATACTCCTGGAGCTGAGCAGGCAGGAATCACGCAGCTCAGCAGACAGTAATCAAGGAGCTGAGCAGGCACGAATCACGCAGCTCAGCAGGCAATAATCCTGGAGCTGAGCAAGCAGGAATCACGCAGCTCAGCAGGCAATAATCAAGAAGCAGAGCAGGCAGGAATCAGGCAGCTCAGCAGCCAATAAGCAAGCTAGCAGTCAGGAATCGCGCAGCTCAGCAGGCAATAATCATGGAGCTGAGCTGGCAGGAATCACGCAACTCAGCAGGCAATACTCACGGACCTGAGCAGGCAGGAATCACGCAACTTAGCAGGCAATAATAATTGGAGCTGAAGGCTGTAATGAACTGGATAAGCAGACTCTAATCACGTGATTCAGCCGGCTCCTCTCTGGGGACTGAGCAGGCACTTATTATGCAGCTCAGCAAGCAAAAATCATGGAGCTGAGCAAGCAGGAATCACGCAGCTCAGCAGGCAATAATCATGGAGCTGAGCAAACAGGAATCACGCAGCTCAGCATGCAATAATCAAGAAGCTGAGCAGGCAGGAATCACGCAGCTCAGCAGGCAATAAATATGGAGCTGAGCAAGCAGGAATCACGCAGCTCAGCAGGCAATAATCAAGAAGCTGAGCAGGCAGGAATCACGCAGCTTAGCAGGCAATAATCATGGAGCTGAGCAGACTGTAATGAAGTGGCTAAGCAGACTCTAATCACGTCACTCAGCCGGCTCCTAACCCGGTCTTGAGCAGGCACTAATCACGCAGCTGAGCAGGGACTAATCACACAGCTGATCAGGCACGAGTCAGGCAGCTGAGCAGGGATTAAGCATGCAGCTGAGCAAGCGCTAATCCCTTGATTCAGCAGACCCTGATCACGTGACTGAGCAGGCCCTGATCACGTGGCTGAGCATGCACTGATCACGTGACTGAGCATGCACTGATCACGTGACTGAGAGGCACTGATCACGTGACTGAGAGGCACTGATCACGTGACTGAGCATGCACTGATCACGTGACTGAGAGGCACTGATCACGTGACTGAGAGGCGCTGATCACGTGACTGAGGCGCTGATCACGTGACTGAGAGGCGCTGATCACGTGGCTATCATGCACTGATCACGTGCTTCAGGAGGCAATAATCAAAGAGCTGAGCAGGCACTAATCACTTGGCTAAGAGGGCACTAATCACGGAGAGGAGCAGGAAATCGTCAAGGAGCTGAGCAAACTGTAATGAAGTGGTTAAGCAGACTCTAAACACGTGACGCAGCAGGCTCTACACCCGTGACTGAGCAGACACAATTTGGGCAGCTCAGCAGACACCAATGGTGCAGCTCAGCAGACACAAATGGTGCAGCTCAGCAGACACCAATCATGCAGCTCAGCAGGCAATACTCATGGAGCTGAGCAGGCAGGAATCACTCAGCTCAGCAGGCAAAGATCAAGGAGCTGAGCAGGCACGAATCTCGCAGCTCAGCTGGCAAAGATCAAGGAGCTGAGCAGACTGCCATTAAGTGGCTAAGCAGACTCTAAACACGTGACTCAGCAGGCTTGACACCCGTGACTGAGCACACACGAATCTTGCAGCCCAGCAGACAATACTCCTGGAGCTGAGCAGGCAGGAATCACGCAGCTCAGCAGACAGTAATCAAGGAGCTGAGCAGGCACGAATCACGCAGCTCAGCAGGCAATAATCCTGGAGCTGAGCAAGCAGGAATCACGCAGCTCAGCAGGCAATAATCAAGAAGCAGAGCAGGCAGGAATCAGGCAGCTCAGCAGCCAATAAGCAAGAAGCTAGCAGTCAGGAATCGCGCAGCTCAGCAGGCAATAATCATGGAGCTGAGCTGGCAGGAATCACGCAACTCAGCAGGCAATACTCACGGACCTGAGCAGGCAGGAATCACGCAACTTAGCAGGCAATAATAATTGGAGCTGAAGGCTGTAATGAACTGGATAAGCAGACTCTAATCACGTGATTCAGCCGGCTCCTCTCTGGGGACTGAGCAGGCACTTATTATGCAGCTCAGCAAGCAAAAATCATGGAGCTGAGCAAGCAGGAATCACGCAGCTCAGCAGGCAATAATCATGGAGCTGAGCAAACAGGAATCACGCAGCTCAGCAGGCAATAATCAAGAAGCTGAGCAGGCAGGAATCACGCAGCTCAGCAGGCAATAATCATGGAGCTGAGCAGACTGTAATGAAGTGGCTAAGCAGACTCTAATCACGTCACTCAGCCGGCTCCTAACCCGGTCTTGAGCAGGCACTAATCACGCAGCTGAGCAGGGACTAATCACACAGCTGATCAGGCACGAGTCAGGCAGCTGAGCAGGGATTAAGCATGCAGCTGAGCAAGCGCTAATCCCTTGATTCAGCAGACCCTGATCACGTGACTGAGCAGGCCCTGATCACGTGGCTGAGCATGCACTGATCACGTGACTGAGCATGCACTGATCACGTGACTGAGAGGCACTGATCACGTGACTGAGAGGCACTGATCACGTGACTGAGCATGCACTGATCACGTGACTGAGAGGCACTGATCACGTGACTGAGAGGCGCTGATCACGTGACTGAGGGGCGCTGATCACGTGACTGAGAGGCGCTGATCACGTGGCTATCATGCACTGATCACGTGCTTCAGGAGGCAATAATCAAAGAGCTGAGCAGGCACTAATCACTTGGCTAAGAGGGCACTAATCACGGAGAGGAGCAGGAAATCGTCAAGGAGCTGAGCAAACTGTAATGAAGTGGTTAAGCAGACTCTAAACACGTGACGCAGCAGGCTCTACACCCGTGACTGAGCAGACACAATTTGGGCAGCTCAGCAGACACCAATGGTGCAGCTCAGCAGACACAAATGGTGCAGCTCAGCAGACACCAATCATGCAGCTCAGCAGGCAATACTCATGGAGCTGAGCAGGCAGGAATCACTCAGCTCAGCAGGCAAAGATCAAGGAGCTGAGCAGGCACTCTCGCAGCTCAGCTGGCAAAAATCAAGGAGCTGAGCAGACTGCCATTAAGTGGCTAAGCAGACTCTAAACACGTGACTCAGCAGGCTTGACACCCGTGACTGAGCACACACGAATCTTGCAGCCCAGCAGACAATACTCCTGGAGCTGAGCAGGCAGGAATCACGCAGCTCAGCAGACAGTAATCAAGGAGCTGAGCAGGCACGAATCACGCAGCTCAGCAGGCAATAATCCTGGAGCTGAGCAAGCAGGAATCACGCAGCTCAGCAGGCAATAATCAAGAAGCAGAGCAGGCAGGAATCAGGCAGCTCAGCAGCCAATAAGCAAGAAGCTAGCAGTCAGGAATCGCGCAGCTCAGCAGGCAATAATCATGGAGCTGAGCTGGCAGGAATCACGCAACTCAGCAGGCAATACTCACGGACCTGAGCAGGCAGGAATCACGCAACTTAGCAGGCAATAATAATTGGAGCTGAAGGCTGTAATGAACTGGATAAGCAGACTCTAATCACGTGATTCAGCCGGCTCCTCTCTGGGGACTGAGCAGGCACTTATTATGCAGCTCAGCAAGCAAAAATCATGGAGCTGAGCAAGCAGGAATCACGCAGCTCAGCAGGCAATAATCATGGAGCTGAGCAAACAGGAATCACGCAGCTCAGCATGCAATAATCAAGAAGCTGAGCAGGCAGGAATCACGCAGCTCAGCAGGCAATAAATATGGAGCTGAGCAAGCAGGAATCACGCAGCTCAGCAGGCAATAATCAAGAAGCTGAGCAGGCAGGAATCACGCAGCTTAGCAGGCAATAATCATGGAGCTGAGCAGACTGTAATGAAGTGGCTAAGCAGACTCTAATCACGTCACTCAGCCGGCTCCTAACCCGGTCTTGAGCAGGCACTAATCACGCAGCTGAGCAGGGACTAATCACACAGCTGATCAGGCACGAGTCAGGCAGCTGAGCAGGGATTAAGCATGCAGCTGAGCAAGCGCTAATCCCTTGATTCAGCAGACCCTGATCACGTGACTGAGCAGGCCCTGATCACGTGGCTGAGCATGCACTGATCACGTGACTGAGCATGCACTGATCACGTGACTGAGAGGCACTGATCACGTGACTGAGAGGCACTGATCACGTGACTGAGCATGCACTGATCACGTGACTGAGAGGCACTGATCACGTGACTGAGAGGCGCTGATCACGTGACTGAGGCGCTGATCACGTGACTGAGGGCGCTGATCACGTGACTGAGAGGCGCTGATCACGTGGCTATCATGCACTGATCACGTGCTTCAGGAGGCAATAATCAAAGAGCTGAGCAGGCACTAATCACTTGGCTAAGAGGGCACTAATCACGGAGAGGAGCAGGAAATCGTCAAGGAGCTGAGCAAACTGTAATGAAGTGGTTAAGCAGACTCTAAACACGTGACGCAGCAGGCTCTACACCCGTGACTGAGCAGACACAATTTGGGCAGCTCAGCAGACACCAATGGTGCAGCTCAGCAGACACAAATGGTGCAGCTCAGCAGACACCAATCATGCAGCTCAGCAGGCAATACTCATGGAGCTGAGCAGGCAGGAATCACTCAGCTCAGCAGGCAAAAATCAAGGAGCTGAGCAGACTGCCATTAAGAGGCTAAGCAGACTCTAAACACGTGACTCAGCAGGCTTGACACCCGTGACTGAGCACACACGAATCTTGCAGCCCAGCAGACAATACTCCTGGAGCTGAGCAGGCAGGAATCACGCAGCTCAGCAGACAGTAATCAAGGAGCTGAGCAGGCACGAATCACGCAGCTCAGCAGGCAATAATCCTGGAGCTGAGCAAGCAGGAATCACGCAGCTCAGCAGGCAATAATCAAGAAGCAGAGCAGGCAGGAATCAGGCAGCTCAGCAGCCAATAAGCAAGATGCTAGCAGTCAGGAATCGCGCAGCTCAGCAGGCAATAATCATGGAGCTGAGCTGGCAGGAATCACGCAACTCAGCAGGCAATACTCACGGACCTGAGCAGGCAGGAATCACGCAACTTAGCAGGCAATAATAATTGGAGCTGAAGGCTGTAATGAACTGGATAAGCAGACTCTAATCACGTGATTCAGCCGGCTCCTCTCTGGGGACTGAGCAGGCACTTATTATGCAGCTCAGCAAGCAAAAATCATGGAGCTGAGCAAGCAGGAATCACGCAGCTCAGCAGGCAATAATCATGGAGCTGAGCAAACAGGAATCACGCAGCTCAGCATGCAATAATCAAGAAGCTGAGCAGGCAGGAATCACGCAGCTCAGCAGGCAATAAATATGGAGCTGAGCAAGCAGGAATCACGCAGCTCAGCAGGCAATAATCAAGAAGCTGAGCAGGCAGGAATCACGCAGCTTAGCAGGCAATAATCATGGAGCTGAGCAGACTGTAATGAAGTGGCTAAGCAGACTCTAATCACGTCACTCAGCCGGCTCCTAACCCGGTCTTGAGCAGGCACTAATCACGCAGCTGAGCAGGGACTAATCACACAGCTGATCAGGCACGAGTCAGGCAGCTGAGCAGGGATTAAGCATGCAGCTGAGCAAGCGCTAATCCCTTGATTCAGCAGACCCTGATCACGTGACTGAGCAGGCCCTGATCACGTGGCTGAGCATGCACTGATCACGTGACTGAGCATGCACTGATCACGTGACTGAGAGGCACTGATCACGTGACTGAGAGGCACTGATCACGTGACTGAGCATGCACTGATCACGTGACTGAGAGGCACTGATCACGTGACTGAGAGGCGCTGATCACGTGACTGAGGCGCTGATCACGTGACTGAGAGGCGCTGATCACGTGGCTATCATGCACTGATCACGTGCTTCAGGAGGCAATAATCAAAGAGCTGAGCAGGCACTAATCACTTGGCTAAGAGGGCACTAATCACGGAGAGGAGCAGGAAATCGTCAAGGAGCTGAGCAAACTGTAATGAAGTGGTTAAGCAGACTCTAAACACGTGACGCAGCAGGCTCTACACCCGTGACTGAGCAGACACAATTTGGGCAGCTCAGCAGACACCAATGGTGCAGCTCAGCAGACACAAATGGTGCAGCTCAGCAGACACCAATCATGCAGCTCAGCAGGCAATACTCATGGAGCTGAGCAGGCAGGAATCACTCAGCTCAGCAGGCAAAGATCAAGGAGCTGAGCAGACTGCCATTAAGTGGCTAAGCAGACTCTAAACACGTGACTCAGCAGGCTTGACACCCGTGACTGAGCACACACGAATCTTGCAGCCCAGCAGACAATACTCCTGGAGCTGAGCAGGCAGGAATCACGCAGCTCAGCAGACAGTAATCAAGGAGCTGAGCAGGCACGAATCACGCAGCTCAGCAGGCAATAATCCTGGAGCTGAGCAAGCAGGAATCACGCAGCTCAGCAGGCAATAATCAAGAAGCAGAGCAGGCAGGAATCAGGCAGCTCAGCAGCCAATAAGCAAGAAGCTAGCAGTCAGGAATCGCGCAGCTCAGCAGGCAATAATCATGGAGCTGAGCTGGCAGGAATCACGCAACTCAGCAGGCAATACTCACGGACCTGAGCAGGCAGGAATCACGCAACTTAGCAGGCAATAATAATTGGAGCTGAAGGCTGTAATGAACTGGATAAGCAGACTCTAATCACGTGATTCAGCCGGCTCCTCTCTGGGGACTGAGCAGGCACTTATTATGCAGCTCAGCAAGCAAAAATCATGGAGCTGAGCAAGCAGGAATCACGCAGCTCAGCAGGCAATAATCATGGAGCTGAGCAAACAGGAATCACGCAGCTCAGCATGCAATAATCAAGAAGCTGAGCAGGCAGGAATCACGCAGCTCAGCAGGCAATAAATATGGAGCTGAGCAAGCAGGAATCACGCAGCTCAGCAGGCAATAATCAAGAAGCTGAGCAGGCAGGAATCACGCAGCTTAGCAGGCAATAATCATGGAGCTGAGCAGACTGTAATGAAGTGGCTAAGCAGACTCTAATCACGTCACTCAGCCGGCTCCTAACCCGGTCTTGAGCAGGCACTAATCACGCAGCTGAGCAGGGACTAATCACACAGCTGATCAGGCACGAGTCAGGCAGCTGAGCAGGGATTAAGCATGCAGCTGAGCAAGCGCTAATCCCTTGATTCAGCAGACCCTGATCACGTGACTGAGCAGGCCCTGATCACGTGGCTGAGCATGCACTGATCACGTGACTGAGCATGCACTGATCACGTGACTGAGAGGCACTGATCACGTGACTGAGAGGCACTGATCACGTGACTGAGCATGCACTGATCACGTGACTGAGAGGCACTGATCACGTGACTGAGAGGCGCTGATCACGTGACTGAGGGCGCTGATCACGTGACTGAGAGGCGCTGATCACGTGGCTATCATGCACTGATCACGTGCTTCAGGAGGCAATAATCAAAGAGCTGAGCAGGCACTAATCACTTGGCTAAGAGGGCACTAATCACGGAGAGGAGCAGGAAATCGTCAAGGAGCTGAGCAAACTGTAATGAAGTGGTTAAGCAGACTCTAAACACGTGACGCAGCAGGCTCTACACCCGTGACTGAGCAGACACAATTTGGGCAGCTCAGCAGACACCAATGGTGCAGCTCAGCAGACACAAATGGTGCAGCTCAGCAGACACCAATCATGCAGCTCAGCAGGCAATACTCATGGAGCTGAGCAGGCAGGAATCACTCAGCTCAGCAGGCAAAGATCAAGGAGCTGAGCAGACTGCCATTAAGTGGCTAAGCAGACTCTAAACACGTGACTCAGCAGGCTTGACACCCGTGACTGAGCACACACGAATCTTGCAGCCCAGCAGACAATACTCCTGGAGCTGAGCAGGCAGGAATCACGCAGCTCAGCAGACAGTAATCAAGGAGCTGAGCAGGCACGAATCACGCAGCTCAGCAGGCAATAATCCTGGAGCTGAGCAAGCAGGAATCACGCAGCTCAGCAGGCAATAATCAAGAAGCAGAGCAGGCAGGAATCAGGCAGCTCAGCAGCCAATAAGCAAGAAGCTAGCAGTCAGGAATCGCGCAGCTCAGCAGGCAATAATCATGGAGCTGAGCTGGCAGGAATCACGCAACTCAGCAGGCAATACTCACGGACCTGAGCAGGCAGGAATCACGCAACTTAGCAGGCAATAATAATTGGAGCTGAAGGCTGTAATGAACTGGATAAGCAGACTCTAATCACGTGATTCAGCCGGCTCCTCTCTGGGGACTGAGCAGGCACTTATTATGCAGCTCAGCAAGCAAAAATCATGGAGCTGAGCAAGCAGGAATCACGCAGCTCAGCAGGCAATAATCATGGAGCTGAGCAAACAGGAATCACGCAGCTCAGCATGCAATAATCAAGAAGCTGAGCAGGCAGGAATCACGCAGCTCAGCAGGCAATAAATATGGAGCTGAGCAAGCAGGAATCACGCAGCTCAGCAGGCAATAATCAAGAAGCTGAGCAGGCAGGAATCACGCAGCTTAGCAGGCAATAATCATGGAGCTGAGCAGACTGTAATGAAGTGGCTAAGCAGACTCTAATCACGTCACTCAGCCGGCTCCTAACCCGGTCTTGAGCAGGCACTAATCACGCAGCTGAGCAGGGACTAATCACACAGCTGATCAGGCACGAGTCAGGCAGCTGAGCAGGGATTAAGCATGCAGCTGAGCAAGCGCTAATCCCTTGATTCAGCAGACCCTGATCACGTGACTGAGCAGGCCCTGATCACGTGGCTGAGCATGCACTGATCACGTGACTGAGCATGCACTGATCACGTGACTGAGAGGCACTGATCACGTGACTGAGCATGCACTGATCACGTGACTGAGAGGCACTGATCACGTGACTGAGAGGCGCTGATCACGTGACTGAGGGGCGCTGATCACGTGACTGAGAGGCGCTGATCACGTGGCTATCATGCACTGATCACGTGCTTCAGGAGGCAATAATCAAAGAGCTGAGCAGGCACTAATCACTTGGCTAAGAGGGCACTAATCACGGAGAGGAGCAGGAAATCGTCAAGGAGCTGAGCAAACTGTAATGAAGTGGTTAAGCAGACTCTAAACACGTGACGCAGCAGGCTCTACACCCGTGACTGAGCAGACACAATTTGGGCAGCTCAGCAGACACCAATGGTGCAGCTCAGCAGACACAAATGGTGCAGCTCAGCAGACACCAATCATGCAGCTCAGCAGGCAATACTCATGGAGCTGAGCAGGCAGGAATCACTCAGCTCAGCAGGCAAAGATCAAGGAGCTGAGCAGGCACGAATCTCGCAGCTCAGCTGGCAAAAATCAAGGAGCTGAGCAGACTGCCATTAAGTGGCTAAGCAGACTCTAAACACGTGACTCAGCAGGCTTGACACCCGTGACTGAGCACACACGAATCTTGCAGCCCAGCAGACAATACTCCTGGAGCTGAGCAGGCAGGAATCACGCAGCTCAGCAGACAGTAATCAAGGAGCTGAGCAGGCACGAATCACGCAGCTCAGCAGGCAATAATCCTGGAGCTGAGCAAGCAGGAATCACGCAGCTCAGCAGGCAATAATCAAGAAGCAGAGCAGGCAGGAATCAGGCAGCTCAGCAGCCAATAAGCAAGAAGCTAGCAGTCAGGAATCGCGCAGCTCAGCAGGCAATAATCATGGAGCTGAGCTGGCAGGAATCACGCAACTCAGCAGGCAATACTCACGGACCTGAGCAGGCAGGAATCACGCAACTTAGCAGGCAATAATAATTGGAGCTGAAGGCTGTAATGAACTGGATAAGCAGACTCTAATCACGTGATTCAGCCGGCTCCTCTCTGGGGACTGAGCAGGCACTTATTATGCAGCTCAGCAAGCAAAAATCATGGAGCTGAGCAAGCAGGAATCACGCAGCTCAGCAGGCAATAATCATGGAGCTGAGCAAACAGGAATCACGCAGCTCAGCAGGCAATACTCAAGAAGCTGAGCAGGCAGGAATCACGCAGCTCAGCAGGCAATAATCATGGAGCTGAGCAGACTGTAATGAAGTGGCTAAGCAGACTCTAATCACGTCACTCAGCCGGCTCCTAACCCGGTCTTGAGCAGGCACTAATCACGCAGCTGAGCAGGGACTAATCACACAGCTGATCAGGCACGAGTCAGGCAGCTGAGCAGGGATTAAGCATGCAGCTGAGCAAGCGCTAATCCCTTGATTCAGCAGACCCTGATCACGTGACTGAGCAGGCCCTGATCACGTGGCTGAGCATGCACTGATCACGTGACTGAGCATGCACTGATCACGTGACTGAGAGGCACTGATCACGTGACTGAGAGGCACTGATCACGTGACTGAGCATGCACTGATCACGTGACTGAGAGGCACTGATCACGTGACTGAGGGCGCTGATCACGTGACTGAGAGGCGCTGATCACGTGGCTATCATGCACTGATCACGTGCTTCAGGAGGCAATAATCAAAGAGCTGAGCAGGCACTAATCACTTGGCTAAGAGGGCACTAATCACGGAGAGGAGCAGGAAATCGTCAAGGAGCTGAGCAAACTGTAATGAAGTGGTTAAGCAGACTCTAAACACGTGACGCAGCAGGCTCTACACCCGTGACTGAGCAGACACAATTTGGGCAGCTCAGCAGACACCAATGGTGCAGCTCAGCAGACACAAATGGTGCAGCTCATCAGACACCAATCATGCAGCTCAGCAGGCAATACTCATGGAGCTGAGCAGGCAGGAATCACTCAGCTCAGCAGGCAAAGATCAAGGAGCTGAGCAGACTGCCATTAAGTGGCTAAGCAGACTCTAAACACGTGACTCAGCAGGCTTGACACCCGTGACTGAGCACACACGAATCTTGCAGCCCAGCAGACAATACTCCTGGAGCTGAGCAGGCAGGAATCACGCAGCTCAGCAGACAGTAATCAAGGAGCTGAGCAGGCACGAATCACGCAGCTCAGCAGGCAATAATCCTGGAGCTGAGCAAGCAGGAATCACGCAGCTCAGCAGGCAATAATCAAGAAGCAGAGCAGGCAGGAATCAGGCAGCTCAGCAGCCAATAAGCAAGAAGCTAGCAGTCAGGAATCGCGCAGCTCAGCAGGCAATAATCATGGAGCTGAGCTGGCAGGAATCACGCAACTCAGCAGGCAATACTCACGGACCTGAGCAGGCAGGAATCACGCAACTTAGCAGGCAATAATAATTGGAGCTGAAGGCTGTAATGAACTGGATAAGCAGACTCTAATCACGTGATTCAGCCGGCTCCTCTCTGGGGACTGAGCAGGCACTTATTATGCAGCTCAGCAAGCAAAAATCATGGAGCTGAGCAAGCAGGAATCACGCAGCTCAGCAGGCAATAATCATGGAGCTGAGCAAACAGGAATCACGCAGCTCAGCAGGCAATACTCAAGAAGCTGAGCAGGCAGGAATCACGCAGCTCAGCAGGCAATAATCATGGAGCTGAGCAGACTGTAATGAAGTGGCTAAGCAGACTCTAATCACGTCACTCAGCCGGCTCCTAACCCGGTCTTGAGCAGGCACTAATCACGCAGCTGAGCAGGGACTAATCACACAGCTGATCAGGCACGAGTCAGGCAGCTGAGCAGGGATTAAGCATGCAGCTGAGCAAGCGCTAATCCCTTGATTCAGCAGACCCTGATCACGTGACTGAGCAGGCCCTGATCACGTGGCTGAGCATGCACTGATCACGTGACTGAGCATGCACTGATCACGTGACTGAGAGGCACTGATCACGTGACTGAGAGGCACTGATCACGTGACTGAGCATGCACTGATCACGTGACTGAGAGGCACTGATCACGTGACTGAGAGGCGCTGATCACGTGACTGAGGCGCTGATCACGTGACTGAGAGGCGCTGATCACGTGGCTATCATGCACTGATCACGTGCTTCAGGAGGCAATAATCAAAGAGCTGAGCAGGCACTAATCACTTGGCTAAGAGGGCACTAATCACGGAGAGGAGCAGGAAATCGTCAAGGAGCTGAGCAAACTGTAATGAAGTGGTTAAGCAGACTCTAAACACGTGACGCAGCAGGCTCTACACCCGTGACTGAGCAGACACAATTTGGGCAGCTCAGCAGACACCAATGGTGCAGCTCAGCAGACACAAATGGTGCAGCTCAGCAGACACCAATCATGCAGCTCAGCAGGCAATACTCATGGAGCTGAGCAGGCAGGAATCACTCAGCTCAGCAGGCAAAGATCAAGGAGCTGAGCAGGCACGAATCTCGCAGCTCAGCTGGCAAAAATCAAGGAGCTGAGCAGACTGCCATTAAGTGGCTAAGCAGACTCTAAACACGTGACTCAGCAGGCTTGACACCCGTGACTGAGCACACACGAATCTTGCAGCCCAGCAGACAATACTCCTGGAGCTGAGCAGGCAGGAATCACGCAGCTCAGCAGACAGTAATCAAGGAGCTGAGCAGGCACGAATCACGCAGCTCAGCAGGCAATAATCCTGGAGCTGAGCAAGCAGGAATCACGCAGCTCAGCAGGCAATAATCAAGAAGCAGAGCAGGCAGGAATCAGGCAGCTCAGCAGCCAATAAGCAAGAAGCTAGCAGTCAGGAATCGCGCAGCTCAGCAGGCAATAATCATGGAGCTGAGCTGGCAGGAATCACGCAACTCAGCAGGCAATACTCACGGACCTGAGCAGGCAGGAATCACGCAACTTAGCAGGCAATAATAATTGGAGCTGAAGGCTGTAATGAACTGGATAAGCAGACTCTAATCACGTGATTCAGCCGGCTCCTCTCTGGGGACTGAGCAGGCACTTATTATGCAGCTCAGCAAGCAAAAATCATGGAGCTGAGCAAGCAGGAATCACGCAGCTCAGCAGGCAATAATCATGGAGCTGAGCAAACAGGAATCACGCAGCTCAGCAGGCAATAATCAAGAAGCTGAGCAGGCAGGAATCACGCAGCTCAGCAGGCAATAATCATGGAGCTGAGCAGACTGTAATGAAGTGGCTAAGCAGACTCTAATCACGTCACTCAGCCGGCTCCTAACCCGGTCTTGAGCAGGCACTAATCACGCAGCTGAGCAGGGACTAATCACACAGCTGATCAGGCACGAGTCAGGCAGCTGAGCAGGGATTAAGCATGCAGCTGAGCAAGCGCTAATCCCTTGATTCAGCAGACCCTGATCACGTGACTGAGCAGGCCCTGATCACGTGGCTGAGCATGCACTGATCACGTGACTGAGCATGCACTGATCACGTGACTGAGAGGCACTGATCACGTGACTGAGAGGCACTGATCACGTGACTGAGCATGCACTGATCACGTGACTGAGAGGCACTGATCACGTGACTGAGGCGCTGATCACGTGACTGAGAGGCGCTGATCACGTGGCTATCATGCACTGATCACGTGCTTCAGGAGGCAATAATCAAAGAGCTGAGCAGGCACTAATCACTTGGCTAAGAGGGCACTAATCACGGAGAGGAGCAGGAAATCGTCAAGGAGCTGAGCAAACTGTAATGAAGTGGTTAAGCAGACTCTAAACACGTGACGCAGCAGGCTCTACACCCGTGACTGAGCAGACACAATTTGGGCAGCTCAGCAGACACCAATGGTGCAGCTCAGCAGACACAAATGGTGCAGCTCATCAGACACCAATCATGCAGCTCAGCAGGCAATACTCATGGAGCTGAGCAGGCAGGAATCACTCAGCTCAGCAGGCAAAGATCAAGGAGCTGAGCAGACTGCCATTAAGTGGCTAAGCAGACTCTAAACACGTGACTCAGCAGGCTTGACACCCGTGACTGAGCACACACGAATCTTGCAGCCCAGCAGACAATACTCCTGGAGCTGAGCAGGCAGGAATCACGCAGCTCAGCAGACAGTAATCAAGGAGCTGAGCAGGCACGAATCACGCAGCTCAGCAGGCAATAATCCTGGAGCTGAGCAAGCAGGAATCACGCAGCTCAGCAGGCAATAATCAAGAAGCAGAGCAGGCAGGAATCAGGCAGCTCAGCAGCCAATAAGCAAGAAGCTAGCAGTCAGGAATCGCGCAGCTCAGCAGGCAATAATCATGGAGCTGAGCTGGCAGGAATCACGCAACTCAGCAGGCAATACTCACGGACCTGAGCAGGCAGGAATCACGCAACTTAGCAGGCAATAATAATTGGAGCTGAAGGCTGTAATGAACTGGATAAGCAGACTCTAATCACGTGATTCAGCCGGCTCCTCTCTGGGGACTGAGCAGGCACTTATTATGCAGCTCAGCAAGCAAAAATCATGGAGCTGAGCAAGCAGGAATCACGCAGCTCAGCAGGCAATAATCATGGAGCTGAGCAAACAGGAATCACGCAGCTCAGCATGCAATAATCAAGAAGCTGAGCAGGCAGGAATCACGCAGCTCAGCAGGCAATAAATATGGAGCTGAGCAAGCAGGAATCACGCAGCTCAGCAGGCAATAATCAAGAAGCTGAGCAGGCAGGAATCACGCAGCTTAGCAGGCAATAATCATGGAGCTGAGCAGACTGTAATGAAGTGGCTAAGCAGACTCTAATCACGTCACTCAGCCGGCTCCTAACCCGGTCTTGAGCAGGCACTAATCACGCAGCTGAGCAGGGACTAATCACACAGCTGATCAGGCACGAGTCAGGCAGCTGAGCAGGGATTAAGCATGCAGCTGAGCAAGCGCTAATCCCTTGATTCAGCAGACCCTGATCACGTGACTGAGCAGGCCCTGATCACGTGGCTGAGCATGCACTGATCACGTGACTGAGCATGCACTGATCACGTGACTGAGAGGCACTGATCACGTGACTGAGAGGCACTGATCACGTGACTGAGCATGCACTGATCACGTGACTGAGAGGCACTGATCACGTGACTGAGAGGCGCTGATCACGTGACTGAGGGGCGCTGATCACGTGACTGAGAGGCGCTGATCACGTGGCTATCATGCACTGATCACGTGCTTCAGGAGGCAATAATCAAAGAGCTGAGCAGGCACTAATCACTTGGCTAAGAGGGCACTAATCACGGAGAGGAGCAGGAAATCGTCAAGGAGCTGAGCAAACTGTAATGAAGTGGTTAAGCAGACTCTAAACACGTGACGCAGCAGGCTCTACACCCGTGACTGAGCAGACACAATTTGGGCAGCTCAGCAGACACCAATGGTGCAGCTCAGCAGACACAAATGGTGCAGCTCAGCAGACACCAATCATGCAGCTCAGCAGGCAATACTCATGGAGCTGAGCAGGCAGGAATCACTCAGCTCAGCAGGCAAAGATCAAGGAGCTGAGCAGACTGCCATTAAGTGGCTAAGCAGACTCTAAACACGTGACTCAGCAGGCTTGACACCCGTGACTGAGCACACACGAATCTTGCAGCCCAGCAGACAATACTCCTGGAGCTGAGCAGGCAGGAATCACGCAGCTCAGCAGACAGTAATCAAGGAGCTGAGCAGGCACGAATCACGCAGCTCAGCAGGCAATAATCCTGGAGCTGAGCAAGCAGGAATCACGCAGCTCAGCAGGCAATAATCAAGAAGCAGAGCAGGCAGGAATCAGGCAGCTCAGCAGCCAATAAGCAAGAAGCTAGCAGTCAGGAATCGCGCAGCTCAGCAGGCAATAATCATGGAGCTGAGCTGGCAGGAATCACGCAACTCAGCAGGCAATACTCACGGACCTGAGCAGGCAGGAATCACGCAACTTAGCAGGCAATAATAATTGGAGCTGAAGGCTGTAATGAACTGGATAAGCAGACTCTAATCACGTGATTCAGCCGGCTCCTCTCTGGGGACTGAGCAGGCACTTATTATGCAGCTCAGCAAGCAAAAATCATGGAGCTGAGCAAGCAGGAATCACGCAGCTCAGCAGGCAATAATCATGGAGCTGAGCAAACAGGAATCACGCAGCTCAGCATGCAATAATCAAGAAGCTGAGCAGGCAGGAATCACGCAGCTCAGCAGGCAATAAATATGGAGCTGAGCAAGCAGGAATCACGCAGCTCAGCAGGCAATAATCAAGAAGCTGAGCAGGCAGGAATCACGCAGCTTAGCAGGCAATAATCATGGAGCTGAGCAGACTGTAATGAAGTGGCTAAGCAGACTCTAATCACGTCACTCAGCCGGCTCCTAACCCGGTCTTGAGCAGGCACTAATCACGCAGCTGAGCAGGGACTAATCACACAGCTGATCAGGCACGAGTCAGGCAGCTGAGCAGGGATTAAGCATGCAGCTGAGCAAGCGCTAATCCCTTGATTCAGCAGACCCTGATCACGTGACTGAGCAGGCCCTGATCACGTGGCTGAGCATGCACTGATCACGTGACTGAGCATGCACTGATCACGTGACTGAGAGGCACTGATCACGTGACTGAGAGGCACTGATCACGTGACTGAGCATGCACTGATCACGTGACTGAGAGGCACTGATCACGTGACTGAGAGGCGCTGATCACGTGACTGAGGGGCGCTGATCACGTGACTGAGAGGCGCTGATCACGTGGCTATCATGCACTGATCACGTGCTTCAGGAGGCAATAATCAAAGAGCTGAGCAGGCACTAATCACTTGGCTAAGAGGGCACTAATCACGGAGAGGAGCAGGAAATCGTCAAGGAGCTGAGCAAACTGTAATGAAGTGGTTAAGCAGACTCTAAACACGTGACGCAGCAGGCTCTACACCCGTGACTGAGCAGACACAATTTGGGCAGCTCAGCAGACACCAATGGTGCAGCTCAGCAGACACAAATGGTGCAGCTCAGCAGACACCAATCATGCAGCTCAGCAGGCAATACTCATGGAGCTGAGCAGGCAGGAATCACTCAGCTCAGCAGGCAAAGATCAAGGAGCTGAGCAGACTGCCATTAAGTGGCTAAGCAGACTCTAAACACGTGACTCAGCAGGCTTGACACCCGTGACTGAGCACACACGAATCTTGCAGCCCAGCAGACAATACTCCTGGAGCTGAGCAGGCAGGAATCACGCAGCTCAGCAGACAGTAATCAAGGAGCTGAGCAGGCACGAATCACGCAGCTCAGCAGGCAATAATCCTGGAGCTGAGCAAGCAGGAATCACGCAGCTCAGCAGGCAATAATCAAGAAGCAGAGCAGGCAGGAATCAGGCAGCTCAGCAGCCAATAAGCAAGAAGCTAGCAGTCAGGAATCGCGCAGCTCAGCAGGCAATAATCATGGAGCTGAGCTGGCAGGAATCACGCAACTCAGCAGGCAATACTCACGGACCTGAGCAGGCAGGAATCACGCAACTTAGCAGGCAATAATAATTGGAGCTGAAGGCTGTAATGAACTGGATAAGCAGACTCTAATCACGTGATTCAGCCGGCTCCTCTCTGGGGACTGAGCAGGCACTTATTATGCAGCTCAGCAAGCAAAAATCATGGAGCTGAGCAAGCAGGAATCACGCAGCTCAGCAGGCAATAATATGGAGCTGAGCAAGCAGGAATCACGCAGCTCAGCAGGCAATAATCAAGAAGCTGAGCAGGCAGGAATCACGCAGCTTAGCAGGCAATAATCATGGAGCTGAGCAGACTGTAATGAAGTGGCTAAGCAGACTCTAATCAGGTCACTCAGCCGGCTCCTAACCCGGTCTTGAGCAGGCACTAATCACGCAGCTGAGCAGGGACTAATCACACAGCTGATCAGGCACGAGTCAGGCAGCTGAGCAGGGATTAAGCATGCAGCTGAGCAAGCGCTAATCCCTTGATTCAGCAGACCCTGATCACGTGACTGAGCAGGCCCTGATCACGTGGCTGAGCATGCACTGATCACGTGACTGAGCATGCACTGATCACGTGACTGAGAGGCACTGATCACGTGACTGAGAGGCACTGATCACGTGACTGAGCATGCACTGATCACGTGACTGAGAGGCACTGATCACGTGACTGAGAGGCGCTGATCACGTGACTGAGGGCGCTGATCACGTGACTGAGAGGCGCTGATCACGTGGCTATCATGCACTGATCACGTGCTTCAGGAGGCAATAATCAAAGAGCTGAGCAGGCACTAATCACTTGGCTAAGAGGGCACTAATCACGGAGAGGAGCAGGAAATCGTCAAGCAGCTGAGCAAACTGTAATGAAGTGGTTAAGCAGACTCTAAACACGTGACGCAGCAGGCTCTACACCCGTGACTGAGCAGACACAATTTGGGCAGCTCAGCAGACACCAATGGTGCAGCTCAGCAGACACAAATGGTGCAGCTCAGCAGACACCAATCATGCAGCTCAGCAGGCAATACTCATGGAGCTGAGCAGGCAGGAATCACTCAGCTCAGCAGGCAAAGATCAAGGAGCTGAGCAGACTGCCATTAAGTGGCTAAGCAGACTCTAAACACGTGACTCAGCAGGCTTGACACCCGTGACTGAGCACACACGAATCTTGCAGCCCAGCAGACAATACTCCTGGAGCTGAGCAGGCAGGAATCACGCAGCTCAGCAGACAGTAATCAAGGAGCTGAGCAGGCACGAATCACGCAGCTCAGCAGGCAATAATCCTGGAGCTGAGCAAGCAGGAATCACGCAGCTCAGCAGGCAATAATCAAGAAGCAGAGCAGGCAGGAATCAGGCAGCTCAGCAGCCAATAAGCAAGAAGCTAGCAGTCAGGAATCGCGCAGCTCAGCAGGCAATAATCATGGAGCTGAGCTGGCAGGAATCACGCAACTCAGCAGGCAATACTCACGGACCTGAGCAGGCAGGAATCACGCAACTTAGCAGGCAATAATAATTGGAGCTGAAGGCTGTAATGAACTGGATAAGCAGACTCTAATCACGTGATTCAGCCGGCTCCTCTCTGGGGACTGAGCAGGCACTTATTATGCAGCTCAGCAAGCAAAAATCATGGAGCTGAGCAAGCAGGAATCACGCAGCTCAGCAGGCAATAATCATGGAGCTGAGCAAACAGGAATCACGCAGCTCAGCATGCAATAATCAAGAAGCTGAGCAGGCAGGAATCACGCAGCTCAGCAGGCAATAAATATGGAGCTGAGCAAGCAGGAATCACGCAGCTCAGCAGGCAATAATCAAGAAGCTGAGCAGGCAGGAATCACGCAGCTTAGCAGGCAATAATCATGGAGCTGAGCAGACTGTAATGAAGTGGCTAAGCAGACTCTAATCACGTCACTCAGCCGGCTCCTAACCCGGTCTTGAGCAGGCACTAATCACGCAGCTGAGCAGGGACTAATCACACAGCTGATCAGGCACGAGTCAGGCAGCTGAGCAGGGATTAAGCATGCAGCTGAGCAAGCGCTAATCCCTTGATTCAGCAGACCCTGATCACGTGACTGAGCAGGCCCTGATCACGTGGCTGAGCATGCACTGATCACGTGACTGAGCATGCACTGATCACGTGACTGAGAGGCACTGATCACGTGACTGAGAGGCACTGATCACGTGACTGAGCATGCACTGATCACGTGACTGAGAGGCACTGATCACGTGACTGAGAGGCGCTGATCACGTGACTGAGGGGCGCTGATCACGTGACTGAGAGGCGCTGATCACGTGGCTATCATGCACTGATCACGTGCTTCAGGAGGCAATAATCAAAGAGCTGAGCAGGCACTAATCACTTGGCTAAGAGGGCACTAATCACGGAGAGGAGCAGGAAATCGTCAAGGAGCTGAGCAAACTGTAATGAAGTGGTTAAGCAGACTCTAAACACGTGACGCAGCAGGCTCTACACCCGTGACTGAGCAGACACAATTTGGGCAGCTCAGCAGACACCAATGGTGCAGCTCAGCAGACACAAATGGTGCAGCTCAGCAGACACCAATCATGCAGCTCAGCAGGCAATACTCATGGAGCTGAGCAGGCAGGAATCACTCAGCTCAGCTGGCAAAGATCAAGGAGCTGAGCAGACTGCCATTAAGTGGCTAAGCAGACTCTAAACACGTGACTCAGCAGGCTTGACACCCGTGACTGAGCACACACGAATCTTGCAGCCCAGCAGACAATACTCCTGGAGCTGAGCAGGCAGGAATCACGCAGCTCAGCAGACAGTAATCAAGGAGCTGAGCAGGCACGAATCACGCAGCTCAGCAGGCAATAATCCTGGAGCTGAGCAAGCAGGAATCACGCAGCTCAGCAGGCAATAATCAAGAAGCAGAGCAGGCAGGAATCAGGCAGCTCAGCAGCCAATAAGCAAGAAGCTAGCAGTCAGGAATCGCGCAGCTCAGCAGGCAATAATCATGGAGCTGAGCTGGCAGGAATCACGCAACTCAGCAGGCAATACTCACGGACCTGAGCAGGCAGGAATCACGCAACTTAGCAGGCAATAATAATTGGAGCTGAAGGCTGTAATGAACTGGATAAGCAGACTCTAATCACGTGATTCAGCCGGCTCCTCTCTGGGGACTGAGCAGGCACTTATTATGCAGCTCAGCAAGCAAAAATCATGGAGCTGAGCAAGCAGGAATCACGCAGCTCAGCAGGCAATAATCATGGAGCTGAGCAAACAGGAATCACGCAGCTCAGCATGCAATAATCAAGAAGCTGAGCAGGCAGGAATCACGCAGCTCAGCAGGCAATAAATATGGAGCTGAGCAAGCAGGAATCACGCAGCTCAGCAGGCAATAATCAAGAAGCTGAGCAGGCAGGAATCACGCAGCTTAGCAGGCAATAATCATGGAGCTGAGCAGACTGTAATGAAGTGGCTAAGCAGACTCTAATCACGTCACTCAGCCGGCTCCTAACCCGGTCTTGAGCAGGCACTAATCACGCAGCTGAGCAGGGACTAATCACACAGCTGATCAGGCACGAGTCAGGCAGCTGAGCAGGGATTAAGCATGCAGCTGAGCAAGCGCTAATCCCTTGATTCAGCAGACCCTGATCACGTGACTGAGCAGGCCCTGATCACGTGGCTGAGCATGCACTGATCACGTGACTGAGCATGCACTGATCACGTGACTGAGAGGCACTGATCACGTGACTGAGAGGCACTGATCACGTGACTGAGCATGCACTGATCACGTGACTGAGAGGCACTGATCACGTGACTGAGAGGCGCTGATCACGTGACTGAGGGGCGCTGATCACGTGACTGAGAGGCGCTGATCACGTGGCTATCATGCACTGATCACGTGCTTCAGGAGGCAATAATCAAAGAGCTGAGCAGGCACTAATCACTTGGCTAAGAGGGCACTAATCACGGAGAGGAGCAGGAAATCGTCAAGCAGCTGAGCAAACTGTAATGAAGTGGTTAAGCAGACTCTAAACACGTGACGCAGCAGGCTCTACACCCGTGACTGAGCAGACACAATTTGGGCAGCTCAGCAGACACCAATGGTGCAGCTCAGCAGACACAAATGGTGCAGCTCAGCAGACACCAATCATGCAGCTCAGCAGGCAATACTCATGGAGCTGAGCAGGCAGGAATCACTCAGCTCAGCAGGCAAAGATCAAGGAGCTGAGCAGACTGCCATTAAGTGGCTAAGCAGACTCTAAACACGTGACTCAGCAGGCTTGACACCCGTGACTGAGCACACACGAATCTTGCAGCCCAGCAGACAATACTCCTGGAGCTGAGCAGGCAGGAATCACGCAGCTCAGCAGACAGTAATCAAGGAGCTGAGCAGGCACGAATCACGCAGCTCAGCAGGCAATAATCCTGGAGCTGAGCAAGCAGGAATCACGCAGCTCAGCAGGCAATAATCAAGAAGCAGAGCAGGCAGGAATCAGGCAGCTCAGCAGCCAATAAGCAAGAAGCTAGCAGTCAGGAATCGCGCAGCTCAGCAGGCAATAATCATGGAGCTGAGCTGGCAGGAATCACGCAACTCAGCAGGCAATACTCACGGACCTGAGCAGGCAGGAATCACGCAACTTAGCAGGCAATAATAATTGGAGCTGAAGGCTGTAATGAACTGGATAAGCAGACTCTAATCACGTGATTCAGCCGGCTCCTCTCTGGGGACTGAGCAGGCACTTATTATGCAGCTCAGCAAGCAAAAATCATGGAGCTGAGCAAGCAGGAATCACGCAGCTCAGCAGGCAATAATCATGGAGCTGAGCAAACAGGAATCACGCAGCTCAGCATGCAATAATCAAGAAGCTGAGCAGGCAGGAATCACGCAGCTCAGCAGGCAATAAATATGGAGCTGAGCAAGCAGGAATCACGCAGCTCAGCAGGCAATAATCAAGAAGCTGAGCAGGCAGGAATCACGCAGCTTAGCAGGCAATAATCATGGAGCTGAGCAGACTGTAATGAAGTGGCTAAGCAGACTCTAATCACGTCACTCAGCCGGCTCCTAACCCGGTCTTGAGCAGGCACTAATCACGCAGCTGAGCAGGGACTAATCACACAGCTGATCAGGCACGAGTCAGGCAGCTGAGCAGGGATTAAGCATGCAGCTGAGCAAGCGCTAATCCCTTGATTCAGCAGACCCTGATCACGTGACTGAGCAGGCCCTGATCACGTGGCTGAGCATGCACTGATCACGTGACTGAGCATGCACTGATCACGTGACTGAGAGGCACTGATCACGTGACTGAGAGGCACTGATCACGTGACTGAGCATGCACTGATCACGTGACTGAGAGGCACTGATCACGTGACTGAGAGGCGCTGATCACGTGACTGAGGGCGCTGATCACGTGACTGAGAGGCGCTGATCACGTGGCTATCATGCACTGATCACGTGCTTCAGGAGGCAATAATCAAAGAGCTGAGCAGGCACTAATCACTTGGCTAAGAGGGCACTAATCACGGAGAGGAGCAGGAAATCGTCAAGGAGCTGAGCAAACTGTAATGAAGTGGTTAAGCAGACTCTAAACACGTGACGCAGCAGGCTCTACACCCGTGACTGAGCAGACACAATTTGGGCAGCTCAGCAGACACCAATGGTGCAGCTCAGCAGACACCAATGGCGCAGCTCAGCAGACACCAATCATGCAGCTCAGCAGGCAATACTCATGGAGCTGAGCAGGCAGGAATCACTCAGCTCAGCTGGCAAAGATCAAGGAGCTGAGCAGACTGCCATTAAGTGGCTAAGCAGACTCTAAACACGTGACTCAGCAGGCTTGACACCCGTGACTGAGCACACACGAATCTTGCAGCCCAGCAGACAATACTCCTGGAGCTGAGCAGGCAGGAATCACGCAGCTCAGCAGACAGTAATCAAGGAGCTGAGCAGGCACGAATCACGCAGCTCAGCAGGCAATAATCCTGGAGCTGAGCAAGCAGGAATCACGCAGCTCAGCAGGCAATAATCAAGAAGCAGAGCAGGCAGGAATCAGGCAGCTCAGCAGCCAATAAGCAAGAAGCTAGCAGTCAGGAATCGCGCAGCTCAGCAGGCAATAATCATGGAGCTGAGCTGGCAGGAATCACGCAACTCAGCAGGCAATACTCACGGACCTGAGCAGGCAGGAATCACGCAACTTAGCAGGCAATAATAATTGGAGCTGAAGGCTGTAATGAACTGGATAAGCAGACTCTAATCACGTGATTCAGCCGGCTCCTCTCTGGGGACTGAGCAGGCACTTATTATGCAGCTCAGCAAGCAAAAATCATGGAGCTGAGCAAGCAGGAATCACGCAGCTCAGCAGGCAATAATCATGGAGCTGAGCAAACAGGAATCACGCAGCTCAGCATGCAATAATCAAGAAGCTGAGCAGGCAGGAATCACGCAGCTCAGCAGGCAATAAATATGGAGCTGAGCAAGCAGGAATCACGCAGCTCAGCAGGCAATAATCAAGAAGCTGAGCAGGCAGGAATCACGCAGCTTAGCAGGCAATAATCATGGAGCTGAGCAGACTGTAATGAAGTGGCTAAGCAGACTCTAATCACGTCACTCAGCCGGCTCCTAACCCGGTCTTGAGCAGGCACTAATCACGCAGCTGAGCAGGGACTAATCACACAGCTGATCAGGCACGAGTCAGGCAGCTGAGCAGGGATTAAGCATGCAGCTGAGCAAGCGCTAATCCCTTGATTCAGCAGACCCTGATCACGTGACTGAGCAGGCCCTGATCACGTGGCTGAGCATGCACTGATCACGTGACTGAGCATGCACTGATCACGTGACTGAGAGGCACTGATCACGTGACTGAGAGGCACTGATCACGTGACTGAGCATGCACTGATCACGTGACTGAGAGGCACTGATCACGTGACTGAGAGGCGCTGATCACGTGACTGAGGGGCGCTGATCACGTGACTGAGAGGCGCTGATCACGTGGCTATCATGCACTGATCACGTGCTTCAGGAGGCAATAATCAAAGAGCTGAGCAGGCACTAATCACTTGGCTAAGAGGGCACTAATCACGGAGAGGAGCAGGAAATCGTCAAGCAGCTGAGCAAACTGTAATGAAGTGGTTAAGCAGACTCTAAACACGTGACGCAGCAGGCTCTACACCCGTGACTGAGCAGACACAATTTGGGCAGCTCAGCAGACACCAATGGTGCAGCTCAGCAGACACAAATGGTGCAGCTCAGCAGACACCAATCATGCAGCTCAGCAGGCAATACTCATGGAGCTGAGCAGGCAGGAATCACTCAGCTCAGCAGGCAAAGATCAAGGAGCTGAGCAGACTGCCATTAAGTGGCTAAGCAGACTCTAAACACGTGACTCAGCAGGCTTGACACCCGTGACTGAGCACACACGAATCTTGCAGCCCAGCAGACAATACTCCTGGAGCTGAGCAGGCAGGAATCACGCAGCTCAGCAGACAGTAATCAAGGAGCTGAGCAGGCACGAATCACGCAGCTCAGCAGGCAATAATCCTGGAGCTGAGCAAGCAGGAATCACGCAGCTCAGCAGGCAATAATCAAGAAGCAGAGCAGGCAGGAATCAGGCAGCTCAGCAGCCAATAAGCAAGAAGCTAGCAGTCAGGAATCGCGCAGCTCAGCAGGCAATAATCATGGAGCTGAGCTGGCAGGAATCACGCAACTCAGCAGGCAATACTCACGGACCTGAGCAGGCAGGAATCACGCAACTTAGCAGGCAATAATAATTGGAGCTGAAGGCTGTAATGAACTGGATAAGCAGACTCTAATCACGTGATTCAGCCGGCTCCTCTCTGGGGACTGAGCAGGCACTTATTATGCAGCTCAGCAAGCAAAAATCATGGAGCTGAGCAAGCAGGAATCACGCAGCTCAGCAGGCAATAATCATGGAGCTGAGCAAACAGGAATCACGCAGCTCAGCATGCAATAATCAAGAAGCTGAGCAGGCAGGAATCACGCAGCTCAGCAGGCAATAAATATGGAGCTGAGCAAGCAGGAATCACGCAGCTTAGCAGGCAATAATCATGGAGCTGAGCAGACTGTAATGAAGTGGCTAAGCAGACTCTAATCACGTCACTCAGCCGGCTCCTAACCCGGTCTTGAGCAGGCACTAATCACGCAGCTGAGCAGGGACTAATCACACAGCTGATCAGGCACGAGTCAGGCAGCTGAGCAGGGATTAAGCATGCAGCTGAGCAAGCGCTAATCCCTTGATTCAGCAGACCCTGATCACGTGACTGAGCAGGCCCTGATCACGTGGCTGAGCATGCACTGATCACGTGACTGAGCATGCACTGATCACGTGACTGAGAGGCACTGATCACGTGACTGAGAGGCACTGATCACGTGACTGAGCATGCACTGATCACGTGACTGAGAGGCACTGATCACGTGACTGAGAGGCACTGATCACGTGACTGAGAGGCGCTGATCACGTGACTGAGAGGCGCTGATCACGTGACTGAGGGGCGCTGATCACGTGACTGAGAGGCGCTGATCACGTGGCTATCATGCACTGATCACGTGCTTCAGGAGGCAATAATCAAAGAGCTGAGCAGGCACTAATCACTTGGCTAAGAGGGCACTAATCACGGAGAGGAGCAGGAAATCGTCAAGGAGCTGAGCAAACTGTAATGAAGTGGTTAAGCAGACTCTAAACACGTGACGCAGCAGGCTCTACACCCGTGACTGAGCAGACACAATTTGGGCAGCTCAGCAGACACCAATGGTGCAGCTCAGCAGACACAAATGGTGCAGCTCAGCAGACACCAATCATGCAGCTCAGCAGGCAATACTCATGGAGCTGAGCAGGCAGGAATCACTCAGCTCAGCAGGCAAAGATCAAGGAGCTGAGCAGGCACGAATCTCGCAGCTCAGCTGGCAAAATCAAGGAGCTGAGCAGACTGCCATTAAGTGGCTAAGCAGACTCTAAACACGTGACTCAGCAGGCTTGACACCCGTGACTGAGCACACGAATCTTGCAGCCCAGCAGACAATACTCCTGGAGCTGAGCAGGCAGGAATCACGCAGCTCAGCAGGCAAAAATCAAGGAGCTGAGCAGACTGCCATTAAGTGGCTAAGCAGACTCTAAACACGTGACTCAGCAGGCTTGACACCCGTGACTGAGCACACACGAATCTTGCAGCCCAGCAGACAATACTCCTGGAGCTGAGCAGGCAGGAATCACGCAGCTCAGCAGACAGTAATCAAGGAGCTGAGCAGGCACGAATCACGCAGCTCAGCAGGCAATAATCCTGGAGCTGAGCAAGCAGGAATCACGCAGCTCAGCAGGCAATAATCAAGAAGCAGAGCAGGCAGGAATCAGGCAGCTCAGCAGCCAATAAGCAAGAAGCTAGCAGTCAGGAATCGCGCAGCTCAGCAGGCAATAATCATGGAGCTGAGCTGGCAGGAATCACGCAACTCAGCAGGCAATACTCACGGACCTGAGCAGGCAGGAATCACGCAACTTAGCAGGCAATAATAATTGGAGCTGAAGGCTGTAATGAACTGGATAAGCAGACTCTAATCACGTGATTCAGCCGGCTCCTCTCTGGGGACTGAGCAGGCACTTATTATGCAGCTCAGCAAGCAAAAATCATGGAGCTGAGCAAGCAGGAATCACGCAGCTCAGCAGGCAATAATCATGGAGCTGAGCAAACAGGAATCACGCAGCTCAGCATGCAATAATCAAGAAGCTGAGCAGGCAGGAATCACGCAGCTCAGCAGGCAATAAATATGGAGCTGAGCAAGCAGGAATCACGCAGCTCAGCAGGCAATAATCAAGAAGCTGAGCAGGCAGGAATCACGCAGCTTAGCAGGCAATAATCATGGAGCTGAGCAGACTGTAATGAAGTGGCTAAGCAGACTCTAATCACGTCACTCAGCCGGCTCCTAACCCGGTCTTGAGCAGGCACTAATCACGCAGCTGAGCAGGGACTAATCACACAGCTGATCAGGCACGAGTCAGGCAGCTGAGCAGGGATTAAGCATGCAGCTGAGCAAGCGCTAATCCCTTGATTCAGCAGACCCTGATCACGTGACTGAGCAGGCCCTGATCACGTGGCTGAGCATGCACTGATCACGTGACTGAGCATGCACTGATCACGTGACTGAGAGGCACTGATCACGTGACTGAGAGGCACTGATCACGTGACTGAGCATGCACTGATCACGTGACTGAGAGGCACTGATCACGTGACTGAGAGGCGCTGATCACGTGACTGAGGGCGCTGATCACGTGACTGAGAGGCGCTGATCACGTGGCTATCATGCACTGATCACGTGCTTCAGGAGGCAATAATCAAAGAGCTGAGCAGGCACTAATCACTTGGCTAAGAGGGCACTAATCACGGAGAGGAGCAGGAAATCGTCAAGGAGCTGAGCAAACTGTAATGAAGTGGTTAAGCAGACTCTAAACACGTGACGCAGCAGGCTCTACACCCGTGACTGAGCAGACACAATTTGGGCAGCTCAGCAGACACCAATGGTGCAGCTCAGCAGACACAAATGGTGCAGCTCAGCAGACACCAATCATGCAGCTCAGCAGGCAATACTCATGGAGCTGAGCAGGCAGGAATCACTCAGCTCAGCAGGCAAAGATCAAGGAGCTGAGCAGGCACGAATCTCGCAGCTCAGCTGGCAAAAATCAAGGAGCTGAGCAGACTGCCATTAAGTGGCTAAGCAGACTCTAAACACGTGACTCAGCAGGCTTGACACCCGTGACTGAGCACACACGAATCTTGCAGCCCAGCAGACAATACTCCTGGAGCTGAGCAGGCAGGAATCACGCAGCTCAGCAGACAGTAATCAAGGAGCTGAGCAGGCACGAATCACGCAGCTCAGCAGGCAATAATCCTGGAGCTGAGCAAGCAGGAATCACGCAGCTCAGCAGGCAATAATCAAGAAGCAGAGCAGGCAGGAATCAGGCAGCTCAGCAGCCAATAAGCAAGAAGCTAGCAGTCAGGAATCGCGCAGCTCAGCAGGCAATAATCATGGAGCTGAGCTGGCAGGAATCACGCAACTCAGCAGGCAATACTCACGGACCTGAGCAGGCAGGAATCACGCAACTTAGCAGGCAATAATAATTGGAGCTGAAGGCTGTAATGAACTGGATAAGCAGACTCTAATCACGAGATTCAGCCGGCTCCTCTCTGGGGACTGAGCAGGCACATATTATGCAGCTCAGCAAGCAAAAATCATGGAGCTGAGCAAGCAGGAATCACGCAGCTCAGCAGGCAATAATCATGGAGCTGAGCAAACAGGAATCACGCAGCTCAGCATGCAATAATCAAGAAGCTGAGCAGGCAGGAATCACGCAGCTCAGCAGGCAATAAATATGGAGCTGAGCAAGCAGGAATCACGCAGCTCAGCAGGCAATAATCAAGAAGCTGAGCAGGCAGGAATCACGCAGCTTAGCAGGCAATAATCATGGAGCTGAGCAGACTGTAATGAAGTGGCTAAGCAGACTCTAATCACGTCACTCAGCCGGCTCCTAACCCGGTCTTGAGCAGGCACTAATCACGCAGCTGAGCAGGGACTAATCACACAGCTGATCAGGCACGAGTCAGGCAGCTGAGCAGGGATTAAGCATGCAGCTGAGCAAGCGCTAATCCCTTGATTCAGCAGACCCTGATCACGTGACTGAGCAGGCCCTGATCACGTGGCTGAGCATGCACTGATCACGTGACTGAGCATGCACTGATCACGTGACTGAGAGGCACTGATCACGTGACTGAGAGGCACTGATCACGTGACTGAGCATGCACTGATCACGTGACTGAGAGGCACTGATCACGTGACTGAGAGGCGCTGATCACGTGACTGAGGGGCGCTGATCACGTGACTGAGAGGCGCTGATCACGTGGCTATCATGCACTGATCACGTGCTTCAGGAGGCAATAATCAAAGAGCTGAGCAGGCACTAATCACTTGGCTAAGAGGGCACTAATCACGGAGAGGAGCAGGAAATCGTCAAGGAGCTGAGCAAACTGTAATGAAGTGGTTAAGCAGACTCTAAACACGTGACGCAGCAGGCTCTACACCCGTGACTGAGCAGACACAATTTGGGCAGCTCAGCAGACACCAATGGTGCAGCTCAGCAGACACAAATGGTGCAGCTCAGCAGACACCAATCATGCAGCTCAGCAGGCAATACTCATGGAGCTGAGCAGGCAGGAATCACTCAGCTCAGCAGGCAAAGATCAAGGAGCTGAGCAGACTGCCATTAAGTGGCTAAGCAGACTCTAAACACGTGACTCAGCAGGCTTGACACCCGTGACTGAGCACACACGAATCTTGCAGCCCAGCAGACAATACTCCTGGAGCTGAGCAGGCAGGAATCACGCAGCTCAGCAGACAGTAATCAAGGAGCTGAGCAGGCACGAATCACGCAGCTCAGCAGGCAATAATCCTGGAGCTGAGCAAGCAGGAATCACGCAGCTCAGCAGGCAATAATCAAGAAGCAGAGCAGGCAGGAATCAGGCAGCTCAGCAGCCAATAAGCAAGAAGCTAGCAGTCAGGAATCGCGCAGCTCAGCAGGCAATAATCATGGAGCTGAGCTGGCAGGAATCACGCAACTCAGCAGGCAATACTCACGGACCTGAGCAGGCAGGAATCACGCAACTTAGCAGGCAATAATAATTGGAGCTGAAGGCTGTAATGAACTGGATAAGCAGACTCTAATCACGTGATTCAGCCGGCTCCTCTCTGGGGACTGAGCAGGCACTTATTATGCAGCTCAGCAAGCAAAAATCATGGAGCTGAGCAAGCAGGAATCACGCAGCTCAGCAGGCAATAATCATGGAGCTGAGCAAACAGGAATCACGCAGCTCAGCAAGCAATAATCAAGAAGCTGAGCAGGCAGGAATCACGCAGCTCAGCAGGCAATAAATATGGAGCTGAGCAAGCAGGAATCACGCAGCTCAGCAGGCAATAATCAAGAAGCTGAGCAGGCAGGAATCACGCAGCTTAGCAGGCAATAATCATGGAGCTGAGCAGACTGTAATGAAGTGGCTAAGCAGACTCTAATCACGTCACTCAGCCGGCTCCTAACCCGGTCTTGAGCAGGCACTAATCACGCAGCTGAGCAGGGACTAATCACACAGCTGATCAGGCACGAGTCAGGCAGCTGAGCAGGGATTAAGCATGCAGCTGAGCAAGCGCTAATCCCTTGATTCAGCAGACCCTGATCACGTGACTGAGCAGGCCCTGATCACGTGGCTGAGCATGCACTGATCACGTGACTGAGCATGCACTGATCACGTGACTGAGAGGCACTGATCACGTGACTGAGAGGCACTGATCACGTGACTGAGCATGCACTGATCACGTGACTGAGAGGCACTGATCACGTGACTGAGAGGCGCTGATCACGTGACTGAGGCGCTGATCACGTGACTGAGAGGCGCTGATCACGTGGCTATCATGCACTGATCACGTGCTTCAGGAGGCAATAATCAAAGAGCTGAGCAGGCACTAATCACTTGGCTAAGAGGGCACTAATCACGGAGAGGAGCAGGAAATCGTCAAGGAGCTGAGCAAACTGTAATGAAGTGGTTAAGCAGACTCTAAACACGTGACGCAGCAGGCTCTACACCCGTGACTGAGCAGACACAATTTGGGCAGCTCAGCAGACACCAATGGTGCAGCTCAGCAGTCACAAATGGTGCAGCTCAGCAGACACCAATCATGCAGCTCAGCAGGCAATACTCATGGAGCTGAGCAGGCAGGAATCACTCAGCTCAGCAGGCAAAGATCAAGGAGCTGAGCAGACTGCCATTAAGTGGCTAAGCAGACTCTAAACACGTGACTCAGCAGGCTTGACACCCGTGACTGAGCACACACGAATCTTGCAGCCCAGCAGACAATACTCCTGGAGCTGAGCAGGCAGGAATCACGCAGCTCAGCAGACAGTAATCAAGGAGCTGAGCAGGCACGAATCACGCAGCTCAGCAGGCAATAATCCTGGAGCTGAGCAAGCAGGAATCACGCAGCTCAGCAGGCAATAATCAAGAAGCAGAGCAGGCAGGAATCAGGCAGCTCAGCAGCCAATAAGCAAGAAGCTAGCAGTCAGGAATCGCGCAGCTCAGCAGGCAATAATCATGGAGCTGAGCTGGCAGGAATCACGCAACTCAGCAGGCAATACTCACGGACCTGAGCAGGCAGGAATCACGCAACTTAGCAGGCAATAATAATTGGAGCTGAAGGCTGTAATGAACTGGATAAGCAGACTCTAATCACGTGATTCAGCCGGCTCCTCTCTGGGGACTGAGCAGGCACATATTATGCAGCTCAGCAAGCAAAAATCATGGAGCTGAGCAAGCAGGAATCACGCAGCTCAGCAGGCAATAATCATGGAGCTGAGCAAACAGGAATCACGCAGCTCAGCATGCAATAATCAAGAAGCTGAGCAGGCAGGAATCACGCAGCTCAGCAGGCAATAAATATGGAGCTGAGCAAGCAGGAATCACGCAGCTCAGCAGGCAATAATCATGGAGCTGAGCAAGCAGGAATCACGCAGCTCAGCAGGCAATACTCAAGAAGCTGAGCAGGCAGGAATCGCGCAGCTTAGCAGGCAATAATCATGGAGCTGAGCAGACTGTAATGAAGTGGCTAAGCAGACTCTAATCACTTCACTCAGCCGGCTCCTAACCCGGTCTTGAGCAGGCACTAATCACGCAGCTGAGCAGGGACTAATCACACAGCTGATCAGGCACGAGTCAGGCAGCTGAGCAGGGATTAAGCATGCAGCTGAGCAAGCGCTAATCCCTTGATTCAGCAGACCCTGATCACGTGACTGAGCAGGCCCTGATCACGTGGCTGAGCATGCACTGATCACGTGACTGAGCATGCACTGATCACGTGACTGAGAGGCACTGATCACGTGACTGAGAGGCACTGATCACGTGACTGAGCATGCACTGATCACGTGACTGAGAGGCACTGATCACGTGACTGAGAGGCGCTGATCACGTGACTGAGGGCGCTGATCACGTGACTGAGAGGCGCTGATCACGTGGCTATCATGCACTGATCACGTGCTTCAGGAGGCAATAATCAAAGAGCTGAGCAGGCACTAATCACTTGGCTAAGAGGGCACTAATCACGGAGAGGAGCAGGAAATCGTCAAGGAGCTGAGCAAACTGTAATGAAGTGGTTAAGCAGACTCTAAACACGTGACGCAGCAGGCTCTACACCCGTGACTGAGCAGACACAATTTGGGCAGCTCAGCAGACACCAATGGTGCAGCTCAGCAGACACAAATGGTGCAGCTCAGCAGACACCAATCATGCAGCTCAGCAGGCAATACTCATGGAGCTGAGCAGGCAGGAATCACTCAGCTCAGCAGGCAAAGATCAAGGAGCTGAGCAGACTGCCATTAAGTGGCTAAGCAGACTCTAAACACGTGACTCAGCAGGCTTGACACCCGTGACTGAGCACACACGAATCTTGCAGCCCAGCAGACAATACTCCTGGAGCTGAGCAGGCAGGAATCACGCAGCTCAGCAGACAGTAATCAAGGAGCTGAGCAGGCACGAATCACGCAGCTCAGCAGGCAATAATCCTGGAGCTGAGCAAGCAGGAATCACGCAGCTCAGCAGGCAATAATCAAGAAGCAGAGCAGGCAGGAATCAGGCAGCTCAGCAGCCAATAAGCAAGAAGCTAGCAGTCAGGAATCGCGCAGCTCAGCAGGCAATAATCATGGAGCTGAGCTGGCAGGAATCACGCAACTCAGCAGGCAATACTCACGGACCTGAGCAGGCAGGAATCACGCAACTTAGCAGGCAATAATAATTGGAGCTGAAGGCTGTAATGAACTGGATAAGCAGACTCTAATCACGTGATTCAGCCGGCTCCTCTCTGGGGACTGAGCAGGCACTTATTATGCAGCTCAGCAAGCAAAAATCATGGAGCTGAGCAAGCAGGAATCACGCAGCTCAGCAGGCAATAATCATGGAGCTGAGCAAACAGGAATCACGCAGCTCAGCATGCAATAATCAAGAAGCTGAGCAGGCAGGAATCACGCAGCTCAGCAGGCAATAAATATGGAGCTGAGCAAGCAGGAATCACGCAGCTCAGCAGGCAATAATCAAGAAGCTGAGCAGGCAGGAATCACGCAGCTTAGCAGGCAATAATCATGGAGCTGAGCAGACTGTAATGAAGTGGCTAAGCAGACTCTAATCACGTCACTCAGCCGGCTCCTAACCCGGTCTTGAGCAGGCACTAATCACGCAGCTGAGCAGGGACTAATCACACAGCTGATCAGGCACGAGTCAGGCAGCTGAGCAGGGATTAAGCATGCAGCTGAGCAAGCGCTAATCCCTTGATTCAGCAGACCCTGATCACGTGACTGAGCAGGCCCTGATCACGTGGCTGAGCATGCACTGATCACGTGACTGAGCATGCACTGATCACGTGACTGAGAGGCACTGATCACGTGACTGAGAGGCACTGATCACGTGACTGAGCATGCACTGATCACGTGACTGAGAGGCACTGATCACGTGACTGAGAGGCGCTGATCACGTGACTGAGGGCGCTGATCACGTGACTGAGAGGCGCTGATCACGTGGCTATCATGCACTGATCACGTGCTTCAGGAGGCAATAATCAAAGAGCTGAGCAGGCACTAATCACTTGGCTAAGAGGGCACTAATCACGGAGAGGAGCAGGAAATCGTCAAGGAGCTGAGCAAACTGTAATGAAGTGGTTAAGCAGACTCTAAACACGTGACGCAGCAGGCTCTACACCCGTGACTGAGCAGACACAATTTGGGCAGCTCAGCAGACACCAATGGTGCAGCTCAGCAGACACAAATGGTGCAGCTCAGCAGACACCAATCATGCAGCTCAGCAGGCAATACTCATGGAGCTGAGCAGGCAGGAATCACTCAGCTCAGCAGGCAAAGATCAAGGAGCTGAGCAGACTGCCATTAAGTGGCTAAGCAGACTCTAAACACGTGACTCAGCAGGCTTGACACCCGTGACTGAGCACACACGAATCTTGCAGCCCAGCAGACAATACTCCTGGAGCTGAGCAGGCAGGAATCACGCAGCTCAGCAGACAGTAATCAAGGAGCTGAGCAGGCACGAATCACGCAGCTCAGCAGGCAATAATCAAGAAGCAGAGCAGGCAGGAATCAGGCAGCTCAGCAGCCAATAAGCAAGAAGCTAGCAGTCAGGAATCGCGCAGCTCAGCAGGCAATAATCATGGAGCTGAGCTGGCAGGAATCACGCAACTCAGCAGGCAATACTCACGGACCTGAGCAGGCAGGAATCACGCAACTTAGCAGGCAATAATAATTGGAGCTGAAGGCTGTAATGAACTGGATAAGCAGACTCTAATCACGTGATTCAGCCGGCTCCTCTCTGGGGACTGAGCAGGCACTTATTATGCAGCTCAGCAAGCAAAAATCATGGAGCTGAGCAAGCAGGAATCACGCAGCTCAGCAGGCAATAATCATGGAGCTGAGCAAACAGGAATCACGCAGCTCAGCATGCAATAATCAAGAAGCTGAGCAGGCAGGAATCACGCAGCTCAGCAGGCAATAAATATGGAGCTGAGCAAGCAGGAATCACGCAGCTCAGCAGGCAATAATCAAGAAGCTGAGCAGGCAGGAATCACGCAGCTTAGCAGGCAATAATCATGGAGCTGAGCAGACTGTAATGAAGTGGCTAAGCAGACTCTAATCACGTCACTCAGCCGGCTCCTAACCCGGTCTTGAGCAGGCACTAATCACGCAGCTGAGCAGGGACTAATCACACAGCTGATCAGGCACGAGTCAGGCAGCTGAGCAGGGATTAAGCATGCAGCTGAGCAAGCGCTAATCCCTTGATTCAGCAGACCCTGATCACGTGACTGAGCAGGCCCTGATCACGTGGCTGAGCATGCACTGATCACGTGACTGAGCATGCACTGATCACGTGACTGAGAGGCACTGATCACGTGACTGAGAGGCACTGATCACGTGACTGAGCATGCACTGATCACGTGACTGAGAGGCACTGATCACGTGACTGAGAGGCGCTGATCACGTGACTGAGGGCGCTGATCACGTGACTGAGAGGCGCTGATCACGTGGCTATCATGCACTGATCACGTGCTTCAGGAGGCAATAATCAAAGAGCTGAGCAGGCACTAATCACTAGGCTAAGAGGGCACTAATCACGGAGAGGAGCAGGAAATCGTCAAGCAGCTGAGCAAACTGTAATGAAGTGGTTAAGCAGACTCTAAACACGTGACGCAGCAGGCTCTACACCCGTGACTGAGCAGACACAATTTGGGCAGCTCAGCAGACACCAATGGTGCAGCTCAGCAGACACAAATGGTGCAGCTCAGCAGACACCAATCATGCAGCTCAGCAGGCAATACTCATGGAGCTGAGCAGGCAGGAATCACTCAGCTCAGCAGGCAAAGATCAAGGAGCTGAGCAGACTGCCATTAAGTGGCTAAGCAGACTCTAAACACGTGACTCAGCAGGCTTGACACCCGTGACTGAGCACACACGAATCTTGCAGCCCAGCAGACAATACTCCTGGAGCTGAGCAGGCAGGAATCACGCAGCTCAGCAGACAGTAATCAAGGAGCTGAGCAGGCACGAATCACGCAGCTCAGCAGGCAATAATCCTGGAGCTGAGCAAGCAGGAATCACGCAGCTCAGCAGGCAATAATCAAGAAGCAGAGCAGGCAGGAATCAGGCAGCTCAGCAGCCAATAAGCAAGAAGCTAGCAGTCAGGATTCGCGCAGCTCAGCAGGCAATAATCATGGAGCTGAGCTGGCAGGAATCACGCAACTCAGCAGGCAATACTCACGGACCTGAGCAGGCAGGAATCACGCAACTTAGCAGGCAATAATAATTGGAGCTGAAGGCTGTAATGAACTGGATAAGCAGACTCTAATCACGTGATTCAGCCGGCTCCTCTCTGGGGACTGAGCAGGCACTTATTATGCAGCTCAGCAAGCAAAAATCATGGAGCTGAGCAAGCAGGAATCACGCAGCTCAGCAGGCAATAATCATGGAGCTGAGCAAACAGGAATCACGCAGCTCAGCATGCAATAATCAAGAAGCTGAGCAGGCAGGAATCACGCAGCTCAGCAGGCAATAAATATGGAGCTGAGCAAGCAGGAATCACGCAGCTCAGCAGGCAATAATCAAGAAGCTGAGCAGGCAGGAATCACGCAGCTTAGCAGGCAATAATCATGGAGCTGAGCAGACTGTAATGAAGTGGCTAAGCAGACTCTAATCACGTCACTCAGCCGGCTCCTAACCCGGTCTTGAGCAGGCACTAATCACGCAGCTGAGCAGGGACTAATCACACAGCTGATCAGGCACGAGTCAGGCAGCTGAGCAGGGATTAAGCATGCAGCTGAGCAAGCGCTAATCCCTTGATTCAGCAGACCCTGATCACGTGACTGAGCAGGCCCTGATCACGTGGCTGAGCATGCACTGATCACGTGACTGAGCATGCACTGATCACGTGACTGAGAGGCACTGATCACGTGACTGAGAGGCACTGATCACGTGACTGAGCATGCACTGATCACGTGACTGAGAGGCACTGATCACGTGACTGAGAGGCGCTGATCACGTGACTGAGGGGCGCTGATCACGTGACTGAGAGGCGCTGATCACGTGGCTATCATGCACTGATCACGTGCTTCAGGAGGCAATAATCAAAGAGCTGAGCAGGCACTAATCACTTGGCTAAGAGGGCACTAATCACGGAGAGGAGCAGGAAATCGTCAAGGAGCTGAGCAAACTGTAATGAAGTGGTTAAGCAGACTCTAAACACGTGACGCAGCAGGCTCTACACCCGTGACTGAGCAGACACAATTTGGGCAGCTCAGCAGACACCAATGGTGCAGCTCAGCAGACACCAATGGTGCAGCTCAGCAGACACCAATCATGCAGCTCAGCAGGCAATACTCATGGAGCTGAGCAGGCAGGAATCACTCAGCTCAGCAGGCAAAGATCAAGGAGCTGAGCAGGCACGAATCTCGCAGCTCAGCTAGCAAAAATCAAGGAGCTGAGCAGACTGCCATTAAGTGGCTAAGCAGACTCTAAACACGTGATTCAGCAGGCTTGACACTCGTGACTGAGCAGACACGAATCTTGCAGCCCAGCAGACAATACTCCTGGAGCTGAGCAGGCAGGAATCACGCAGCTCTTCAGACAGTAATCAAGGAGCTGAGCAGGCACGAATCACCCAGCTCAGCAGGCAATAATCCTGGAGCTGAGCAAGCAGGAATCACGCAGCTCAGCAGCCAATAATCAAGAAGCTAGCAGTCAGGAATCGCGCAGCTCAGCAGGCAACAATAATTGGAGCTGAAGGCTGTAATGAACTGGATAAGCAGACTCTAATCACGTGATTCAGCCGGCTCCTCTCTGGGGACAGAGCAGGCACTTATTATGCAGCTCAGCAAGCAAAAATCATGGAGCTGAGCAAGCAGGAATCACGCAGCTCAGCAGGCAATAATCATGGAGCTGAGCAAACAGGAATCACGCAGCTCAGCATGCAATAATCAAGAAGCTGAGCAGGCAGGAATCACGCAGCTCAGCAGGCAATAAATATGGAGCTGAGCAAGCAGGAATCACGCAGTTCAGCAGGCAATAATCAAGAAGCTGAGCAGGCAGGAATCACGCAGCTCAGCAGGCAATAAATATGGAGCTGAGCAAGCAGGAATCACGCAGCTCAGCAGGCAATAAATATGGAGCTGAGCAAGCAGGAATCACGCAGCTCAGCAGGCAATAATCAAGAAGCTGAGCAGGCAGGAATCACGCAGCTTAGCAGGCAATAATCATGGAGCTGAGGAGACTGTAATGAAGTGGCTAAGCAGACTCTAATCACGTCACTCAGCCCGCTCCTAACCCGGTCTTGAGCAGGCACTAATCACGCAGCTGAGCAGGGACTAATCACACAGCTGATCAGGCGCGAGTCACGCAGCTGAGCAGGGATTAAGCATGCAGCTGAGCAAGCGCTAATCCCTTGATTCAGCAGACCCTGATCACGTGACTGAGCAGGCCCTGATCACGTGGCTGAGCATGCACTGATCACGTGACTGAGCATGCACTGATCACGTGACTGAGAGGCACTGATCACGTGACTGAGCATGCACTGATCACGTGACTGAGAGGCACTGATCACGTGACTGAGAGGCACTGATCACGTGACTGAGGGGCGCTGATCACGTGACTGAGAGGCGCTGATCACGTGGCTATCATGCACTGATCACGTGCTTCAGGAGGCAATAATCAAAGAGCTGAGCAGGCACTAATCACTTGGCTAAGAGGGCACTAATCACGGAGAGGAGCAGGAAATCGTCAAGGAGCTGAGCAAACTGTAATGAAGTGGTTAAGCAGACTCTAAACACGTGACGCAGCAGGCTCTACACCCGTGACTGAGCAGACACAATTTGGGCAGCTCAGCAGACACCAATGGTGCAGCTCAGCAGACACAAATGGTGCAGCTCAGCAGACACCAATCATGCAGCTCAGCAGGCAATACTCATGGAGCTGAGCAGGCAGGAATCACTCAGCTCAGCAGGCAAAGATCAAGGAGCTGAGCAGGCACGAATCTCGCAGCTCAGCTGGCAAAAATCAAGGAGCTGAGCAGACTGCCATTAAGTGGCTAAGCAGACTCTAAACACGTGACTCAGCAGGCTTGACACCCGTGACTGAGCACACACGAATCTTGCAGCCCAGCAGACAATACTCCTGGAGCTGAGCAGGCAGGACTCACGCAGCTCAGCAGACAGTAATAAAGGAGCTGAGCAGGCAAGAATCACGCAGCTCAGCAGGCAATAATCCTGGAGCTGAGCAAGCAGGAATCACGCAGCTCAGCAGGCAATAATCAAGAAGCAGAGCAGGCAGGAATCAGGCAGCTCAGCAGCCAATAAGCAAGAAGCTAGCAGTCAGGAATCCCGCAGCTCAGCAGGCAATAATCATGGAGCTGAGCTGGCAGGAATCACGCAACTCAGCAGGCAATACTCACGGACCTGAGCAGGCAGGAATCACGAAACTTAGCAGGCAATAATAATTGGAGCTGAAGGCTGTAATGAACTGGATAAGCAGACTCTAATCACGTGATTCAGCCGGCTCCTCTCTGGGGACTGAGCAGGCACTTCTTATGCAGCTCAGCAAGCAAAAATCATGGAGCTGAGCAAGCAGGAATCACGCAGCTCAGCAGGCAATAATCATGGAGCTGAGCAAACAGGAATCACGCAGCTCAGCATGCAATAATCAAGAAGCTGAGCAGGCAGGAATCACGCAGCTCAGCAGGCAATAAATATGGAGCTGAGCAAGCAGGAATCACGCAGCTCAGCAGGCAATAATCAAGAAGCTGAGCAGGCAGGAATCACGCAGCTTAGCAGGCAATAATCATGGAGCTGAGCAGACTGTAATGAAGTGGCTAAGCAGACTCTAATCACGTCACTCAGCCGGCTCCTAACTCGGTCTTGAGCAGGCACTAATCACGCAGCTGAGCAGGGACTAATCACACAGCTGATCAGGCACGAGTCACGCAGCTGAGCAGGGATTAAGCATGCAGCTGAGCAAGCGCTAATCCCTTGATTCAGCAGACCCTGATCACGTGACTGAGCAGGCCCTGATCACGTGGCTGAGCATGCACTGATCACGTGACTGAGCATGCACTGATCACGTGACTGAGAGGCACTGATCACGTGACTGAGAAGCACTGATCACGTGACTGAGCATGCACTGATCACGTGACTGAGAGGAACTGATCACGTGACTGAGGGGCGCTGATCACGTGACTGAGAGGCGCTGATCACGTGGCTATCATGCACTGATCACGTGCTTCAGGAGGCAATAATCAAAGAGCTGAGCAGGCACTAATCACTTGGCTAAGAGGGCACTAATCACGGAGAGGAGCAGGAAATCGTCAAGGAGCTGAGCAAACTGTAATGAAGTGGTTAAGCAGACTCTAAACACGTGACGCAGCAGGCTCTACACCCGAGACTGAGCAGACACAATTTGGGCAGCTCAGCAGACAGCAATGGTGCAGTTCAGCCAGAAAACAATCATGCAGCTCAGCAGGCAATACTCATGGAGCTGAGCAGGCAGGAATCACACAGCTCAGCAGGCAAAGATCAAGGAGCTGAGCAGGCACGAATCTCGCAGCTCAGCTGGCAAAAATCAAGGAGCTGAGCAGACTGCCATTAAGTGGCTAAGCACACTCTAAACACGTGACTCAGCAGGCTTGACACCCGTGACTGAGCACACACGAATCTTGCAGCCCAGCAGACAATACTCCTGGAGCTGAGCAGGCAGGACTCACTTAGCTCAGCAGACAGTAATCAAGGAGCTGAGCAGGCACGAATCACGCAGCTCAGCAGGCAATAATCCTGGAGCTGAGCAAGCAGGAATCACGCAGCTCAGCAGGCAATAATCAAGAAGCAGAGCAGGCAGGAATCAGGCAGCTCAGCAGCCAATAAGCAAGAACCTAGCAGTCAGGAATCCCGCAGCTCAGCAGGCAATAATCATGGAGCTGAGCTGGCAGGAATCACGCAACTCAGCAGGCAATACTCACGGACCTGAGCAGGCAGGAATCACGCAACTTAGCAGGCAATAATAATTGGAGCTGAAGGCTGTAATGAACTGGATAAGCAGACTCTAATCACGTGATTCAGCCGGCTCCTCTCTGGGGACTGAGCAGGCACTTATTATGCAGCTCAGCAAGCAAAAATCATGGAGCTGAGCAAGCAGGAATCACGCAGCTCAGCATGCAATAATCAAGAAGCTGAGCAGGCAGGAATCACGCAGCTCAGCAGGCAATAATCAAGAAGCTGAGCAGGCAGGAATCACGCAGCTCAGCAGGCAATAAATATGGAGCTGAGCAAGCAGGAATCACGCAGCTCAGCAGGCAATAATCAAGAAGCTGAGCAGGCAGGAATCACGCAGCTTAGCAGGCAATAATCATGGAGCTGAGGAGACTGTAATGAAGTGGCTAAGCAGACTCTAATCACGTCACTCAGCCGGCTCCTAACTCGGTCTTGAGCAGGCACTAATCACGCAGCTGAGCAGGGACTAATCACACAGCTGATCAGGCACGAGTCACGCAGCTGAGCAGGGATTAAGCATGCAGCTGAGCAAGCGCTAATCCCTTGATTCAGCAGACCCTGATCACGTGACTGAGCAGGCCCTGATCACGTGGCTGAGCATGCACTGATCACGTGACTGAGCATGCACTGATCACGTGACTGAGAGGCACTGATCACGTGACTGAGAGGCACTGATCACGTGACTGAGCATGCACTGATCACGTGACTGAGAGGAACTGATCACGTGACTGAGAGGCGCTGATCACGTGACTGAGGGGCGCTGATCACGTGACTGAGAGGCGCTGATCACGTGGCTATCATGCACTGATCACGTGCTTCAGGAGGCAATAATCAAAGAGCTGAGCAGGCACTAATCACTTGGCTAAGAGGGCACTAATCACGGAGAGGAGCAGGAAATCGTCAAGGAGCTGAGCAAACTGTAATGAAGTGGTTAAGCAGACTCTAAACACGTGACGCAGCAGGCTCTACACCCGTGACTGAGCAGACACAATTTGGGCAGCTCAGCAGACACCAATGGTGCAGCTCAGCAGACACAAATGGTGCAGCTCAGCAGACACCAATCATGCAGCTCAGCAGGCAATACTCATGGAGCTGAGCAGGCAGGAATCACACAGCTCAGCAGGCAAAGATCAAGGAGCTGAGCAGGCACGAATCTCGCAGCTCAGCTGGAAAAATCAAGGAGCTGAGCAGACTGCCATTAAGTGGCTAAGCAGACTCTAAACACGTGATTCAGCAGGCTTGACACTCGTGACTGAGCAGACACGAATCTTGCAGCCCAGCAGACAATACTCCTGGAGCTGAGCAGGCAGGAATCACGCAGCTCTTCAGACAGTAATCAAGGAGCTGAGCAGGCACGAATCACCCAGCTCAGCAGGCAATAATCCTGGAGCTGAGCAAGCAGGAATCACGCAGCTCAGCAGGCAATAATCAAGAAGCAGAGCAGGCAGGAATCAGGCAGCTCAGCAGCCAATAATCAAGAAGCTAGCAGTCAGGAATCGCGCAGCTCAGCAGGCAACAATAATTGGAGCTGAAGGCTGTAATGAACTGGATAAGCAGACTCTAATCACGTGATTCAGCCGGCTCCTCTCTGGGGACAGAGCAGGCACTTATTATGCAGCTCAGCAAGCAAAAATCATGGAGCTGAGCAAGCAGGAATCACGCAGCTCAGCAGGCAATAATCATGGAGCTGAGCAAACAGGAATCACGCAGCTCAGCATGCAATAATCAAGAAGCGGAGCAGGCAGGAATCACGCAGCTCAGCAGTCAATAAATATGGAGCTGAGCAAGCAGGAATCACGCAGCTCAGCAGGCAATAAATATGGAGCTGAGCAAGCAGGAATCACGCAGCTCAGCAGGCAATAATCAAGAAGCTGAGCAGGCAGGAATCACGCAGCTTAGCAGGCAATAATCATGGAGCTGAGGAGACTGTAATGAAGTGGCTAAGCAGACTCTAATCACGTCACTCAGCCGGCTCCTAACCCGGTCTTGAGCAGGCACTAATCACGCAGCTGAGCAGGGACTAATCACACAGCTGATCAGGCACGAGTCACGCAGCTGAGCAGGGATTAAGCATGCAGCTGAGCAAGCGCTAATCCCTTGATTCAGCAGACCCTGATCACGTGACTGAGCAGGCCCTGATCACGTGGCTGAGCATGCACTGATCACGTGACTGAGAGGCACTGATCACGTGACTGAGAGGCACTGATCACGTGACTGAGGGGCGCTGATCACGTGACTGAGAGGCGCTGATCACGTGGCTATCATGCACTGATCACGTGCTTCAGGAGGCAATAATCAAAGAGCTGAGCAGGCACTAATCACTTGGCTAAGAGGGCACTAATCACGGAGAGGAGCAGGAAATCGTCAAGGAGCTGAGCAAACTGTAATGAAGTGGTTAAGCAGACTCTAAACACGTGACGCAGCAGGCTCTACACCCGTGACTGAGCAGACACAATTTGGGCAGCTCAGCAGACACCAATGGTGCAGCTCAGCAGACACAAATGGTGCAGCTCAGCAGACACCAATCATGCAGCTCAGCAGGCAATACTCATGGAGCTGAGCAGGCAGGAATCACTCAGCTCAGCAGGCAAAGATCAAGGAGCTGAGCAGGCACGAATCTCGCAGCTCAGCTGGCAAAAATCAAGGAGCTGAGCAGACTGCCATTAAGTGGCTAAGCAGACTCTAAACACGTGACTCAGCAGGCTTGACACCCGTGACTGAGCACACACGAATCTTGCAGCCCAGCAGACAATACTCCTGGAGCTGAGCAGGCAGGACTCACGCAGCTCAGCAGACAGTATTAAAGGAGCTGAGCAGGCAAGAATCACGCAGCTCAGCAGGCAATAATCCTGGAGCTGAGCAAGCAGGAATCACGCAGCTCAGCAGGCAATAATCAAGAAGCAGAGCAGGCAGGAATCAGGCAGCTCAGCAGCCAATAAGCAAGAAGCTAGCAGTCAGGAATCCCGCAGCTCAGCAGGCAATAATCATGGAGCTGAGCTGGCAGGAATCACGCAACTCAGCAGGCAATACTCACGGACCTGAGCAGGCAGGAATCACGCAACTTAGCAGGCAATAATAATTGGAGCTGAAGGCTGTAATGAACTGGATAAGCAGACTCTAATCACGTCACTCAGCCCGCTCCTAACTCGGTCTTGAGCAGGCACTAATCACGCAGCTGAGCAGGGACTAATCACACAGCTGATCAGGCACGAGTCACGCAGCTGAGCAGGGATTAAGCATGCAGCTGAGCAAGCGCTAATCCCTTGATTCAGCAGACCCTGATCACGTGACTGAGCAGGCCCTGATCACGTGGCTGAGCATGCACTGATCACGTGACTGAGCATGCACTGATCACGTGACTGAGAGGCACTGATCACGTGACTGAGAGGCACTGATCACGTGACTGTGCATGCACTGATCACGTGACTGAGAGGAACTGATCACGTGACTGAGGGGCGCTGATCACGTGACTGAGAGGCGCTGATCACGTGGCTATCAGGAACTGATCACGTGCTTCAGGAGGCAATAATCAAAGAGCTGAGCAGGCACTAATCACTTGGCTAAGAGGGCACTAATCACGGAGAGGAGCAGGAAATCGTCAAGGAGCTGAGCAAACTGTAATGAAGTGGTTAAGCAGACTCTAAACACGTGACGCAGCAGGCTCTACACCCGTGACTGAGCAGACACAATTTGGGCAGCTCAGCAGACACCAATGGTGCAGCTCAGCAGACACAAATGGTGCAGCTCAGCAGACACCAATCATGCAGCTCAGCAGGCAATACTCATGGAGCTGAGCAGGCAGGAATCACACAGCTCAGCAGGCAAAGATCAAGGAGCTGAGCAGGCACGAATCTCGCAGCTCAGCTGGCAAAAATCAAGGAGCTGAGCAGACTGCCATTAAGTGGCTAAGCAGACTCTAAACACGTGACTCAGCAGGCTTGACACTCGTGACTGAGCAGACACAAAACTTGCAGCCCAGCAGACAATACTCCTGGAGCTGAGCAGGCAGGAATCACGCAGCTCTTCAGACAGTAATCAAGGAGCTGAGCAGGCACGAATCACGCAGCTCAGCAGGCAATAATCCTGGAGCTGAGCAAGCAGGAATCACGCAGCTCAGCAGGCAATAATCAAGAAGCAGAGCAGGCAGGAATCAGGCAGCTCAGCAGCCAATAATCAAGAAGCTAGCAGTCAGGAATCGCGCAGCTCAGCAGGCAATAATCATGGAGCTGAGCTGGCAGGAATCACGCAACTTAGCAGGCAACAATAATTGGAGCTGAAGGCTGTAATGAACTGGATAAGCAGACTCTAATCACGTGATTCAGCCGGCTCCTCTCTGGGGACAGAGCAGGCACTTATTATGCAGCTCAGCAAGCAAAAATCATGGAGCTGAGCAAGCAGGAATCACGCAGCTCAGCAGGCAATAATCATGGAGCTGAGCAAACAGGAATCACGCAGCTCAGCATGCAATAATCAAGAAGCGGAGCAGGCAGGAATCACGCAGCTCAGCAGGCAATAAATATGGAGCTGAGCAAGCAGGAATCACGCAGTTCAGCAGGCAATAATCAAGAAGCTGAGCAGGCAGGAATCACGCAGCTCAGCAGGCAATAAATATGGAGCTGAGCAAGCAGGAATCACGCAGCTCAGCAGGCAATAAATATGGAGCTGAGCAAGCAGGAATCACGCAGCTCAGCAGGCAATAATCAAGAAGCTGAGCAGGCAGGAATCACGCAGCTTAGCAGGCAATAATCATGGAGCTGAGCAGACTGTAATGAAGTGGCTAAGCAGACTCTAATCACGTCACTCAGCCCGCTCCTAACTCGGTCTTGAGCAGGCACTAATCACGCAGCTGAGCAGGGACTAATCACACAGCTGATCAGGCACGAGTCACGCAGCTGAGCAGGGATTAAGCATGCAGCTGAGCAAGCGCTAATCCCTTGATTCAGCAGACCCTGATCACGTGACTGAGCAGGCCCTGATCACGTGGCTGAGCATGCACTGATCACGTGACTGAGCATGCACTGATCACGTGACTGAGAGGCACTGATCACGTGACTGAGAGGCACTGATCACGTGACTGAGCATGCACTGATCACGTGACTGAGAGGAACTGATCACGTGACTGAGAGGCGCTGATCACGTGACTGAGGGGCGCTGATCACGTGACTGAGAGGCGCTGATCACGTGGCTATCATGCACTGATCACGTGCTTCAGGAGGCAATAATCAAAGAGCTGAGCAGGCACTAATCACTTGGCTAAGAGGGCACTAATCACGGAGAGGAGCAGGAAATCGTCAAGGAGCTGAGCAAACTGTAATGAAGTGGTTAAGCAGACTCTAAACACGTGACGCAGCAGGCTCTACACCCGTGACTGAGCAGACACAATTTGGGCAGCTCAGCAGACACCAATGGTGCAGCTCAGCAGACACAAATGGTGCAGCTCAGCAGACACCAATCATGCAGCTCAGCAGGCAATACTCATGGAGCTGAGCAGGCAGGAATCACACAGCTCAGCAGGCAAAGATCAAGGAGCTGAGCAGGCACGAATCTCGCAGCTCAGCTGGAAAAATCAAGGAGCTGAGCAGACTGCCATTAAGTGGCTAAGCAGACTCTAAACACGTGATTCAGCAGGCTTGACACTCGTGACTGAGCAGACACGAATCTTGCAGCCCAGCAGACAATACTCCTGGAGCTGAGCAGGCAGGAATCACGCAGCTCTTCAGACAGTAATCAAGGAGCTGAGCAGGCACGAATCACCCAGCTCAGCAGGCAATAATCCTGGAGCTGAGCAAGCAGGAATCACGCAGCTCAGCAGGCAATAATCAAGAAGCAGAGCAGGCAGGAATCAGGCAGCTCAGCAGCCAATAATCAAGAAGCTAGCAGTCAGGAATCGCGCAGCTCAGCAGGCAACAATAATTGGAGCTGAAGGCTGTAATGAACTGGATAAGCAGACTCTAATCACGTGATTCAGCCGGCTCCTCTCTGGGGACAGAGCAGGCACTTATTATGCAGCTCAGCAAGCAAAAATCATGGAGCTGAGCAAGCAGGAATCACGCAGCTCAGCAGGCAATAATCATGGAGCTGAGCAAACAGGAATCACGCAGCTCAGCATGCAATAATCAAGAAGCGGAGCAGGCAGGAATCACGCAGCTCAGCAGTCAATAAATATGGAGCTGAGCAAGCAGGAATCACGCAGCTCAGCAGGCAATAAATATGGAGCTGAGCAAGCAGGAATCACGCAGCTCAGCAGGCAATAATCAAGAAGCTGAGCAGGCCGGAATCACGCAGCTTAGCAGGCAATAATCATGGAGCTGAGGAGACTGTAATGAAGTGGCTAAGCAGACTCTAATCACGTCACTCAGCCGGCTCCTAACCCGGTCTTGAGCAGGCACTAATCACGCAGCTGAGCAGGGACTAATCACACAGCTGATCAGGCACGAGTCACGCAGCTGAGCAGGGATTAAGCATGCAGCTGAGCAAGCGCTAATCCCTTGATTCAGCAGACCCTGATCACGTGACTGAGCAGGCCCTGATCACGTGGCTGAGCATGCACTGATCACGTGACTGAGAGGCACTGATCACGTGACTGAGAGGCACTGATCACGTGACTGAGGGGCGCTGATCACGTGACTGAGAGGCGCTGATCACGTGGCTATCATGCACTGATCACGTGCTTCAGGAGGCAATAATCAAAGAGCTGAGCAGGCACTAATCACTTGGCTAAGAGGGCACTAATCACGGAGAGGAGCAGGAAATCGTCAAGGAGCTGAGCAAACTGTAATGAAGTGGTTAAGCAGACTCTAAACACGTGACGCAGCAGGCTCTACACCCGTGACTGAGCAGACACAATTTGGGCAGCTCAGCAGACACCAATGGTGCAGCTCAGCAGACACAAATGGTGCAGCTCAGCAGACACCAATCATGCAGCTCAGCAGGCAATACTCATGGAGCTGAGCAGGCAGGAATCACTCAGCTCAGCAGGCAAAGATCAAGGAGCTGAGCAGGCACGAATCTCGCAGCTCAGCTGGCAAAAATCAAGGAGCTGAGCAGACTGCCATTAAGTGGCTAAGCAGACTCTAAACACGTGACTCAGCAGGCTTGACACCCGTGACTGAGCACACACGAATCTTGCAGCCCAGCAGACAATACTCCTGGAGCTGAGCAGGCAGGACTCACGCAGCTCAGCAGACAGTATTAAAGGAGCTGAGCAGGCAAGAATCACGCAGCTCAGCAGGCAATAATCCTGGAGCTGAGCAAGCAGGAATCACGCAGCTCAGCAGGCAATAATCAAGAAGCAGAGCAGGCAGGAATCAGGCAGCTCAGCAGCCAATAAGCAAGAAGCTAGCAGTCAGGAATCCCGCAGCTCAGCAGGCAATAATCATGGAGCTGAGCTGGCAGGAATCACGCAACTCAGCAGGCAATACTCACGGACCTGAGCAGGCAGGAATCACGCAACTTAGCAGGCAATAATAATTGGAGCTGAAGGCTGTAATGAACTGGATAAGCAGACTCTAATCACGTCACTCAGCCCGCTCCTAACTCGGTCTTGAGCAGGCACTAATCACGCAGCTGAGCAGGGACTAATCACACAGCTGATCAGGCACGAGTCACGCAGCTGAGCAGGGATTAAGCATGCAGCTGAGCAAGCGCTAATCCCTTGATTCAGCAGACCCTGATCACGTGACTGAGCAGGCCCTGATCACGTGGCTGAGCATGCACTGATCACGTGACTGAGCATGCACTGATCACGTGACTGAGAGGCACTGATCACGTGACTGAGAGGCACTGATCACGTGACTGAGCATGCACTGATCACGTGACTGAGAGGAACTGATCACGTGACTGAGGGGCGCTGATCACGTGACTGAGAGGCGCTGATCACGTGGCTATCATGAACTGATCACGTGCTTCAGGAGGCAATAATCAAAGAGCTGAGCAGGCACTAATCACTTGGCTAAGAGGGCACTAATCACGGAGAGGAGCAGGAAATCGTCAAGGAGCTGAGCAAACTGTAATGAAGTGGTTAAGCAGACTCTAAACACGTGACGCAGCAGGCTCTACACCCGTGACTGAGCAGACACAATTTGGGCAGCTCAGCAGACACCAATGGTGCAGCTCAGCAGACACAAATGGTGCAGCTCAGCAGACACCAATCATGCAGCTCAGCAGGCAATACTCATGGAGCTGAGCAGGCAGGAATCACACAGCTCAGCAGGCAAAGATCAAGGAGCTGAGCAGGCACGAATCTCGCAGCTCAGCTGGAAAAATCAAGGAGCTGAGCAGACTGCCATTAAGTGGCTAAGCAGACTCTAAACACGTGATTCAGCAGGCTTGACACTCGTGACTGAGCAGACACGAATCTTGCAGCCCAGCAGACAATACTCCTGGAGCTGAGCAGGCAGGAATCACGCAGCTCTTCAGACAGTAATCAAGGAGCTGAGCAGGCACGAATCACGCAGCTCAGCAGGCAATAATCCTGGAGCTGAGCAAGCAGGAATCACGCAGCTCAGCAGGCAATAATCAAGAAGCAGAGCAGGCAGGAATCAGGCAGCTCAGCAGCCAATAATCAAGAAGCTAGCAGTCAGGAATCGCGCAGCTCAGCAGGCAATAATCATGGAGCTGAGCTGGCAGGAATCACGCAACTTAGCAGGCAACAATAATTGGAGCTGAAGGCTGTAATGAACTGGATAAGCAGACTCTAATCACGTGATTCAGCCGGCTCCTCTCTGAGGACTGAGCAGGCACTTATTATGCAGCTCAGCAAGCAAAAATCATGGAGCTGAGCAAGCAGGAATCACGCAGCTCAGCAGGCAATAATCATGGAGCTGAGCAAACAGGAATCACGCAGCTCAGCATGCAATAATCAAGAAGCGGAGCAGGCAGGAATCACGCAGCTCAGCAGGCAATAAATATGGAGCTGAGCAAGCAGGAATCACGCAGTTCAGCAGGCAATAATCAAGAAGCTGAGCAGGCAGGAATCACGCAGCTCAGCATGCAATAAATATGGAGCTGAGCAAGCAGGAATCACGCAGCTCAGCAGGCAATAAATATGGAGCTGAGCAAGCTGGAATCACGCAGCTCAGCAGGCAATAATCAAGAAGCTGAGCAGGCAGGAATCACGCAGCTTAGCAGGCAATAATCATGGAGCTGAGCAGACTGTAATGAAGTGGCTAAGCAGACTCTAATCACGTCACTCAGCCCGCTCCTAACTCGGTCTTGAGCAGGCACTAATCACGCAGCTGAGCAGGGACTAATCACACAGCTGATCAGGCACGAGTCACGCAGCTGAGCAGGGATTAAGCATGCAGCTGAGCAAGCGCTAATCCCTTGATTCAGCAGACCCTGATCACGTGACTGAGCAGGCCCTGATCACGTGGCTGAGCATGCACTGATCACGTGACTGAGCATGCACTGATCACGTGACTGAGAGGCACTGATCACGTGACTGAGAGGCACTGATCACGTGACTGAGCATGCACTGATCACGTGACTGAGAGGAACTGATCACGTGACTGAGAGGCGCTGATCACGTGACTGAGGGGCGCTGATCACGTGACTGAGAGGCGCTGATCACGTGGCTATCATGCACTGATCACGTGCTTCAGGAGGCAATAATCAAAGAGCTGAGCAGGCACTAATCACTTGGCTAAGAGGGCACTAATCACGGAGAGGAGCAGGAAATCGTCAAGGAGCTGAGCAAACTGTAATGAAGTGGTTAAGCAGACTCTAAACACGTGACGCAGCAGGCTCTACACCCGTGACTGAGCAGACACAATTTGGGCAGCTCAGCAGACACCAATGGTGCAGCTCAGCAGACACAAATGGTGCAGCTCAGCAGACACCAATCATGCAGCTCAGCAGGCAATACTCATGGAGCTGAGCAGGCAGGAATCACACAGCTCAGCAGGCAAAGATCAAGGAGCTGAGCAGGCACGAATCTCGCAGCTCAGCTGGCAAAAATCAAGGAGCTGAGCAGACTGCAATTAAGTGGCTAAGCAGACTCTAAACACGTGACTCAGCAGGCTTGACACTCGTGACTGAGCAGACACGAATCTTGCAGCCCAGCAGACAATACTACTGGAGCTGAGCAGGCAGGAATCACGCAGCTCAGCAGACAGTAATCAAGGAGCTGAGCAGGCACGAATCACGCAGCTCAGCAGGCAATAATCCTGGAGCTGAGCAAGCAGGAATCACGCAGCTCAGCAGGCAATAATCAAGAAGCAGAGCAGGCAGGAATCAGGCAGCTCAGCAGCCAATAAGCAAGAAGCTAGCAGTCAGGAATCGCGCAGCTCAGCAGGCAATAATCCTGGAGCTGAGCAAGCAGGAATAAGGCAGCTCAGCAGCCAATAATCAAGAAGCTAGCAGTCAGGAATCGCGCAGCTCAGCAGGCAATAATCATGGAGCTGAGCTGGCAGGAATCACGCAACTCAGCAGGCAATACTCACGGACCTCAGCAGGCAGGAATCACGCAACTTAGCAGGCAATAATAATTGGAGCTGAAGGCTGTAATGAACTGGATAAGCAGACTCTAATCACGTGATTCAGCCGGCTCCTCTCTGCGGACTGAGCAGGCACTTATTATGCAGCTCAGCAAGCAAAAATCATGGAGCTGAGCAAGCAGGAATCACGCAGCTCAGCAGGCAATAATCATTGAGCTGAGCAAACAGGAATCACGCAGCTCAGCATGCAATAATCAAGAAGCTGAGCAGGCAGGAATCACGCAGCTCAGCAGGCAATAAATATGGAGCTGAGCAAGCAGGAATCACGCAGCTCAGCAGGCAATAATCAAGAAGCTGAGCAGGCAGGAATCACGCAGCTTAGCAGGCAATAATCATGGAGCTGAGCAGACTGTAATGAAGTGGCTAAGCAGACTCTAATCACGTCACTCAGCCGGCTCCTAACCCGGTCTTGAGCAGGCACTAATCACGCAGCTGAGCAGGGACTAATCACACAGCTGATCAGGCACGAGTCAGGCAGCTGAGCAGGGATTAAGCATGCAGCTGAGCAAGCGCTAATCCCTTGATTCAGCAGACCCTGATCACGTGACTGAGCAGGCCCTGATCACGTGGCTGAGCATGCACTGATCACGTGACTGAGCATGCACTGATCACGTGACTGAGAGGCACTGATCACGTGACTGAGAGGCACTGATCACGTGACTGAGCATGCACTGATCACGTGACTGAGAGGCACTGATCACGTGACTGAGAGGCGCTGATCACGTGACTGAGGGGCGCTGATCACGTGACTGAGAGGCGCTGATCACGTGGCTATCATGCACTGATCACGTGCTTCAGGAGGCAATAATCAAAGAGCTGAGCAGGCACTAATCACTTGGCTAAGAGGGCACTAATCACGGAGAGGAGCAGGAAATCGTCAAGGAGCTGAGCAAACTGTAATGAAGTGGTTAAGCAGACTCTAAACACGTGACGCAGCAGGCTCTACACCCGTGACTGAGCAGACACAATTTGGGCAGCTCAGCAGACACCAATGGTGCAGCTCAGCAGACACAAATGGTGCAGCTCAGCAGACACCAATCATGCAGCTCAGCAGGCAATACTCATGGAGCTGAGCAGGCAGGAATCACTCAGCTCAGCAGGCAAAGATCAAGGAGCTGAGCAGGCACGAATCTCGCAGCTCAGCTGGCAAAAATCAAGGAGCTGAGCAGACTGCCATTAAGTGGCTAAGCAGACTCTAAACACGTGACTCAGCAGGCTTGACACCCGTGACTGAGCACACACGAATCTTGCAGCCCAGCAGACAATACTCCTGGAGCTGAGCAGGCAGGACTCACGCAGCTCAGCAGACAGTATTAAAGGAGCTGAGCAGGCAAGAATCACGCAGCTCAGCAGGCAATAATCCTGGAGCTGAGCAAGCAGGAATCACGCAGCTCAGCAGGCAATAATCAAGAAGCAGAGCAGGCAGGAATCAGGCAGCTCAGCAGCCAATAAGCAAGAAGCTAGCAGTCAGGAATCCCGCAGCTCAGCAGGCAATAATCATGGAGCTGAGCTGGCAGGAATCACGCAACTCAGCAGGCAATACTCACGGACCTGAGCAGGCAGGAATCACGCAACTTAGCAGGCAATAATAATTGGAGCTGAAGGCTGTAATGAACTGGATAAGCAGACTCTAATCACGTCACTCAGCCCGCTCCTAACTCGGTCTTGAGCAGGCACTAATCACGCAGCTGAGCAGGGACTAATCACACAGCTGATCAGGCACGAGTCACGCAGCTGAGCAGGGATTAAGCATGCAGCTGAGCAAGCGCTAATCCCTTGATTCAGCAGACCCTGATCACGTGACTGAGCAGGCCCTGATCACGTGGCTGAGCATGCACTGATCACGTGACTGAGCATGCACTGATCACGTGACTGAGAGGCACTGATCACGTGACTGAGAGGCACTGATCACGTGACTGAGCATGCACTGATCACGTGACTGAGAGGAACTGATCACGTGACTGAGGGGCGCTGATCACGTGACTGAGAGGCGCTGATCACGTGGCTATCATGAACTGATCACGTGCTTCAGGAGGCAATAATCAAAGAGCTGAGCAGGCACTAATCACTTGGCTAAGAGGGCACTAATCACGGAGAGGAGCAGGAAATCGTCAAGGAGCTGAGCAAACTGTAATGAAGTGGTTAAGCAGACTCTAAACACGTGACGCAGCAGGCTCTACACCCGTGACTGAGCAGACACAATTTGGGCAGCTCAGCAGACACCAATGGTGCAGCTCAGCAGACACAAATGGTGCAGCTCAGCAGACACCAATCATGCAGCTCAGCAGGCAATACTCATGGAGCTGAGCAGGCAGGAATCACTCAGCTCAGCAGGCAAAGATCAAGGAGCTGAGCAGGCACGAATCTCGCAGCTCAGCTGGCAAAAATCAAGGAGCTGAGCAGACTGCCATTAAGTGGCTAAGCAGACTCTAAACACGTGACTCAGCAGGCTTGACACTCGTGACTGAGCAGACACAAAACTTGCAGCCCAGCAGACAATACTCCTGGAGCTGAGCAGGCAGGAATCACGCAGCTCTTCAGACAGTAATCAAGGAGCTGAGCAGGCACGAATCACGCAGCTCAGCAGGCAATAATCCTGGAGCTGAGCAAGCAGGAATCACGCAGCTCAGCAGGCAATAATCAAGAAGCAGAGCAGGCAGGAATCAGGCAGCTCAGCAGCCAATAATCAAGAAGCTAGCAGTCAGGAATCGCGCAGCTCAGCAGGCAATAATCATGGAGCTGAGCTGGCAGGAATCACGCAACTTAGCAGGCAACAATAATTGGAGCTGAAGGCTGTAATGAACTGGATAAGCAGACTCTAATCACGTGATTCAGCCGGCTCCTCTCTGGGGACAGAGCAGGCACTTATTATGCAGCTCAGCAAGCAAAAATCATGGAGCTGAGCAAGCAGGAATCACGCAGCTCAGCAGGCAATAATCATGGAGCTGAGCAAACAGGAATCACGCAGCTCAGCATGCAATAATCAAGAAGCGGAGCAGGCAGGAATCACGCAGCTCAGCAGGCAATAAATATGGAGCTGAGCAAGCAGGAATCACGCAGTTCAGCAGGCAATAATCAAGAAGCTGAGCAGGCAGGAATCACGCAGCTCAGCAGGCAATAAATATGGAGCTGAGCAAGCAGGAATCACGCAGCTCAGCAGGCAATAAATATGGAGCTGAGCAAGCAGGAATCACGCAGCTCAGCAGGCAATAATCAAGAAGCTGAGCAGGCAGGAATCACGCAGCTTAGCAGGCAATAATCATGGAGCTGAGCAGACTGTAATGAAGTGGCTAAGCAGACTCTAATCACGTCACTCAGCCCGCTCCTAACTCGGTCTTGAGCAGGCACTAATCACGCAGCTGAGCAGGGACTAATCACACAGCTGATCAGGCACGAGTCACGCAGCTGAGCAGGGATTAAGCATGCAGCTGAGCAAGCGCTAATCCCTTGATTCAGCAGACCCTGATCACGTGACTGAGCAGGCCCTGATCACGTGGCTGAGCATGCACTGATCACGTGACTGAGCATGCACTGATCACGTGACTGAGAGGCACTGATCACGTGACTGAGAGGCACTGATCACGTGACTGAGCATGCACTGATCACGTGACTGAGAGGAACTGATCACGTGACTGAGAGGCGTTGATCACGTGACTGAGGGGCGCTGATCACGTGACTGAGAGGCGCTGATCACGTGGCTATCATGCACTGATCACGTGCTTCAGGAGGCAATAATCAAAGAGCTGAGCAGGCACTAATCACTTGGCTAAGAGGGCACTAATCACGGAGAGGAGCAGGAAATCGTCAAGGAGCTGAGCAAACTGTAATGAAGTGGTTAAGCAGACTCTAAACACGTGACGCAGCAGGCTCTACACCCGTGACTGAGCAGACACAATTTGGGCAGCTCAGCAGACACCAATGGTGCAGCTCAGCAGACACAAATGGTGCAGCTCAGCAGACACCAATCATGCAGCTCAGCAGGCAATACTCATGGAGCTGAGCAGGCAGGAATCACACAGCTCAGCAGGCAAAGATCAAGGAGCTGAGCAGGCACGAATCTCGCAGCTCAGCTGGCAAAAATCAAGGAGCTGAGCAGACTGCCATTAAGTGGCTAAGCAGACTCTAAACACGTGACTCAGCAGGCTTGACACTCGTGACTGAGCAGACACAAAACTTGCAGCCCAGCAGACAATACTCCTGGAGCTGAGCAGGCAGGAATCACGCAGCTCTTCAGACAGTAATCAAGGAGCTGAGCAGGCACGAATCACGCAGCTCAGCAGGCAATAATCCTGGAGCTGAGCAAGCAGGAATCACGCAGCTCAGCAGGCAATAATCAAGAAGCAGAGCAGGCAGGAATCAGGCAGCTCAGCAGCCAATAATCAAGAAGCTAGCAGTCAGGAATCGCGCAGCTCAGCAGGCAATAATCATGGAGCTGAGCTGGCAGGAATCACGCAACTTAGCAGGCAACAATAATTGGAGCTGAAGGCTGTAATGAACTGGATAAGCAGACTCTAATCACGTGATTCAGCCGGCTCCTCTCTGGGGACAGAGCAGGCACTTATTATGCAGCTCAGCAAGCAAAAATCATGGAGCTGAGCAAGCAGGAATCACGCAGCTCAGCAGGCAATAATCATGGAGCTGAGCAAACAGGAATCACGCAGCTCAGCATGCAATAATCAAGAAGCGGAGCAGGCAGGAATCACGCAGCTCAGCAGGCAATAAATATGGAGCTGAGCAAGCAGGAATCACGCAGTTCAGCAGGCAATAATCAAGAAGCTGAGCAGGCAGGAATCACGCAGCTCAGCAGGCAATAAATATGGAGCTGAGCAAGCAGGAATCACGCAGCTCAGCAGGCAATAAATATGGAGCTGAGCAAGCAGGAATCACGCAGCTCAGCAGGCAATAATCAAGAAGCTGAGCAGGCAGGAATCACGCAGCTTAGCAGGCAATAATCATGGAGCTGAGCAGACTGTAATGAAGTGGCTAAGCAGACTCTAATCACGTCACTCAGCCCGCTCCTAACTCGGTCTTGAGCAGGCACTAATCACGCAGCTGAGCAGGGACTAATCACACAGCTGATCAGGCACGAGTCACGCAGCTGAGCAGGGATTAAGCATGCAGCTGAGCAAGCGCTAATCCCTTGATTCAGCAGACCCTGATCACGTGACTGAGCAGGCCCTGATCACGTGGCTGAGCATGCACTGATCACGTGACTGAGCATGCACTGATCACGTGACTGAGAGGCACTGATCACGTGACTGAGAGGCACTGATCACGTGACTGAGCATGCACTGATCACGTGACTGAGAGGAACTGATCACGTGACTGAGAGGCGCTGATCACGTGACTGAGGGGCGCTGATCACGTGACTGAGAGGCGCTGATCACGTGGCTATCATGCACTGATCACGTGCTTCAGGAGGCAATAATCAAAGAGCTGAGCAGGCACTAATCACTTGGCTAAGAGGGCACTAATCACGGAGAGGAGCAGGAAATCGTCAAGGACCTGAGCAAACTGTAATGAAGTGGTTAAGCAGACTCTAAACACGTGACGCAGCAGGCTCTACACCCGTGACTGAGCAGACACAATTTGGGCAGCTCAGCAGACACCAATGGTGCAGCTCAGCAGACACAAATGGTGCAGCTCAGCAGACACCAATCATGCAGCTCAGCAGGCAATACTCATGGAGCTGAGCAGGCAGGAATCACACAGCTCAGCAGGCAAAGATCAAGGAGCTGAGCAGGCACGAATCTCGCAGCTCAGCTGGCAAAAATCAAGGAGCTGAGCAGACTGCAATTAAGTGGCTAAGCAGACTCTAAACACGTGACTCAGCAGGCTTGACACTCGTGACTGAGCAGACACGAATCTTGCAGCCCAGCAGACAATACTACTGGAGCTGAGCAGGCAGGAATCACGCAGCTCAGCAGACAGTAATCAAGGAGCTGAGCAGGCACGAATCACGCAGCTCAGCAGGCAATAATCCTGGAGCTGAGCAAGCAGGAATCACGCAGCTCAGCAGGCAATAATCAAGAAGCAGAGCAGGCAGGAATCAGGCAGCTCAGCAGCCAATAAGCAAGAAGCTAGCAGTCAGGAATCGCGCAGCTCAGCAGGCAATAATCCTGGAGCTGAGCAAGCAGGAATAAGGCAGCTCAGCAGCCAATAATCAAGAAGCTAGCAGTCAGGAATCGCGCAGCTCAGCAGGCAATAATCATGGAGCTGAGCTGGCAGGAATCACGCAACTCAGCAGGCAATACTCACGGACCTCAGCAGGCAGGAATCACGCAACTTAGCAGGCAATAATAATTGGAGCTGAAGGCTGTAATGAACTGGATAAGCAGACTCTAATCACGTGATTCAGCCGGCTCCTCTCTGCGGACTGAGCAGGCACTTATTATGCAGCTCAGCAAGCAAAAATCATGGAGCTGAGCAAGCAGGAATCACGCAGCTCAGCAGGCAATAATCATTGAGCTGAGCAAACAGGAATCACGCAGCTCAGCATGCAATAATCAAGAAGCTGAGCAGGCAGGAATCACGCAGCTCAGCAGGCAATAAATATGGAGCTGAGCAAGCAGGAATCACGCAGCTCAGCAGGCAATAATCAAGAAGCTGAGCAGGCAGGAATCACGCAGCTTAGCAGGCAATAATCATGGAGCTGAGCAGACTGTAATGAAGTGGCTAAGCAGACTCTAATCACGTCACTCAGCCGGCTCCTAACCCGGTCTTGAGCAGGCACTAATCACGCAGCTGAGCAGGGACTAATCACACAGCTGATCAGGCACGAGTCAGGCAGCTGAGCAGGGATTAAGCATGCAGCTGAGCAAGCGCTAATCCCTTGATTCAGCAGACCCTGATCACGTGACTGAGCAGGCCCTGATCACGTGGCTGAGCATGCACTGATCACGTGACTGAGCATGCACTGATCACGTGACTGAGAGGCACTGATCACGTGACTGAGACGCACTGATCACGTGACTGAGCATGCACTGATCACGTGACTGAGAGGCACTGATCACGTGACTGAGAGGCGCTGATCACGTGACTGAGGGGCGCTGATCACGTGACTGAGAGGCGCTGATCACGTGGCTATCATGCACTGATCACGTGCTTCAGGAGGCAATAATCAAAGAGCTGAGCAGGCACTAATCACTTGGCTAAGAGGGCACTAATCACGGAGAGGAGCAGGAAATCGTCAAGGAGCTGAGCAAACTGTAATGAAGTGGTTAAGCAGACTCTAAACACGTGACGCAGCAGGCTCTACACCCGTGACTGAGCAGACACAATTTGGGCAGCTCAGCAGACACCAATGGTGCAGCTCAGCAGACACAAATGGTGCAGCTCAGCAGACACCAATCATGCAGCTCAGCAGGCAATACTCATGGAGCTGAGCAGGCAGGAATCACTCAGCTCAGCAGGCAAAGATCAAGGAGCTGAGCAGGCACGAATCTCGCAGCTCAGCTGGCAAAAATCAAGGAGCTGAGCAGACTGCCATTAAGTGGCTAAGCAGACTCTAAACACGTGACTCAGCAGGCTTGACACCCGTGACTGAGCACACACGAATCTTGCAGCCCAGCAGACAATACTCCTGGAGCTGAGCAGGCAGGACTCACGCAGCTCAGCAGACAGTATTAAAGGAGCTGAGCAGGCAAGAATCACGCAGCTCAGCAGGCAATAATCCTGGAGCTGAGCAAGCAGGAATCACGCAGCTCAGCAGGCAATAATCAAGAAGCAGAGCAGGCAGGAATCAGGCAGCTCAGCAGCCAATAAGCAAGAAGCTAGCAGTCAGGAATCCCGCAGCTCAGCAGGCAATAATCATGGAGCTGAGCTGGCAGGAATCACGCAACTCAGCAGGCAATACTCACGGACCTGAGCAGGCAGGAATCACGCAACTTAGCAGGCAATAATAATTGGAGCTGAAGGCTGTAATGAACTGGATAAGCAGACTCTAATCACGTCACTCAGCCCGCTCCTAACTCGGTCTTGAGCAGGCACTAATCACGCAGCTGAGCAGGGACTAATCACACAGCTGATCAGGCACGAGTCACGCAGCTGAGCAGGGATTAAGCATGCAGCTGAGCAAGCGCTAATCCCTTGATTCAGCAGACCCTGATCACGTGACTGAGCAGGCCCTGATCACGTGGCTGAGCATGCACTGATCACGTGACTGAGCATGCACTGATCACGTGACTGAGAGGCACTGATCACGTGACTGAGAGGCACTGATCACGTGACTGAGCATGCACTGATCACGTGACTGAGAGGAACTGATCACGTGACTGAGGGGCGCTGATCACGTGACTGAGAGGCGCTGATCACGTGGCTATCATGAACTGATCACGTGCTTCAGGAGGCAATAATCAAAGAGCTGAGCAGGCACTAATCACTTGGCTAAGAGGGCACTAATCACGGAGAGGAGCAGGAAATCGTCAAGGAGCTGAGCAAACTGTAATGAAGTGGTTAAGCAGAGTCTAAACACGTGACGCAGCAGGCTCTACACCCGTGACTGAGCAGACACAATTTGGGCAGCTCAGCAGACACCAATGGTGCAGCTCAGCAGACACAAATGGTGCAGCTCAGCAGACACCAATCATGCAGCTCAGCAGGCAATACTCATGGAGCTGAGCAGGCAGGAATCACACAGCTCAGCAGGCAAAGATCAAGGAGCTGAGCAGGCACGAATCTCGCAGCTCAGCTGGCAAAAATCAAGGAGCTGAGCAGACTGCCATTAAGTGGCTAAGCAGACTCTAAACACGTGACTCAGCAGGCTTGACACTCGTGACTGAGCAGACACAAAACTTGCAGCCCAGCAGACAATACTCCTGGAGCTGAGCAGGCAGGAATCACGCAGCTCTTCAGACAGTAATCAAGGAGCTGAGCAGGCACGAATCACGCAGCTCAGCAGGCAATAATCCTGGAGCTGAGCAAGCAGGAATCACGCAGCTCAGCAGGCAATAATCAAGAAGCAGAGCAGGCAGGAATCAGGCAGCTCAGCAGCCAATAATCAAGAAGCTAGCAGTCAGGAATCGCGCAGCTCAGCAGGCAATAATCATGGAGCTGAGCTGGCAGGAATCACGCAACTTAGCAGGCAACAATAATTGGAGCTGAAGGCTGTAATGAACTGGATAAGCAGACTCTAATCACGTGATTCAGCCGGCTCCTCTCTGGGGACAGAGCAGGCACTTATTATGCAGCTCAGCAAGCAAAAATCATGGAGCTGAGCAAGCAGGAATCACGCAGCTCAGCAGGCAATAATCATGGAGCTGAGCAAACAGGAATCACGCAGCTCAGCATGCAATAATCAAGAAGCGGAGCAGGCAGGAATCACGCAGCTCAGCAGGCAATAAATATGGAGCTGAGCAAGCAGGAATCACGCAGTTCAGCAGGCAATAATCAAGAAGCTGAGCAGGCAGGAATCACGCAGCTCAGCAGGCAATAAATATGGAGCTGAGCAAGCAGGAATCACGCAGCTCAGCAGGCAATAAATATGGAGCTGAGCAAGCAGGAATCACGCAGCTCAGCAGGCAATAATCAAGAAGCTGAGCAGGCAGGAATCACGCAGCTTAGCAGGCAATAATCATGGAGCTGAGCAGACTGTAATGAAGTGGCTAAGCAGACTCTAATCACGTCACTCAGCCCGCTCCTAACTCGGTCTTGAGCAGGCACTAATCACGCAGCTGAGCAGGGACTAATCACACAGCTGATCAGGCACGAGTCACGCAGCTGAGCAGGGATTAAGCATGCAGCTGAGCAAGCGCTAATCCCTTGATTCAGCAGACCCTGATCACGTGACTGAGCAGGCCCTGATCACGTGGCTGAGCATGCACTGATCACGTGACTGAGCATGCACTGATCACGTGACTGAGAGGCACTGATCACGTGACTGAGAGGCACTGATCACGTGACTGAGCATGCACTGATCACGTGACTGAGAGGAACTGATCACGTGACTGAGAGGCGCTGATCACGTGACTGAGGGGCGCTGATCACGTGACTGAGAGGCGCTGATCACGTGGCTATCATGCACTGATCACGTGCTTCAGGAGGCAATAATCAAAGAGCTGAGCAGGCACTAATCACTTGGCTAAGAGGGCACTAATCACGGAGAGGAGCAGGAAATCGTCAAGGAGCTGAGCAAACTGTAATGAAGTGGTTAAGCAGACTCTAAACACGTGACGCAGCAGGCTCTACACCCGTGACTGAGCAGACACAATTTGGGCAGCTCAGCAGACACCAATGGTGCAGCTCAGCAGACACAAATGGTGCAGCTCAGCAGACACCAATCATGCAGCTCAGCAGGCAATACTCATGGAGCTGAGCAGGCAGGAATCACACAGCTCAGCAGGCAAAGATCAAGGAGCTGAGCAGGCACGAATCTCGCAGCTCAGCTGGCAATAATCAAGGAGCTGAGCAGACTGCAATTAAGTGGCTAAGCAGACTCTAAACACGTGACTCAGCAGGCTTGACACTCGTGACTGAGCAGACACGAATCTTGCAGCCCAGCAGACAATACTACTGGAGCTGAGCAGGCAGGAATCACGCAGCTCAGCAGACAGTAATCAAGGAGCTGAGCAGGCACGAATCACGCAGCTCAGCAGGCAATAATCCTGGAGCTGAGCAAGCAGGAATCACGCAGCTCAGCAGGCAATAATCAAGAAGCAGAGCAGGCAGGAATCAGGCAGCTCAGCAGCCAATAAGCAAGAAGCTAGGAGTCAGGAATCGCGCAGCTCAGCAGGCAATAATCCTGGAGCTGAGCAAGCAGGAATAAGGCAGCTCAGCAGCCAATAATCAAGAAGCTAGCAGTCAGGAATCGCGCAGCTCAGCAGGCAATAATCATGGAGCTGAGCTGGCAGGAATCACGCAACTCAGCAGGCAATACTCACGGACCTCAGCAGGCAGGAATCACGCAACTTAGCAGGCAATAATAATTGGAGCTGAAGGCTGTAATGAACTGGATAAGCAGACTCTAATCACGTGATTCAGCCGGCTCCTCTCTGCGGACTGAGCAGGCACTTATTATGCAGCTCAGCAAGCAAAAATCATGGAGCTGAGCAAGCAGGAATCACGCAGCTCAGCAGGCAATAATCATTGAGCTGAGCAAACAGGAATCACGCAGCTCAGCATGCAATAATCAAGAAGCTGAGCAGGCAGGAATCACGCAGCTCAGCAGGCAATAAATATGGAGCTGAGCAAGCAGGAATCACGCAGCTCAGCAGGCAATAATCAAGAAGCTGAGCAGGCAGGAATCACGCAGCTTAGCAGGCAATAATCATGGAGCTGAGCAGACTGTAATGAAGTGGCTAAGCAGACTCTAATCACGTCACTCAGCCGGCTCCTAACCCGGTCTTGAGCAGGCACTAATCACGCAGCTGAGCAGGGACTAATCACACAGCTGATCAGGCACGAGTCAGGCAGCTGAGCAGGGATTAAGCATGCAGCTGAGCAAGCGCTAATCCCTTGATTCAGCAGACCCTGATCACGTGACTGAGCAGGCCCTGATCACGTGGCTGAGCATGCACTGATCACGTGACTGAGCATGCACTGATCACGTGACTGAGAGGCACTGATCACGTGACTGAGAGGCACTGATCACGTGACTGAGCATGCACTGATCACGTGACTGAGAGGCACTGATCACGTGACTGAGAGGCGCTGATCACGTGACTGAGGCGCTGATCACGTGACTGAGAGGCGCTGATCACGTGGCTATCATGCACTGATCACGTGCTTCAGGAGGCAATAATCAAAGAGCTGAGCAGGCACTAATCACTTGGCTAAGAGGGCACTAATCACGGAGAGGAGCAGGAAATCGTCAAGGAGCTGAGCAAACTGTAATGAAGTGGTTAAGCAGACTCTAAACACGTGACGCAGCAGGCTCTACACCCGTGACTGAGCAGACACAATTTGGGCAGCTCAGCAGACACCAATGGTGCAGCTCAGCAGACACAAATGGTGCAGCTCAGCAGACACCAATCATGCAGCTCAGCAGGCAATACTCATGGAGCTGAGCAGGCAGGAATCACTCAGCTCAGCAGGCAAAGATCAAGGAGCTGAGCAGGCACGAATCTCGCAGCTCAGCTGGCAAAAATCAAGGAGCTGAGCAGACTGCCATTAAGTGGCTAAGCAGACTCTAAACACGTGACTCAGCAGGCTTGACACCCGTGACTGAGCACACACGAATCTTGCAGCCCAGCAGACAATACTCCTGGAGCTGAGCAGGCAGGAATCACGCAGCTCAGCAGACAGTAATCAAGGAGCTGAGCAGGCCCGAATCACGCAGCTCAGCAGGCAATAATCCTGGAGCTGAGCAAGCAGGAATCACGCAGCTCAGCAGGCAATAATCAAGAAGCAGAGCAGGCAGGAATCAGGCAGCTCAGCAGCCAATAAGCAAGAAGCTAGCAGTCAGGAATCGCGCAGCTCAGCAGGCAATAATCATGGAGCTGAGCTGGCAGGAATCACACAACTTAGCAGGCAATAATAATTGGAGCTGAAGGCTGTAATGAACTGGATAAGCAGACTCTAATCACGTGATTCAGCCTGCTCCTCTCTGGGGACTGAGCAGGCACTTATTATGCAGCTCAGCAAGCAAAAATCATGGAGCTGAGCAAGCAGGAATCACGCAGCTCAGCAGGCAATAATCATGGAGGTGAGCAAACAGGAATCACGCAGCTCAGCATGCAATAATCAAGAAGCTGAGCAGGCAGGAATCACGCAGCTCAGCAGGCAATAAATATGTAGCTGAGCAAGCAGGAATCACGCAGCTCAGCAGGCAATAATCAAGAAGCTGAGCAGGCCGGAATCACGCAGCTTAGCAGGCAATAATCATGGAGCTGAGCAGACTGTAATGAAGTGGCTAAGCAGACTCTAATCACGTCACTCAGCCGGCTCCTAACCCGGTCTTGAGCAGGCACTAATCACGCAGCTGAGCAGGGACTAATCACACAGCTGATCAGGCACGATTCAGGCAGCTGAGCAGGGATTAAGCATGCAGCTGAGCAAGCACTAATCCCTTGATTCAGCAGACCCTGATCACGTGACTGAGCAGGCCCTGATCACGTGGCTGAGCATGCACTGATCACGTGACTGAGCATGCACTGATCACGTGACTGAGCGGCACTGATCACGTGACTGAACATGCACTGATCACGTGACTGAGAGGCACTGATCACGTGACTGAGAGGCGCTGATCACGTGACTGAGGGGCGCTGATCACGTGACTGAGAGGCGCTGATCACGTGGCTATCATGCACTGATCACGTGCTTCAGGAGGCAATAATCAAAGAGCTGAGCAGGCACTAATCACTTGGCTAAGAGGGCACTAATCACGGAGAGGAGCAGGAAATCGTCAAGGAGCTGAGCAAACTGTAATGAAGTGATTAAGCAGACTCTAAACACGTGACGCAGCAGGCTCTACACCCGTGACTGAGCAGACACAATTTGGGCAGCTCAGCAGACACCAATGGTGCAGCTCAGCAGACACAAATGGTGCAGCTCAGCAGACACCAATCATGCAGCTCAGCAGGCAATACTCATGGAGCTGAGCAGGCAGGAATCACTCAGCTCAGCAGGCAAAGATCAAGGAGCTGAGCAGGCACGAATCTCGCAGCTCAGCTGGCAAAAATCAAGGAGCTGAGCAGACTGCCATTAAGTGGCTAAGCAGACTCTAAACACGTGACTCAGCAGGCTTGACACCCGTGACTGAGCACACACGAATCTTGCAGCCCAGCAGACAATACTCCTGGAGCTGAGCAGGCAGGAATCACGCAGCTCAGCAGACAGTAATCAAGGAGCTGAGCAGGCACGAATCACGCAGCTCAGCAGGCAATAATCCTGGAGCTGAGCAAGCAGGAATCACGCAGCTCAGCAGGCAATAATCAAGAAGCAGAGCAGGCAGGAATCAGGCAGCTCAGCAGCCAATAAGCAAGAAGCTAGCAGTCAGGAATCGCGCAGCTCAGCAGGCAATAATCATGGAGCTGAGCTGGCAGGAATCACGCAACTCAGCAGGCAATACTCACGGACCTGAGCAGGCAGGAATCACGCAACTTAGCAGGCAATAATAATTGGAGCTGAAGGCTGTAATGAACTGGATAAGCAGACTCTAATCACGTGATTCAGCCGGCTCCTCTCTGGGGACTGAGCAGGCACTTCTTATGCAGCTCAGCAAGCAAAAATCATGGAGCTGAGCAAGCAGGAATCACGCAGCTCAGCAGGCAATAATCATGGAGCTGAGCAAACAGGAATCACGCAGCTCAGCATGCAATAATCAAGAAGCTGAGCAGGCAGGAATCACGCAGCTCAGCAGGCAATAAATATGGAGCTGAGCAAGCAGGAATCACGCAGCTCAGCAGGCAATAATCAAAAAGCTGAGCAGGCAGGAATCACGCAGCTTAGCAGGCAATAATCATGGAGCTGAGCAGACTGTAATGAAGTGGCTAAGCAGACTCTAATCACGTCACTCAGCCGGCTCCTAACCCGGTCTTGAGCAGGCACTAATCACGCAGCTGAGCAGGGACTAATCACACAGCTGATCAGGCACGAGTCACGCAGCTGAGCAGGGATTAAGCATGCAGCTGAGCAAGCGCTAATCCCTTGATTCAGCAGACCCTGATCACGTGACTGAGCAGGCCCTGATCACGTGGCTGAGCATGCACTGATCACGTGACTGAGCATGCACTGATCACGTGACTGAGAGGCGCTGATCACGTGACTGAGAGGCGCTGATCACGTGACTGAGAGGCGCTGATCACGTGGCTATCATGCACTGATCACGTGCATGATCATGCACTGATCACGTGACTGACCATGCACTGATCACTTGACTGATCAGGCACTGATCACGTGGCTATCATGCACTGATCATTTGGCTGGTCATACACTGATCATATGCCTGGTCATGCACTGATCATGTGGCTGATCATGCACTGCTCACGTGTCTGGTCATGCAATGATCACGTAGCTACCATATACTGGTCACGAGACTGATCATGCACAGATCCCGTAAATGATCATGCACTGTTCCCGTGACTGATCATGTACTGATCACGTGACTGATCATGCACTGACCACGTGGCTATCATGCTCTCCTCACGTGGGTGATCATGCAATGATCACGTAGCAACCATGTACTGGTCACCTGACTGATCATGCACTGATCATGTAATTGATCCAGCACTGATCACGTGGCTCATCATGCACTGATCACGTGACTGTTCACGCACTGATCACTTGACTGATCATGCAGTGATCACGTGGCTATAATGCCCTGATTACTTGGCTGATCATACACTTTTCACATGCCTGGTCATGCACAGATCACGTGACTAATGATGAACTGATCACGGGGCTATAATTCACTGATCACGTGGATATCATGCACTGATTACGTGCCTGTCATGCAGAGATCACGTGAATAATCATGAACTGATCACGTAGGTATCATGCACTGATCACGTGGCTGATCATACACTGTACACGTGTCTGATCATGCGCTGATCACGTGGCTGATCATACACTGCTCACGTAGCTGATCATGCACTGATCACGTGTCTATCATGCAGTGCTCACGTGGCTGATCCTGCAATGATCACGTAGCTTACATGTACTGGTCACGTGACTGATCATGCAATGGTAACGTAATTGATCATGCACTGATCACGTGACTGATCATGTACTGATCACGTGATTGACCATGCACTGATCACGTGTCTATCATTCACTGCTTACGTGGCTGATCATACAATGTTAACATAGCTACCATGTACTGGTCACATGACTGATCATTCACTGATCACGTAATTGATCATGCACTGATCAAGTGGCTGATGATACACTGATCACGTGACTGATCATGCACTCTTCACGAGACTCATCATGCTCTGATCACGTGGCTATCATGCACTGATCACGTGGCTGATCATACACTGATCACGTGACTGATCATGTACTGTTCACAAGACTGATCATGCACTGATCACGTGGATATCATGCACTGATCACGTGTTTGATCATACACTGTTCACGTGTCTGACCATGAACTGCTCACGTGGCTCATCATACACTGTTTACGTAACTGATCATGCACTGATCACGTGGATATCATGTACTGATCACGTGGCTGATCATGCACTGATCACGTAATTGATCATGCACTGATCACGTGGCTGATCATGCACTGATCACGTGGCTATCATGCACTGCTCACGTGGCTGATTATGCACTGATCACGTGACTGACCATGCACTGATCACGTGACTGATCATGCACTGATCACGTGGCTGATCATGCACTGATCATGTAATTGATCATGCACTGATTATTTGGCTGATAATGCACTGATCACGGGGCTGATCATGCACTGATCACGTGACTGATCATGCACTGATCACGGAATTGATCATGCACTGATCAGTTGACTTATCATGCACTGTTCACGTGAGTGATCATGCACTGATCACGTGACTGATCATGCACTGATCTCGTGGCTATCATGCACGGCTCATTGGCTGATCTTGCAATGATCACCTAGCTACCATATACTGGTCACGTGACTGATCATGCACTGATCACGTAATTGATCATGCACTGATCATGTGGCTGATCATGCACTGATCACGTGGCTGATCATCCACTGATCACGTGACTGATCATGCACTGATCACGTGACTGATCATGCACTGATCACGTGGCTATCATGCACTGATCACTTGGCTGGTCATACACTGATCACGTGCCTGGTCATGCACAGATTACATGACTGATCATGCACTGAACACGTGACTGATCATGCACTGATCACGTGGCTATCATGCACTACTCACGTGGCTGATCATGCAATGATCATGTAGCTACCATGTACCGGTCTGGTGACTGATCATACACCCATCAGGTGACGGATCATGCACTGATCACGTGGCTGATCATACACTGATCACCTGCCTGGTCATGCACAGATCACATGACAAATCATGAACTGATCACATAGCTATATGAACTGATCACCTGGCTGATCATGCACTGATCACATGGCTGATCATGCACTGATACCGTGACTGAGCATGGACTGATCACATGACTATCATGTAGTGATCACGTGACTTAATGGCTCTGATCATGTGACTGATCATGCGCTGATCATGTTTGCTATCATACACTGATCATGTGCCTCTGGAGGCAATAAACAAAGAGCTGAGTAGGCACGAATCAAACAGTCAGCAGGCAATAATCATGGAACTCAGGTGTGAGGAATCATGCTGCTCAGCTGGCAATAATCAAGCAGCTGAGCAGGCAGGAATTACGCAGCACAGCTGGCAATTGTCAAGCAGATGACAGGCAGGAATCATGCAGCTCAGCTGGCAATTGTCAAGCAGATGAGCAGACAGTAATCACGCAGCTCATCAGGCCCTGATCACGTGACTGAGCATGCACTATTCACGTGGCTGTTCGTACACTGATCACGTGATGATCATGAACTGATCACTTGGATATCATGCACTGATCACGTGGCTGATCATACACTGTTCACGTGTCTGACAATGCACTGAGCACGTGGCTGATCATACACTGCTCAGGTAACTGATCATGCACTGATCACGTGGCTATCATGCACTGATCACGAGGCTGATCATGAAATGATCACGCAGCTACCATGTACTGGTCACGTGACTGATAATGTACTGATCATGTGGCTGATCATGCACTGATCACGTCACTGATCATGCACTGATCACGTGACAGATCATGCACTGATCACGTGGCTATCATGCACTGATCACTTGGCTGGTCATACACTGATCACGCAGCTACCATGTACTGGTCACGTGACTGATCATGCACTGATGATGTAATTGATCATGCACTGATCATGTGGCTGATCATGCACTGATCACGTGACTGATCATGCACTGATCACGTGGCTATCATGCACTACTCACGTGGCTGATCATGCAATGGTCATGTAGCTACCATGTACCGGTCACGTGACTGATCATAAACCCATCAGGTGACTGATCATGCACTGATCACGTGGCTATCATGCACTGTTCACGTGGCTGATCATACACTGATCACCTGCCTGGTCATGCACAGATCACGTGACTAATCATGAACTGATCACGTAGCAGTCATTCACTGATCACCTGGCTGATCATGCACTGATCACGTGGCTATCATGCAATGATCACGTGGCTAACATGCACTGATCACGTGGCTGATCATGCACTGATACCGTGACTGAGCATGGAGTGATCACATGACTATCATGTAGTGATCACGTGACTTAATGGCGCTGACCATGTGACTGATCATGCGCTGCGCATGTTTGCTGTCATACACTGATCATGTGCCTCTGGAGGCAATAAAAAAAGAGCTGAGTAGGCACGAATCAAACAGTCAGCAGGCAATAATCATGGAAGTCAGCTGTGAGGAATCATGCTGCTCAGCTGGCAATAATCAAGCAGCTGAGCAGGCAGAAATTACACAACACAGCTGGCAATTGTCAAGCAGATGACAGGCAGGAATCATGCTGCTCAGCTGCCAATTGTCAAGCAGATGAGCAGACATTAATCACGCAGCTCAGCAGGCCCTGATCACGTGACTGAGCATGCACTGTTCACCTGGCTGATCATACACTGATCTCGTGATTGATCAAGCACTGATCACTTGGATATCATGCACTGATCACGTGGCTAATCATACACTGTTCACGTGTCTGACCATGCACTGATCACGTGGCTGATCATACACTGCTCACGTAACTGATCATGCACTGTTCACGTAATTGATCATGCACTGATCACGTGGCTGATCATGCACTGAACACGTGACTGATCATGCACTGATCAGGTGACTGATCATGCACTGATCACGTGGCTATCATGCACTGCTCACGTGGCTGATCATGCAGTGATCACGCAGCTACCATGTACTGATCACATAACTGATCATGCACTGATCACGTAATTGATCATGCACTGATCACCTGGCTTATCATGCATTCATCATGTGACTGATCATGTGCTGAACATGTTTGGTTTCACACACTGATCATGTGCATCTGGAGGCAATGAACAAAGAGCTGAGTAGGCAGGAATCAGTCAGCAGGCTATAATCATGGAACTCAGCTCTGAGAAATCATGCTGCTCAGCTGGCAATAATCAAGTAGATGAGCAGGCAGGAATTATGCAGCACAGGTGGCAATTGTCAAGGAGATGACAGGCAGGAATCGTACAGCTCAGCTGGCAATTGTCAAGCAGATGAGCAGACAGTAATCACGTAGCTCAGCAGGCCCTGATCACGTGACTGAGCATGCACTGTTCACGTCGCTGATCACACACCTATCACGTGAATGATCATGCACTGATCACGTGGCTCTCATGCACTGATCACGTGATTGCGCATGCACTGATCACGTAATTGTATGCACTGCTCACGTGTCTATCATGCACTGATGACGTGGCTGATCATGCACTGATCATGTGACTGATCATGCACTGATCACGTAGCTATCTTGCACTGATCACTGGGCTGATCATACACTCATCACGGGACTGATCCTGCACTGATTATGGCGCTATCATGCATTGACTACATGCCTCCACATGCACTGATCACGTGGATGAACGTGCACTGATCACGTGACTGACCATGCACTGATCACGTGACTGATTGTGCACTGATCACGTGACTGATTGTGCACTGATCACGTGGCTGATCATGCACTGCTCACGTGGCTGATCATGCAATGATCACGTAATTGATCATGCACTGGTCATGTGGCTGATCATGCACTGATCACGTGACTGATCATGCACTGATCACGTGACTGATCATGCACTGATCACGTGGCTATCATGCACTGATCACTTGGCTGGTCATACACTGATCACGTGCCTGGTCATGCACAGATTACATGACTGATCATGCACTGAACACGTGACTGATCATGCACTGATCACGTGGCTATCATGCACTACTCACGTGGCTGATCATGCAATGATCATGTAGCTACCATGTACCGGTCTGGTGACTGATCATACACCCATCAGGTGACGGATCATGCACTGATCACGTGGCTGATCATACACTGATCACCTGCCTGGTCATGCACAGATCACATGACAAATCATGAACTGATCACATAGCTATATGAACTGATCACCTGGCTGATCATGCACTGATCACATGGCTGATCATGCACTGATACCGTGACTGAGCATGGACTGATCACATGACTATCATGTAGTGATCACGTGACTTAATGGCTCTGATCATGTGACTGATCATGCGCTGATCATGTTTGCTATCATACACTGATCATGTGCCTCTGGAGGCAATAAACAAAGAGCTGAGTAGGCACGAATCAAACAGTCAGCAGGCAATAATCATGGAACTCAGGTGTGAGGAATCATGCTGCTCAGCTGGCAATAATCAAGCAGCTGAGCAGGCAGGAATTACGCAGCACAGCTGGCAATTGTCAAGCAGATGACAGGCAGGAATCATGCAGCTCAGCTGGCAATTGTCAAGCAGATGAGCAGACAGTAATCACGCAGCTCATCAGGCCCTGATCACGTGACTGAGCATGCACTATTCACGTGGCTGTTCGTACACTGATCACGTGATGATCATGAACTGATCACTTGGATATCATGCACTGATCACGTGGCTGATCATACACTGTTCACGTGTCTGACAATGCACTGAGCACGTGGCTGATCATACACTGCTCAGGTAACTGATCATGCACTGATCACGTGGCTATCATGCACTGATCACGAGGCTGATCATGAAATGATCACGCAGCTACCATGTACTGGTCACGTGACTGATAATGTACTGATCATGTGGCTGATCATGCACTGATCACGTCACTGATCATGCACTGATCACGTGACAGATCATGCACTGATCACGTGGCTATCATGCACTGATCACTTGGCTGGTCATACACTGATCACGCAGCTACCATGTACTGGTCACGTGACTGATCATGCACTGATGATGTAATTGATCATGCACTGATCATGTGGCTGATCATGCACTGATCACGTGACTGATCATGCACTGATCACGTGGCTATCATGCACTACTCACGTGGCTGATCATGCAATGGTCATGTAGCTACCATGTACCGGTCACGTGACTGATCATAAACCCATCAGGTGACTGATCATGCACTGATCACGTGGCTATCATGCACTGTTCACGTGGCTGATCATACACTGATCACCTGCCTGGTCATGCACAGATCACGTGACTAATCATGAACTGATCACGTAGCAGTCATTCACTGATCACCTGGCTGATCATGCACTGATCACGTGGCTATCATGCAATGATCACGTGGCTAACATGCACTGATCACGTGGCTGATCATGCACTGATACCGTGACTGAGCATGGAGTGATCACATGACTATCATGTAGTGATCACGTGACTTAATGGCGCTGACCATGTGACTGATCATGCGCTGCGCATGTTTGCTGTCATACACTGATCATGTGCCTCTGGAGGCAATAAAAAAAGAGCTGAGTAGGCACGAATCAAACAGTCAGCAGGCAATAATCATGGAAGTCAGCTGTGAGGAATCATGCTGCTCAGCTGGCAATAATCAAGCAGCTGAGCAGGCAGAAATTACACAACACAGCTGGCAATTGTCAAGCAGATGACAGGCAGGAATCATGCAGCTCAGCTGCCAATTGTCAAGCAGATGAGCAGACAGTAATCACGCAGCTCAGCAGGCCCTGATCACGTGACTGAGCATGCACTGTTCACCTGGCTGATCATACACTGATCACGTGATTGATCAAGCACTGATCACTTGGATATCATGCACTGATCACGTGGCTAATCATACACTGTTCACGTGTCTGACCATGCACTGATCACGTGGCTGATCATACACTGCTCACGTAACTGATCATGCACTGTTCACGTAATTGATCATGCACTGATCACGTGGCTGATCATGCACTGAACACGTGACTGATCATGCACTGATCAGGTGACTGATCATGCACTGATCACGTGGCTATCATGCACTGCTCACGTGGCTGATCATGCAGTGATCACGCAGCTACCATGTACTGATCACATAACTGATCATGCACTGATCACGTAATTGATCATGCACTGATCACCTGGCTTATCATGCATTCATCATGTGACTGATCATGTGCTGAACATGTTTGGTTTCACACACTGATCATGTGCATCTGGAGGCAATGAACAAAGAGCTGAGTAGGCAGGAATCAGTCAGCAGGCTATAATCATGGAACTCAGCTCTGAGAAATCATGCTGCTCAGCTGGCAATAATCAAGTAGATGAGCAGGCAGGAATTATGCAGCACAGGTGGCAATTGTCAAGGAGATGACAGGCAGGAATCGTACAGCTCAGCTGGCAATTGTCAAGCAGATGAGCAGACAGTAATCACGTAGCTCAGCAGGCCCTGATCACGTGACTGAGCATGCACTGTTCACGTCGCTGATCACACACCTATCACGTGAATGATCATGCACTGATCACGTGGCTCTCATGCACTGATCACGTGATTGCGCATGCACTGATCACGTAATTGTATGCACTGCTCACGTGTCTATCATGCACTGATGACGTGGCTGATCATGCACTGATCATGTGACTGATCATGCACTGATCACGTAGCTATCTTGCACTGATCACTGGCTGATCATACACTCATCACGGGACTGATCCTGCACTGATTATGGCGCTATCATGCATTGACTACATGCCTCCACATGCACTGATCACGTGGATGAACGTGCACTGATCACGTGACTGACCATGCACTGATCACGTGACTGATTGTGCACTGATCACGTGACTGATTGTGCACTGATCACGTGGCTGATCATGCACTGCTCACGTGGCTGATCATGCAATGATCACGTAATTGATCATGCACTGGTCATGTGGCTGATCATGCACTGATCACGTGACTGATCATGCACTGATCACGTGACTGATCATGCACTGATCACGTGGCTATAATGCAGTGATCACGTGGCTATCATGCACAGATCACATGGCTGATCATGCAATGATCACGTAATTGATCATGCACTGGTCATGTGGCTGATCATGCACTGATCACGTGACTCATCATGCACTGATCACGTGACTGATCATGCACTGATCACGTGGCTATAATGCAGTGATCACGTGGCTATCATGCACAGATCACATGGCTGATCATGCAATGATCACGTAGCTACCATATACTGGTCACGTGACTGATCATGCACTGATCACGTGTCTGATCATGCACTGATCACGTGACTGATCATGCACTGTTCACGAGACTCATCGTGCACTGACCACGTGGATATCATGCAATGATCACGTGTTTGATCATACACTGTTCACGTGTCTGACCATGCACTGCTCACGTGGCTCATCATACACTGTTCACGTAACTGATCATGCACTGATCACGTGGATATCATGCACTGATCACGTGGCTGAACATGCGGTGTTCACCTGGCTTACCACACACCTGTCACGTGACTGATCATGCACTGATCACGTGGCACTCATGCACTGATCACGTGGCTGATCATACTCTGCTCACGTAACTGATCATGCACACATCACGTGGCTATCATGCACTTCTCACCTGGCTGGTCATGCAATGTTCACGTAGCTACCATCTACTGGTCACGTGACTGATCATGCTCAGATCACGTAAATGATCATGCACTGTTCAGTTGACTGATCATGTACTGATCACGTGACTGATCATGCACTGATCACGTGGCTATCATGCACTGCTCACGTGGCTGATCATGCAATGATCACGTAGCAACCATGTACTGGTCACGTGACTGATCATGCACTGATCACGTAATTAATCCTGCACTGATCACCTGACTCATCATGCACTGATCACGTGGCTGATCACACACGTATCACGTGACTGATCGTGCACTGATCACGTGGCTATCATGCATTAATCACGTGGCTCTCATTCACTGATCACGGAGATATCATGCACTGATCACGTGGCTGACCACACACGTATCACATGACTGATCATACACAGATCACGTGGCTATCATGCACTGATCACGTGGCTGATCATGCAATGATCACGTAGCTACCATGTACTGGTCACGTGACTGATCATGCACTGATCACGTAATTGATCGTGCACTGATCACGTATCTGATCATGCAATGATCACGTAGCTACCATGTACTGGTCACGTGACTGATCATGCCCTGATCCCGTAATTGATCATGCACTGATCATGTGGCTGATGATGCACTGACCACGTGGCTGATCATACACTGGTCACGTAACTGATCATGCACTAATCACGTGATTGATCATGCACTGATCACGTGGCTATCATGCACTGATCACTTGGCTGGTCATACACTTTTCACGTGCCTGGTCATGCACTGATCACGTGGCTGCTCATGCATTTATCACGTGGCTATAATGCACTGATCACGCAGCTACCATGTACTGGTCACATGACTGATCATGCACTGCTCACTTGACTGATCATGCACTACTCACGTGGCTTATCATGCAATGATCATGTAGCTACCATGTACCGGTCACGTGACTGATCATACACCCATCAGGTGACTGACCATGCACTGATCACGTAATTGATCGTGCACTGATCACGTGGCTGATCATGCAATGATCACGTAGCTACCATGTACTGGTCACGTGACTGATCATGCACTGATCCCGTAATTGATCATGCACTGATCAAGTGGCTGATGATACACTGATCACGTGACTGATCATGCACTCTTCACGAGACTCATCATGCTCTGATCACGTGGCTATCATGCACTGATCACGTGGCTGATCATACACTGATCACGTGACTGATCATGCACTGTTCACAAGACTGATCATGCACTGATCACGTGGATATCATGCACTGATCACGTGTTTGATCATACACTGTTCACGTGTCTGACCATGCACTGCTCACGTGGCTCATCATACACTGTTTACGTAACTGATCATGCACTGATCACGTGGATATCATGTACTGATCACGTGGCTGATCATGCACTGATCACGTAATTGATCATGCACTGATCACGTGGCTGATCATGCACTGATCACGTGGCTATCATGCACTGCTCACGTGGCTGATTATGCACTGATCACGTGACTGACCATGCACTGATCACGTGACTGATCATGCACTGATCACGTGGCTGATCATGCACTGATCATGTAATTGATCATGCACTGATTATTTGGCTGATAATGCACTGTTCACGGGGCTGATCATGCACTGATCACGTGACTGATCATGCACTGATCACGGAATTGATCATGCACTGATCAGTTGACTTATCATGCACTGTTCACGTGAGTGATCATGCACTGATCACGTGACTGATCATGCACTGATCTCGTGGCTATCATGCACGGCTCATTGGCTGATCATGCAATGATCACCTAGCTACCATATACTGGTCACGTGACTGATCATGCACTGATCACGTAATTGATCATGCACTGATCATGTGGCTGATCATGCACTGATCACGTGGCTGATCATCCACTGATCACGTGACTGATCATGCACTGATCACGTGACTGATCATGCACTGATCACGTGGCTATCATGCACTGATCACTTGGCTGGTCATACACTGATCACGTGCCTGGTCATGCACAGATTACATGACTGATCATGCACTGAACACGTGACTGATCATGCACTGATCACGTGGCTATCATGCACTACTCACGTGGCTGATCATGCAATGATCATGTAGCTACCATGTACCGGTCTGGTGACTGATCATACACCCATCAGGTGACGGATCATGCACTGATCACGTGGCTGATCATACACTGATCACCTGCCTGGTCATGCACAGATCACGTGACAAATCATGAACTGATCACATAGCTATATGAACTGATCACCTGGCTGATCATGCACTGATCACATGGCTGATCATGCACTGATACCGTGACTGAGCATGGACTGATCACATGACTATCATGTAGTGATCACGTGACTTAATGGCTCTGATCATGTGACTGATCATGCGCTGATCATGTTTGCTATCATACACTGATCATGTGCCTCTGGAGGCAATAAACAAAGAGCTGAGTAGGCACGAATCAAACAGTCAGCAGGCAATAATCATGGAACTCAGGTGTGAGGAATCATGCTGCTCAGCTGGCAATAATCAAGCAGCTGAGCAGGCAGGAATTACGCAGCACAGCTGGCAATTGTCAAGCAGATGACAGGCAGGAATCATGCAGCTCAGCTGGCAATTGTCAAGCAGATGAGCAGACAGTAATCACGCAGCTCATCAGGCCCTGATCACGTGACTGAGCATGCACTATTCACGTGGCTGTTCATACACTGATCACGTGATGATCATGAACTGATCACTTGGATATCATGCACTGATCACGTGGCTGATCATACACTGTTCACGTGTCTGACAATGCACTGAGCACGTGGCTGATCATACACTGCTCAGGTAACTGATCATGCACTGATCACGTGGCTATCATGCACTGATCACGAGGCTGATCATGAAATGATCACGCAGCTACCATGTACTGGTCACGTGACTGATAATGTACTGATCATGTGGCTGATCATGCACTGATCACGTGACTGATCATGCACTGATCACGTGACTGATCATGCACTGATCACGTGGCTATCATGCACTGATCACTTGGTTCATCATACACTGATCACGCAGCTACCATGTACTGGTCACGTGACCGATCATGCACTGATGATGTAATTGATCATGCACTGATCATGTGGCTGATCATGCACTGATCACGTGACTGATCATGCACTGATCACGTGGCTATCATGCACTACTCACGTGGCTGATCATGCAATGATCACGTAGCTACCATGTACCGGTCACGTGACTGATCATAAACCCATCAGGTGACTGATCATGCACTGATCACGTGGCTATCATGCACTGTTCACGTGGCTGATCATACACTGATCACCTGCCTGGTCATGCACAGATCACGTGACTAATCATGAACTGATCACGTAGCAGTCATTCACTGATCACCTGGCTGATCATGCACTGATCACGTGGCTGATCATGCACTGATCACGTGGCTGATCATGCACTGATCACGTGGCTGATCATGCACTGATACCGTGACTGATCATGGAGTGATCACATGACTATCATGTAGTGATCACGTGACTTAATGGCGCTGACCATGTGACTGATCATGCGCTGCGCATGTTTGCTGTCATACACTGATCATGTGCCTCTGGAGGCAATAAAAAAAGAGCTGAGTAGGCACGAATCAAACAGTCAGCAGGCAATAATCATGGAAGTCAGCTGTGAGGAATCATGCTGCTCAGCTGGCAATAATCAAGCAGCTGAGCAGGCAGAAATTACACAACACAGCTGGCAATTGTCAAGCAGATGACAGGCAGGAATCATGCAGCTCAGCTGCCAATTGTCAAGCAGATGAGCAGACAGTAATCACGCAGCTCAGCAGGCACTGATCACGTGACTGAGCATGCACTGTTCACCTGGCTGATCATACACTGATCACGTGATTGATCAAGCACTGATCACTTGGATATCATGCACTGATCACGTGGCTAATCATACACTGTTCACGTGTCTGACCATGCACTGATCACGTGGCTGATCATACACTGCTCACGTAACTGATCATGCACTGTTCACGTAATTGATCATGCACTGATCATGTGGCTGATCATGCACTGAACACGTGACTGATCATGCACTGATCAGGTGACTGATCATGCACTGATCACGTGGCTATCATGCACTGCTCACGTGGCTGATCATGCAGTGATCACGCAGCTATGTACTGATCACATAACTGATCATGCACTGATCACGTAATTGATCATGCACTGATCACCTGGCTTATCATGCATTCATCATGTGACTGATCATGTGCTGAACATGTTTGGTTTCACACACTGATCATGTGCATCTGGAGGCAATGAACAAAGAGCTGAGTAGGCAGGAATCAGTCAGCAGGCTATAATCATGGAACTCAGCTCTGAGAAATCATGCTGCTCAGCTGGCAATAATCAAGTAGATGAGCAGGCAGGAATTATGCAGCACAGGTGGCAATTGTCAAGGAGATGACAGGCAGGAATCGTACAGCTCAGCTGGCAATTGTCAAGCAGATGAGCAGACAGTAATCACGTAGCTCAGCAGGCCCTGATCACGTGACTGAGCATGCACTGTTCACGTCGCTGATCACACACCTATCACGTGAATGATCATGCACTGATCACGTGGCTCTCATGCACTGATCACGTGATTGCGCATGCACTGATCACGTAATTGTATGCACTGATCACGTGTCTGATCAAGCACTGATCACGTGGCTGATCATGCACTGATCATGTGACTGATCATGCACTGATCACGTAGCTATCTTGCACTGATCACTGGGCTGATCATACACTCATCACGGGACTGATCCTGCACTGATTATGGCGCTATCATGCATTGACTACATGCCTCCACATGCACTGATCACGTGGATGAACGTGCACTGATCACGTGACTGACCATGCACTGATCACGTGACTGATTGTGCACTGATCACGTGGCTGATCATGCACTGATCACGTGGCTATCATGCACTGCTCACGTGGCTGATCATGCAATGATCACGTAATTGATCATGCACTGGTCATGTGGCTGATCATGCACTGATCACGTGACTGATCATGCACTGATCACGTGACTGATCATGCACTGATCACGTGGCTATAATGCAGTGATCACGTGGCTATCATGCACAGATCACATGGCTGATCATGCACTGATCACGTAATTGATCATGCACTGGTCATGTGGCTGATCATGCACTGATCACGTGACTCATCATGCACTGATCACGTGACTGATCATGCACTGATCACGTGGCTATAATGCACTGATCACGTGGCTATCATGCACAGATCACGTGGCTGATCATGCAATGATCACGTAGCTACCATATACTGATCACGTGACTGATCATGCACTGATCACGTGTCTGATCATGCACTGATCACGTGACTGATCATGCACTGTTCACGAGACTCATCATGCACTGACCACGTGGATATCATGCAATGATCACGTGTTTGATCATACACTGTTCACGTGTCTGACCATGCACTGCTCACGTGGCTCATCATACACTGTTCACGTAACTGATCATGCACTGATCACGTGGATATCATGCACTGATCACGTGGCTGAACATGCGGTGTTCACCTGGCTTACCACACACCTGTCACGTGACTGATCATGCACTGATCACGTGGCACTCATGCACTGATCACGTGGCTGATCATACTCTGCTCACGTAACTGATCATGCACACATCACGTGGCTATCATGCACTTCTCACCTGGCTGGTCATGCAATGTTCACGTAGCTACCATCTACTGGTCACGTGACTGATCATGCTCAGATCACGTAAATGATCATGCACTGTTCAGTTGACTGATCATGTACTGATCACGTGACTGATCATGCACTGATCACGTGGCTATCATGCACTGCTCACGTGGCTGATCATGCAATGATCACGTAGCAACCATGTACTGGTCACGTGACTGATCATGCACTGATCACGTAATTAATCCTGCACTGATCACCTGACTCATCATGCACTGATCACGTGACTGATCACACACGTATCACGTGACTGATCATGCACTGATCACGTGGCTATCATGCATTAATCACGTGGCTATCATTCACTGATCACGGAGATATCATGCACTGATCACGTGGCTGATCACACACGTATCACATGACTGATCATACACAGATCACGTGGCTATCATGCACTGATCACGTGGCTGATCATGCAATGATCACGTGGCTACCATGTACTGGTCACGTGACTGATCATGCACTGATCACGTAATTGATCATGCACTGATCACGTGGCTGATCATGCAATGATCACGTAGCTACCATGTACTGGTCACGTGACTGATCATGCACTGATCCCGTAATTGATCATGCACTGATCATGTGGCTGATGATGCACTGACCACGTGGCTGATCATACACTGGTCACGTAACTGATCATGCACTAATCACGTGATTGATCATGCACTGATCACGTGGCTATCATGCACTGATCACTTGGCTGGTCATACACTTTTCACGTGCCTGGTCATGCACTGATCACGTGGCTGCTCATGCATTTATCACGTGGCTATAATGCACTGATCACGCAGCTACCATGTACTGGTCACATGACTGATCATGCACTGCTCACTTGACTGATCATGCACTGATCACGTGGCTATCATGCACTACTCACGTGGCTTAACATGCAATGATCATGTAGCTACCATGTACTGGTCACGTGACTGATCATACACTGATCACGTGACTGATCATGCACTGATCACGTGGCTATCATGCACTGATCACGTGGCTGATCATGCACTGATCACGTGCCTGATCATGCACTGATCACGTGACTGATCATGCACTGATCACGTGCTATCATGCACTGATCACGTGGCTGATCATGCACTGATCACGTGGCTGATCATGCACTGATCACGTGGCTATCATGCACTGATCACGTGGCTGATCATGCACTGATCACGCAGCTACCATGTACTGATCACATGACTGATCATGCACTGATCACGTGACTTATCATGCACTGATCATGTGACTGATCATGCGCTGATCATGTTTGCTATCATACACTGATCATGTGCCTCTGGAGGCAATGAACAAAGAGCTGAGTAGGCACGAATCAGTCAGCAGGCTATAATCATGGAACTCAGCTGTGAGAAATCATGCTGCTCAGCTGGCAATAATCAAGCAGATGAGCAGGCAGGAATTATGCAGCACAGCTGGCAATTGTCAAGCAGATGACAGGCAGGAATCGTGCAGCTCAGCTGGCAATTGTCAAGCAGATGAGCAGACAGTAATCACGCAGCTCAGCAGGCCCTTATCACGTGACTGAGCATGCACTGTTGACGTGGCTGATCATACACTGATCACGTGACTGATCATGCACTGATCACGTGGCTATCATGCACTGATCACGTGGCTGATCATGCACTGATCACGTGTTGTCATGCACTGATCACGTGGCTGATCATGCACTGATCACGTGGCTGATCATGCACTGATCACGTGGCTATCATGCACTGATCACGTGGCTGATCATGCACTGATCACGGGACTGATCATGCACTGATCACGGCTATCATGCACTGATCACGTGACTGACATGCACTGATCACGTGGCTGATCATGCACTGATCACGTGACTGATCATGCACTGATCACGTGACTGATCATGCACTGATCACGTGGCTGATCATGCACTGATCACGTAACTGATCATGCACTGATCACGTGGCTGATCATGCACTGATCACGTGGCTGATCATGCACTGATCACGTGACTGATCATGCACTGATCACGTGACTGATCATGCACTGATCACGTGGCTATCATGCACTGATCACGTGGCTGATCATGCACTGATCACGTGACTGATCATGCACTGATCACGTGACTGATCATGCACTGATCACGTGACTGATCATGCACTGATCACGTAACTGATCATGCACTGATCACGTGGCTGATCATGCACTGATCACGTGACTGATCATGCACTGATCACGTGACTGATCATGCACTGATCACGTGGCTATCATGCACTGATCACGTGGCTGATCATGCACTGATCACGTGACTGATCATGCACTGATCACGTGGCTATCATGCACTGATCACGTGGCTGATCATGCACTGATCACGTGACTGATCATGCACTGATCACTGGCTATCATGCACTGATCACGTGGCTATCATGCACTGATCACGTGGCTGATCATGCACTGATCACGTGACTGATCATGCACTGATCACGTCTATATCATGCACTGATCACGTGCTGATCATGCACTGATCACGTGGATGATCATGCACTGATCATGTGACTGATCATGCACTGATCACGTGGCTATCATGCACTGATCACGTGGCTGATCATGCACTGATCACGTAGCTACATGTACTGATCACGTGACTGATCATGCACTGATCACGTAATTGATCATGCACTGATCACGTGACTGATCATGCACTGATCACGTGACTGATCATGCACTGATCACGTGACTGATCATGCACTGATCACGTGGCTATCATGCACTGCTCACGTGGCTGATCATGCACTGATCACGTAGCTACCATGCACTGATCACGTGACTGATCATGCACTGATCACGTAATTGATCATGCACTGATCACGTGGCTGATCATGCACTGATCACGTGGCTGATCATGCACTGATCACGTGGCTGATCATGCACTGATCACGTGACTGATCATGCACTGATCACGTGACTGATCATGCACTGATCACGTGGCTATCATGCACTGATCACGTGGCTGATCATGCACTGATCACGTGACTGATCATGCACTGATCACGTGACTGATCATGCACTGATCACGTGGCTATCATGCACTGATCACGTGGCTGATCATGCACTGATCACGTGGCTGATCATGCACTGATCACGTGGCTATCATGCACTGATCACGTGGCTGATCATGCACTGATCACGTGACTGATCATGCACTGATCACGTGGCTGATCATGCACTGATCACGTGCTGATCATGCACTGATCACGTGGCTATCATGCACTGATCACGTGGCTGATCATGCACTGATCACGTAGCTACATGCACTGATCACGTGACTGATCATGCACTGATCACGTGACTGATCATGCACTGATCACGTGGCTGATCATGCACTGATCACGTGACTGATCATGCACTGATCACGTGACTGATCATGCACTGATCACGTGGCTATCATGCACTGATCACGTGGCTGATCATGCACTGATCACGTGACTGATCATGCACTGATCACGTGACTATCATGCACTGATCACGTGGCTATCATGCACTGATCACGTGGCTATCATGCACTGATCACGTGGCTGATCATGCACTATCACGTGACTGATCATGCACTGATCACGTGGCTATCATGCACTGATCACGTGGCTATCATGCACTGATCACGTGGCTGATCATGCACTGATCACGTAGCTATCATGCACTGATCACGTGACTGATCATGCACTGATCACGTGGCTATCATGCACTGATCACGTGGCTGATCATGCACTGATCACGTGACTGATCATGCACTGATCACTGGCTATCATGCACTGATCACGTGGCTATCATGCACTGATCACGTGGCTGATCATGCACTGATCACGTGACTGATCATGCACTGATCACGTCTATATCATGCACTGATCACGTGACTGATCATGCACTGATCACGTGGATGATCATGCACTGATCACGTGACTGATCATGCACTGATCACGTGGCTATCATGCACTGATCACGTGGCTGATCATACACTGATCACGTGACTGATCATGCACTGATCACGTGGCTATCATGCACTGATCACGTGGCTGATCATGCACTGATCACGTAGCTACCATGCACTGATCACGTGACTGATCATGCACTGATCACGTAATTGATCATGCACTGATCACGTGACTGATCATGCACTGATCACGTGACTGATCATGCACTGATCACGTGGCTATCATGCACTGATCACGTGGCTGATCATGCAATGATCACGTAGCTACCATGCACTGATCACGTGACTGATCATGCACTGATCACGTAATTGATCATGCACTGATCACGTGGCTGATCATGCACTGATCACGTGACTGATCATGCACTGATCACGTGACTGATCATGCACTGATCACGTGGCTATCATGCACTGATCACGTGGCTGATCATGCACTGATCACGTGACTGATCATGCACTGATCACGTGACTGATCATGCACTGATCACGTGGCTATCATGCACTGATCACGTGGCTGATCATGCACTGATCACGTGGCTGATCATGCACTGATCACGTGGCTGATCATGCACTGATCACGTGACTGATCATGCACTGATCACGTGGCTATCATGCACTGATCACGTGGCTGATCATGCACTGATCACGTAACTGATCATGCACTGATCACGTGGCTGATCATGCACTGATCACGTGGCTATCATGCACTGATCACGTGGCTGATCATGCACTGATCACGTGACTGATCATGCACTGATCACGTGACTGATCATGCACTGATCACGTGGCTGATCATGCACTGATCACGTAACTGATCATGCACTGATCACGTGGCTGATCATGCACTGATCACGTGGCTGATCATGCACTGATCACGTGACTGATCATGCACTGATCACGTGATCATGCACTGATCACGTGACTGATCATGCACTGATCACGTGACTGATCATGCACTGATCACGTGACTGATCATGCACTGATCACGTGGCTATCATGCACTGATCACGTGGCTGATCATGCAATGATCACGCTACCATGCACTGGTCACGTGACTGATCATGCACTGATCACGTGATTGATCATGCACTGATCACGTGGCTGATCATGCACTGATCACGTGGCTGATCATGCACTGATCACGTGACTGATCATGCACTGATCACGTGACTGATCATGCACTGATCACGTGGCTATCATGCACTGATCACGTGGCTGATCATGCACTGATCACGTGCCTGATCATGCACTGATCACATGACTGATCATGCACTGATCACGTGACTGATCATGCACTGATCACGTGGCTATCATGCACTACTCACGTGGCTGATCATGCAATGATCATGTAGCTACCATGTACAGGTCACGTGACTGATCATACACCCATCAGGTGACTGATCATGCACTGATCACGTGGCTGATCATGCACTGATCACGTGACTGATCATGCACTGATCACGTGACTAATCATGCACTGATCACATAGCTATCATGAACTGATCACCTGGCTGATCATGCACTGATCACGTGGCTGATCATGCACTGATACCGTGACTGAGCATGGACTGATCACATGACTATCATGTAGTGATCACGTGACTTAATGGCGCTGATCATGTGACTGATCATGCGCTGATCATGTTTGCTATCATACACTGATCATGTGCCTCTGGAGGCAATAAACAAAGAGCTGAGTAGGCACGAATCAAACAGTCAGCAGGCAATAATCATGGAACTCAGGTGTGAGGAATCATGCTGCTCAGCTGGCAATAATCAAGCAGCTGAGCAGGCAGGAATTACGCAGCACAGCTGGCAATTGTCAAGCAGATGACAGGCAGGAATCGTGCAGCTCAGCTGGCAATTGTCAAGCAGATGAGCAGACAGTAATCACGCAGCTCAGCAGGCCCTGATCACGTGACTGAGCATGCACTGTTCACGTGGCTGATCATACACTGATCACGTGATGATCATGCACTGATCACTTGGATATCATGCACTGATCACGTGGCTGATCATACACTGTTCACGTGTCTGACCATGCACTGATCACGTGGCTGATCATACACTGCTCACGTAACTGATCATGCACTGATCACGTGGCTATCATGCACTGATCACGTGGCTGATCATGCACTGATCACGTGGCTGATCATGCACTGATCACGTGACTGATCATGCACTGATCACGTGGCTGATCATGCACTGATCACGTGGCTGATCATGCACTGATCACGTGACTGATCATGCACTGATCACGTGGCTATCATGCACTGATCACGTGGCTGATCATGCACTGATCACGCAGCTACCATGTACTGGTCACGTGACTGATCATGCACTGATCACGTAATTGATCATGCACTGATCACGTGGCTGATCATGCACTGATCACGTGGCTATCATGCACTACTCACGTGGCTGATCATGCAATGATCACGTAGCTACCATGTACTGGTCACGTGACTGATCATGCACTGATCACGTGACTGATCATGCACTGATCACGTGGCTATCATGCACTGATCACGTGGCTGATCATGCACTGATCACGTGACTGATCATGCACTGATCACGTGACTGATCATGCACTGATCACGTGGCATCATGCACTGATCACGTGGCTGATCATGCACTGATCACGTGGCTGATCATGCACTGATCACGTGGCTGATCATGCACTGATCACGTGGCTGATCATGCACTGATACCGTGACTGAGCATGGACTGATCACATGACTATCATGTAGTGATCACGTGACTTAATGGCGCTGATCATGTGACTGATCATGCGCTGATCATGTTTGCTATCATACACTGATCATGTGCCTCTGGAGGCAATAAACAAAGACCTGAGTAGGCACGAATCAAACAGTCAGCAGGCAATAATCATGGAACTCAGGTGTGAGGAATCATGCTGCTCAGCTGGCAATAATCAAGCAGCTGGGCAGGCAGGAATTACGCAGCACAGCTGGCAATTGTCAAGCAGATGACAGGCAGGAATCATGCAGCTCAGCTGGCAATTGTCAAGCAGATGAGCAGACAGTAATCACGCAGCTCAGCAGGCCCTGATCACGTGACTGAGCATGCACTGTTCACGTGGCTGATCATACACTGATCACGTGACTGATCATGCACTGATCACGTGGCTATCATGCACTGATCACGTGACTGATCATGCACTGATCACGTGGCTGTCATGCACTGATCACGTGGCTGATCATGCACTGATCACGTGGCTGATCATGCACTGATCACGTGACTGATCATGCACTGATCACGTGGCTATCATGCACTGATCACATGATCATGCACTGACACATGCACTGATCACGTGGCTGATCATGCACTGATCACGTGACATGCACTGATCATGCACTGATCACGTGACTGATCATGCACTGATCACGTGGCTGATCATGCACTGATCACGTGGCTATCATGCACTGATCACGTGGCTGATCATGCACTGATCACGTGGCTGATCATGCACTGATCACGTGGCTGATCATGCACTGATCACGTGACTGATCATGCACTGATCACGTGACTGATCATGCACTGATCACGTGGCTGATCATGCACTGATCACGTGGCTATCATGCACTGATCACGTGGCTGATCATGCACTGATCACGTAGCTATCATGTACTGATCACGTGACTGATCATGCACTGATCACGTGACTGATCATGCACTGATCACGTGACTGATCATGCACTGATCACGTGACTGATCATGCACTGATCACGTGGATATCATGCACTGATCACGTGGCTGATCATGCACTGATCACGTGTCTGATCATGCACTGATCACGTGGCTGATCATGCACTGATCACGTAACTGATCATGCACTGATCACGTGGCTATCATGCACTGATCACGTGGCTGATCATGCACTGATCACGTGGCTGATCACACACCTGTCACGTGACTGATCATGCACTGATCACGTGGCACTCATGCACTGATCACGTGGCTGATCATACACTGATCACGTAACTGATCATGCACTGATCACGTGGCTATCATGCACTGATCACGTGGCTGATCATGCAATGATCACGTAGCTACCATATACTGGTCACGTGACTGATCATGCACAGATCACGTAAATGATCATGCACTGATCACGTGACTGATCATGCACTGATCACGTGACTGATCATGCACTGATCACGTGGCTATCATGCACTGCTCACGTGGCTGATCATGCAATGATCACGTAGCAACCATGTACTGGTCACGTGACTGATCATGCACTGATCACGTAATTGATCATGCACTGATCACGTGACTCATCATGCACTGATCACGTGGCTGATCACACACGTATCACGTGACTGATCATGCACTGATCACGTGGCTATCATGCACTGATCACGTGGCTATCATGCACTGATCACGGGATATCATGCACTGATCACGTGGCTGATCACACACTATCACATGACTGATCATGCACTGATCACGTGGCTATCATGCACTGATCACGTGGCTGATCATGCACTGATCACGTAGCTACCATGCACTGATCACGTGACTGATCATGCACTGATCACGTAACTGATCATGCACTGATCACGTGGCTGATCATGCACTGATCACGTGGCTATCATGCACTGATCACGTGACTGATCATGCACTGATCACGTAACTGATCATGCACTGATCACGTGGCTGATCATGCACTGATCACGTGGCTGATCATGCACTGATCACGTGACTGATCATGCACTGATCACGTGACTGATCATGCACTGATCACGTGGCTATCATGCACTGATCACGTGGCTGATCATGCACTGATCACGTGACTGATCATGCACTGATCACGTGACTGATCATGCACTGATCACGTGGCTATCATGCACTGATCACGCAGCTATCATGCACTGATCACGTGACTGATCATGCACTGATCACGTGACTGATCATGCACTGATCACGTGGCTATCATGCACTATCACGTGGCTGATCATGCAATGATCATGTAGCTACCATGTACTGGTCACGTGACTGATCATACACTGATCACGTGACTGATCATGCACTGATCACGTGGCTATCATGCACTGATCACGTGGCTGATCATGCACTGATCACGTGCCTGATCATGCACTGATCACGTGACTGATCATGCACTGATCACGTGGCTATCATGCACTGATCACGTGGCTGATCATGCACTGATCACGTGGCTGATCATGCACTGATCACGTGGCTATCATGCACTGATCACGTGGCTGATCATGCACTGATCACGCAGCTACCATGTACTGATCACATGACTGATCATGCACTGATCACGTGACTTATCATGCACTGATCATGTGACTGATCATGCGCTGATCATGTTTGCTATCATACACTGATCATGTGCCTCTGGAGGCAATGAACAAAGAGCTGAGTAGGCACGAATCAGTCAGCAGGCTATAATCATGGAACTCAGCTGTGAGAAATCATGCTGCTCAGCTGGCAATAATCAAGCAGCTGAGCAGGCAGGAATTACGCAGCACAGGTGGCAATTGTCAAGCAGATGACAGGCAGGAATCGTGCAGCTCAGCTGGCAATTGTCAAGCAGATGAGCAGACAGTAATCACGCAGCTCAGCAGGCCCTGATCACGTGACTGAGCATGCACTGTTCACGTGGCTGATCATACACTGATCACGTGACTGATCATGCACTGATCACGTGGCTATCATGCACTGATCACGTGGCTGATCATGCACTGATCACGTAGTTGTCATGCACTGATCACGTGGCTGATCATGCACTGATCACGTGGCTGATCATGCACTGATCACGTGGCTATCATGCACTGATCACGTGGCTGATCATGCACTGATCACGGGACTGATCATGCACTGATCACGTGCACTATCATGCACTGATCACGTGACTGATCATGCACTGATCACGTGGCTGATCATGCACTGATCACGTGACTGATCATGCACTGATCACGTGACTGATCATGCACTGATCACGTGGCTGATCATGCACTGATCACGTGGCTGATCATGCACTGATCACGTGGCTGATCATGCACTGATCACGTGGCTGATCATGCACTGATCACGTGACTGATCATGCACTGATCACGTGACTGATCATGCACTGATCACGTGGCTATCATGCACTGATCACGTGGCTGATCATGCACTGATCACGTGACTGATCATGCACTGATCACGTGACTGATCATGCACTGATCACGTGACTGATCATGCACTGATCACGTGGCTGATCATGCACTGATCACGTGGCTGATCATGCACTGATCACGTGACTGATCATGCACTGATCACGTGACTGATCATGCACTGATCACGTGGCTATCATGCACTGATCACGTGGCTGATCATGCACTGATCACGTGACTGATCATGCACTGATCACTGGCTATCATGCACTGATCACGTGGCTATCATGCACTGATCACGTGGCTGATCATGCACTGATCACGTGACTGATCATGCACTGATCACGTCTATATCATGCACTGATCACGTGACTGATCATGCACTGATCACGTGGATGATCATGCACTGATCACGTGACTGATCATGCACTGATCACGTGGCTATCATGCACTGATCACGTGGCTGATCATGCACTGATCACGTAGCTACAATGTACTGATCACGTGACTGATCATGCACTGATCACGTAATTGATCATGCACTGATCAGTGACTGATCATGCACTGATCACGTGACTGATCATGCACTGATCACGTGACTGATCATGCACTGATCACGTGGCTATCATGCACTGATCACGTGGCTGATCATGCACTGATCACGTAGCTACCATGCACTGATCACGTGACTGATCATGCACTGATCACGTAACTGATCATGCACTGATCACGTGGCTGATCATGCACTGATCACGTGGCTGATCATGCACTGATCACGTGGCTGATCATGCACTGATCACGTGACTGATCATGCACTGATCACGTGACTGATCATGCACTGATCACGTGGCTATCATGCACTGATCACGTGGCTGATCATGCACTGATCACGTGACTGATCATGCACTGATCACGTGACTGATCATGCACTGATCACGTGGCTATCATGCACTGATCACGTGGCTGATCATGCACTGATCACGTGGCTGATCATGCACTGATCACGTGGCTATCATGCACTGATCACGTGGCTGATCATGCACTGATCACGTGACTGATCATGCACTGATCACGTGGCTGATCATGCACTGATCACGTGCTGATCATGCACTGATCACGTGGCTATCATGCACTGATCACGTGGCTGATCATGCACTGATCACGTAGCTATCATGCACTGATCACGTGACTGATCATGCACTGATCACGTGACTGATCATGCACTGATCACGTGGCTGATCATGCACTGATCACGTGACTGATCATGCACTGACATGTGACTGATCATGCACTGATCACGTGGCTATCATGCACTGATCACGTGGCTGATCATGCACTGATCACGTGACTGATCATGCACTGATCACGTGACTATCATGCACTGATCACGTGGCTATCATGCACTGATCACGTGGCTATCATGCACTGATCACGTGGCTGATCATGCACTATCACGTGACTGATCATGCACTGATCACGTGGCTATCATGCACTGATCACGTGGCTATCATGCACTGATCACGTGGCTGATCATGCACTGATCACGTAGCTATCATGCACTGATCACGTGACTGATCATGCACTGATCAGTGGCTATCATGCACTGATCACGTGGCTGATCATGCACTGATCACGTGACTGATCATGCACTGATCACTGGCTATCATGCACTGATCACGTGGCTATCATGCACTGATCACGTGGCTGATCATGCACTGATCACGTGACTGATCATGCACTGATCACGTGATATCATGCACTGATCACGTGACTGATCATGCACTGATCACGTGGCTGATCATGCACTGATCACGTGACTGATCATGCACTGATCACGTGGCTATCATGCACTGATCACGTGGCTGATCATACACTGATCACGTGACTGATCATGCACTGATCACGTGGCTATCATGCACTGATCACGTGGCTGATCATGCACTGATCACGTAGCTATCATGCACTGATCACGTGACTGATCATGCACTGATCACGTAATTGATCATGCACTGATCACGTGACTGATCATGCACTGATCACGTGACTGATCATGCACTGATCACGTGGCTATCATGCACTGATCACGTGGCTGATCATGCAATGATCACGTAGCTACCATGCACTGATCACGTGACTGATCATGCACTGATCACGTAATTGATCATGCACTGATCACGTGGCTGATCATGCACTGATCACGTGGCTGATCATGCACTGATCACGTGACTGATCATGCACTGATCACGTGACTGATCATGCACTGATCACGTGGCTATCATGCACTGATCACGTGGCTGATCATGCACTGATCACGTGCCTGATCATGCACTGATCACGTGACTGATCATGCACTGATCACGTGACTGATCATGCACTGATCACGTGACTGATCATGCACTGATCACGTGGATATCATGCACTGATCACGTGGCTGATCATACACTGATCACGTGTCTGACCATGCACTGATCACGTGGCTGATCATACACTGATCACGTAACTGATCATGCACTGATCACGTGGCTATCATGCACTGATCACGTGGCTGAACATGCACTGATCACGTGGCTGATCACACACCTGTCACGTGACTGATCATGCACTGATCACGTGGCACTCATGCACTGATCACGTGGCTGATCATACACTGCTCACGTAACTGATCATGCACATCACGTGGCTATCATGCACTGCTCACGTGGCTGATCATGCAATGATCACGTAGCTACCATATACTGGTCACGTGACTGATCATGCTCAGATCACGTAAATGATCATGCACTGTTCACGTGACTGATCATGCACTGATCACGTGACTGATCATGCACTGATCACGTGGCTATCATGCACTGCTCACGTGGCTGATCATGCAATGATCACGTAGCAACCATGTACTGGTCACGTGACTGATCATGCACTGATCACGTAATTGATCATGCACTGATCACGTGGCTCATCATGCACTGATCACGTGGCTGATCACACACGTATCACGTGACTGATCATGCACTGATCACGTGGCTATCATGCACTGATCACGTGGCTATCATGCACTGATCACGGGATATCATGCACTGATCACGTGGCTGATCACACACGTATCACATGACTGATCATGCACTGATCACGTGGCTATCATGCACTGATCACGTGGCTGATCATGCACTGATCACGTGGCTATCATGTACTGGTCACGTGACTGATCATGCACTGATCACGTAACTGATCATGCACTGATCACGTGGCTGATCATGCACTGATCACGTGGCTATCATGCACTGATCACGTGACTGATCATGCACTGATCACGTAACTGATCATGCACTGATCACGTGGCTGATCATGCACTGATCACGTGGCTGATCATGCACTGATCACGTGACTGATCATGCACTGATCACGTGACTGATCATGCACTGATCACGTGGCTATCATGCACTGATCACGTGGCTGATCATGCACTGATCACGTGACTGATCATGCACTGATCACGTGACTGATCATGCACTGATCACGTGGCTGATCATGCACTGATCACGCAGCTATCATGCACTGATCACGTGACTGATCATGCACTGATCACGTGACTGATCATGCACTGATCACGTGGCTATCATGCACTATCACGTGGCTGATCATGCAATGATCACGTAGCTACCATGTACTGGTCACGTGACTGATCATGCACTGATCACGTGACTGATCATGCACTGATCACGTGGCTATCATGCACTGATCACGTGGCTGATCATGCACTGATCACGTGCCTGATCATGCACTGATCACGTGACTGATCATGCACTGATCACGTGGCTATCATGCACTGATCACGTGGCTGATCATGCACTGATCACGTGGCTGATCATGCACTGATCACGTGGCTATCATGCACTGATCACGTGGCTGATCATGCACTGATCACGCAGCTGACCATGTACTGATCACATGACTGATCATGCACTGATCACGTGGCTTATCATGCACTGATCATGTGACTGATCATGCGCTGATCATGTTTGGTATCATACACTGATCATGTGCCTCTGGAGGCAATGAACAAAGAGCTGAGTAGGCACGAATCAGTCAGCAGGCAATAATCATGGAACTCAGCTGTGAGAAATCATGCTGCTCAGCTGGCAATAATCAAGCAGCTGAGCAGGCAGGAATTACGCAGCACAGCTGGCAATTGTCAAGCAGATGACAGGCAGGAATCGTGCAGCTCAGCTGGCAATTGTCAAGCAGATGAGCAGACAGTAATCACGCAGCTCAGCAGGCCCTGATCACGTGACTGAGCATGCACTGTTCACGTGGCTGATCACACACTGATCACGTGACTGATCATGCACTGATCACGTGGCTATCATGCACTGATCACGTGGCTGATCATGCACTGATCACGTGGCTGTCATGCACTGATCACGTGGCTGATCATGCACTGATCACGTGGCTGATCATGCACTGATCACGTGGCTATCATGCACTGATCACGTGGCTGATCATGCACTGATCACGGACTGATCATGCACTGATCACGTGCTATCATGCACTGATCACGTGACTGACATGCACTGATCACGTGGCTGATCATACACTGATCACGTGACTGATCATGCACTGATCACGTGACTGATCATGCACTGATCACGTGGCTGATCATGCACTGATCACGTGACTGATCATGCACTGATCACGTGGCTGATCATGCACTGATCACGTGGCTGATCATGCACTGATCACGTGACTGATCATGCACTGATCACGTGACTGATCATGCACTGATCACGTGGCTATCATGCACTGATCACGTGGCTGATCATGCACTGATCACGTGACTGATCATGCACTGATCACGTGACTGATCATGCACTGATCACGTGACTGATCATGCACTGATCACGTGGCTGATCATGCACTGATCACGTGGCTGATCATGCACTGATCACGTGACTGATCATGCACTGATCACGTGACTGATCATGCACTGATCACGTGGCTATCATGCACTGATCACGTGGCTGATCATGCACTGATCACGTGACTGATCATGCACTGATCACTGGCTATCATGCACTGATCACGTGGCTATCATGCACTGATCACGTGGCTGATCATGCACTGATCACGTGACTGATCATGCACTGATCACGTCTATATCATGCACTGATCACGTGGCTGATCATGCACTGATCACGTGGATGATCATGCACTGATCACGTGACTGATCATGCACTGATCACGTGGCTATCATGCACTGATCACGTGGCTGATCATGCAATGATCACGTAGCTACATGTACTGATCACGTGACTGATCATGCACTGATCACGTAATTGATCATGCACTGATCACGTGACTGATCATGCACTGATCACGTGACTGATCATGCACTGATCACGTGACTGATCATGCACTGATCACGTGGCTATCATGCACTGATCACGTGGCTGATCATGCACTGATCACGTAGCTACCATGCACTGATCACGTGACTGATCATGCACTGATCACGTGACTGATCATGCACTGATCACGTGGCTGATCATGCACTGATCACGTGGCTGATCATGCACTGATCACGTGGCTGATCATGCACTGATCACGTGACTGATCATGCACTGATCACGTGACTGATCATGCACTGATCACGTGGCTATCATGCACTGATCACGTGGCTGATCATGCACTGATCACGTGACTGATCATGCACTGATCACGTGACTGATCATGCACTGATCACGTGGCTATCATGCACTGATCACGTGGCTGATCATGCACTGATCACGTGGCTATCATGCACTGATCACGTGGCTATCATGCACTGATCACGTGGCTGATCATGCACTGATCACGTGACTGATCATGCACTGATCACGTGGCTGATCATGCACTGATCACGTGCTGATCATGCACTGATCACGTGGCTATCATGCACTGATCACGTGGCTGATCATGCACTGATCACGTAGCTATCATGCACTGATCACGTGGCTGATCATGCACTGATCACGTGACTGATCATGCACTGATCACGTGACTGATCATGCACTGATCACGTGGCTATCATGCACTGATCACGTGGCTGATCATGCACTGATCACGTGACTGATCATGCACTGATCACGTGACTATCATGCACTGATCACGTGGCTATCATGCACTGATCACGTGGCTATCATGCACTGATCACGTGGCTGATCATGCACTATCACGTGACTGATCATGCACTGATCACGTGGCTATCATGCACTGATCACGTGGCTATCATGCACTGATCACGTGGCTGATCATGCACTGATCACGTAGCTATCATGTACTGATCACGTGACTGATCATGCACTGATCAGTGGCTATCATGCACTGATCACGTGGCTGATCATGCACTGATCACGTGACTGATCATGCACTGATCACGTGGCTATCATGCACTGATCACGTGGCTATCATGCACTGATCACGTGGCTGATCATGCACTGATCACGTGACTGATCATGCACTGATCACGGCTATCATGCACTGATCACGTGACTGATCATGCACTGATCACGTGGCTGATCATGCACTGATCACGTGACTGATCATGCACTGATCACGTGGCTATCATGCACTGATCACGTGGCTGATCATGCACTGATCACGTGACTGATCATGCACTGATCACGTGGCTATCATGCACTGATCACGTGGCTGATCATGCACTGATCACGTAGCTACCATGCACTGGTCACGTGACTGATCATGCACTGATCACGTAACTGATCATGCACTGATCACGTGACTGATCATGCACTGATCACGTGACTGATCATGCACTGATCACGTGGCTATCATGCACTGATCACGTGGCTGATCATGCACTGATCACGTAGCTACCATGCACTGATCACGTGACTGATCATGCACTGATCACGTAATTGATCATGCACTGATCACGTGGCTGATCATGCACTGATCACGTGGCTGATCATGCACTGATCACGTGACTGATCATGCACTGATCACGTGACTGATCATGCACTGATCACGTGGCTATCATGCACTGATCACGTGGCTGATCATGCACTGATCACGTGCTGATCATGCACTGATCACGTGGCTATCATGCACTGATCACGTGGCTGATCATGCACTGATCACGTGCCTGATCATGCACTGATCACGTGACTGATCATGCACTGATCACGTAGCTATCATGCACTGATCACGTGACTGATCATGCACTGATCACGTGGCTGATCATGCACTGATCACGTGGCTATCATGCACTGATCACGTGGCTGATCATGCACTGATACCGTGACTGAGCATGGACTGATCACATGACTATCATGTAGTGATCACGTGACTTAATGGCGCTGATCATGTGACTGATCATGTTTGCTATCATACACTGATCATGTGCCTCTGGAGGCAATAAACAAAGAGCTGAGTAGGCACGAATCAGTCAGCAGGCAATAATCATGGAACTCAGCTGTGAGGAATCATGCTGCTCAGCTGGCAATAATCAAGCAGCTGAGCAGGCAGGAATTACGCAGCACAGCTGGCAATTGTCAAGCAGATGACAGGCAGGAATCGTGCAGCTCAGCTGGCAATTGTCAAGCAGATGAGCAGACAGTAATCACGCAGCTCAGCAGGCCCTGATCACGTGACTGAGCATGCACTGTTCACGTGGCTGATCATACACTGATCACGTGATTGATCATGCACTGATCACTTGGATATCATGCACTGATCACGTGGCTGATCATACACTGTTCACGTGTCTGACCATGCACTGATCACGTGGCTGATCATACACTGCTCACGTAACTGATCATGCACTGATCACGTGGCTGATCATGCACTGATCACGTGGCTGATCATGCACTGATCACGTGGCTGATCATGCACTGATCACGTGGCTGATCATGCACTGATCACGTGGCTGATCATGCACTGATCACGTGACTGATCATGCACTGATCACGTGGCTATCATGCACTGATCACGTGGCTGATCATGCAATGATCACGCAGCTACATGTACTGTCACGTGACTGATCATGCACTGATCACGTGACTGATCATGCACTGATCACGTGGCTGATCATGCACTGATCACGTGGCTGATCATGCACTGATCACGTGGCTGATCATGCACTGATCACGTGACTGATCATGCACTGATCACGTGACTGATCATGCACTGATCACGTGGCTATCATGCACTGATCACGTGGCTATCATGCACTGATCACGTGGCTGATCATGCACTGATCACGTGACTGATCATGCACTGATCACGTGGTATCATGCACTGATCACGTGGCTGATCATGCACTGATCACGTGGCTGATCATGCACTGATCACGTGGCTGATCATGCACTGATCACGTAGCTGATCATGCACTGATCACGTGGCTATCATGCACTGATCACGTGGCTGATCATGCACTGATCACGTTGCTAACATGCACTGATCACGTGACTGATCATGCACTGATCACGTAATTGATCATGCACTGATCACGTGGCTATCATGCACTGATCACGTGGCTGATCATGCACTGATCACGTGACTGATCATGCACTGATCACGTGACTATCATGCACTGATCACGTGGCTGATCATGCACTGATCACGTGGCTGATCACACTGTCACGTGACTGATCATGCACTGATCACGTGGCTATCATGCACTGATCACGTGGCTGATCATGCACTGATCACGTAACTGATCATGCACTGATCACGTGGCTATCATGCACTGATCACGTGGCTGATCATGCAATGATCACGCAGCTACCATATACTGGTCACGTGACTGATCATGCACTGATCACGTAAATGATCATGCACTGATCACGTGACTGATCATGCACTGATCACGTGACTGATCATGCACTGATCACGTGGCTATCATGCACTGCTCACGTGGCTGATCATGCAATGATCACGTAGCTACCATGTACTGGTCACGTGACTGATCATGCACTGATCACGTAATTGATCATGCACTGATCACGTGGCTCATCATGCACTGATCACGTGGCTGATCACACATGATCACGTGACTGATCATGCACTGATCACGTGGCTGATCATGCACTGATCACGTGGCTATCATGCACTGATCACGTGGATATCATGCACTGATCACGTGGCTGATCATGCACTGATCACGTGGCTGATCATGCACTGATCACGTGGCTGATCATGCACTGATCACGTGGCTGATCATGCACTGATCACGTGGCTGATCATGCACTGATCACGTGGCTGATCATGCACTGATCACGTGACTGATCATGCACTGATCACGTGGCTATCATGCACTGATCACGTGGCTGATCATGCAATGATCACGCAGCTACATGCACTGTCACGTGACTGATCATGCACTGATCACGTGACTGATCATGCACTGATCACGTGGCTATCATGCACTGATCACGTGGCTGATCATGCACTGATCACGTGGCTGATCATGCACTGATCACGTGACTATCATGCACTGATCACGTGGCTATCATGCACTGATCACGTGGCTATCATGCACTGATCACGTGGCTGATCATGCACTGATCACGTGACTGATCATGCACTGATCACGTGGCTATCATGCACTGATCACGTGGCTATCATGCACTGATCACGTGGCTGATCATGCACTGATCACGTAGCTATCATGCACTGATCACGTGACTGATCATGCACTGATCAGTGGCTATCATGCACTGATCACGTGGCTGATCATGCACTGATCACGTGACTGATCATGCACTGATCACTGGCTATCATGCACTGATCACGTGGCTATCATGCACTGATCACGTGGCTGATCATGCACTGATCACGTGACTGATCATGCACTGATCACGTCTATATCATGCACTGATCACGTGACTGATCATGCACTGATCACGTGGCTGATCATGCACTGATCACGTGACTGATCATGCACTGATCACGTGGCTATCATGCACTGATCACGTGGCTGATCATGCACTGATCACGTGACTGATCATGCACTGATCACGTGGCTATCATGCACTGATCACGTGGCTGATCATGCACTGATCACGTAGCTACCATGCACTGATCACGTGACTGATCATGCACTGATCACGTAATTGATCATGCACTGATCACGTGACTGATCATGCACTGATCACGTGACTGATCATGCACTGATCACGTGGCTATCATGCACTGATCACGTGGCTGATCATGCACTGATCACGTGGCTACCATGCACTGATCACGTGACTGATCATGCACTGATCACGTGACTGATCATGCACTGATCACGTGACTGATCATGCACTGATCACGTGACTGATCATGCACTGATCACGTGGCTATCATGCACTGATCACGTGGCTGATCATGCACTGATCACGTGACTGATCATGCACTGATCACGTGGCTATCATGCACTGATCACGTGGCTGATCATGCACTGATCACGTGGCTGATCATGCACTGATCACGTGACTGATCATGCACTGATCACGTGGCTATCATGCACTGATCACGTGGCTGATCATGCACTGATCACGTGGCTGATCATGCACTGATCACGTGGCTATCATGCACTGATCACGTGGCTGATCATGCACTGATACCGTGACTGAGCATGGACTGATCACATGACTATCATGTAGTGATCACGTGACTTAATGGCGCTGATCATGTGACTGATCATGTTTGCTATCATACACTGATCATGTGCCTCTGGAGGCAATGAACAAAGAGCTGAGTAGGCACGAATCAGTCAGCAGGCAATAATCATGGAACTCAGCTGTGAGGAATCATGCTGCTCAGCTGGCAATAATCAAGCAGCTGAGCAGGCAGGAATTACGCAGCACAGCTGGCAATTGTCAAGCAGATGACAGGCAGGAATCGTGCAGCTCAGCTGGCAATTGTCAAGCAGATGAGCAGACAGTAATCACGCAGCTCAGCAGGCCCTGATCACGTGACTGAGCATGCACTGTTCACGTGGCTGATCATACACTGATCACGTGATTGATCATGCACTGATCACTTGGATATCATGCACTGATCACGTGGCTGATCATACACTGTTCACGTGTCTGACCATGCACTGATCACGTGGCTGATCATACACTGCTCACGTAACTGATCATGCACTGATCACGTGGCTGATCATGCACTGATCACGTGGCTGATCATGCACTGATCACGTGGCTGATCATGCACTGATCACGTGGCTGATCATGCACTGATCACGTGGCTGATCATGCACTGATCACGTGACTGATCATGCACTGATCACGTGGCTATCATGCACTGATCACGTGGCTGATCATGCAATGATCACGCAGCATGTACTGTCACGTGACTGATCATGCACTGATCACGTGACTGATCATGCACTGATCACGTGGCTGATCATGCACTGATCACGTGGCTGATCATGCACTGATCACGTGGCTGATCATGCACTGATCACGTGACTGATCATGCACTGATCACGTGACTGATCATGCACTGATCACGTGGCTGATCATGCACTGATCACGTGGCTATCATGCACTGATCACGTGGCTGATCATGCACTGATCACGTGACTGATCATGCACTGATCACGTGGCTATCATGCACTGATCACGTGGCTGATCATGCACTGATCACGTGGCTGATCATGCACTGATCACGTGGCTGATCATGCACTGATCACGTGCTGATCATGCACTGATCACGTGGCTATCATGCACTGATCACGTGGCTGATCATGCACTGATCACGTGGCTATCATGCACTGATCACGTGACTGATCATGCACTGATCACGTGACTGATCATGCACTGATCACGTGGCTATCATGCACTGATCACGTGGCTGATCATGCACTGATCACGTGACTGATCATGCACTGATCACGTGACTATCATGCACTGATCACGTGGCTGATCATGCACTGATCACGTGGCTGATCACACTGTCACGTGACTGATCATGCACTGATCACGTGGCTATCATGCACTGATCACGTGGCTGATCATGCACTGATCACGTGACTGATCATGCACTGATCACGTGGCTATCATGCACTGATCACGTGGCTGATCATGCAATGATCACGCAGCTACCATACTGGTCACGTGACTGATCATGCACTGATCACGTAACTGATCATGCACTGATCACGTGACTGATCATGCACTGATCACGTGACTGATCATGCACTGATCACGTGGCTATCATGCACTGATCACGTGGCTGATCATGCAATGATCACGTAGCTACCATGTACTGGTCACGTGACTGATCATGCACTGATCACGTAATTGATCATGCACTGATCACGTGGCTCATCATGCACTGATCACGTGGCTGATCACACATGATCACGTGACTGATCATGCACTGATCACGTGGCTGATCATGCACTGATCACGTGGCTATCATGCACTGATCACGTGGATATCATGCACTGATCACGTGGCTGATCATGCACTGATCACGTGGCTGATCATGCACTGATCACGTGGCTGATCATGCACTGATCACGTGGCTGATCATGCACTGATCACGTGGCTGATCATGCACTGATCACGTGGCTGATCATGCACTGATCACGTGACTGATCATGCACTGATCACGTGGCTATCATGCACTGATCACGTGGCTGATCATGCACTGATCACGCAGCTACATGTACTGTCACGTGACTGATCATGCACTGATCACGTGACTGATCATGCACTGATCACGTGGCTATCATGCACTGATCACGTGGCTATCATGCACTGATCACGTGGCTGATCATGCACTGATCACGTGACTATCATGCACTGATCACGTGGCTATCATGCACTGATCACGTGGCTATCATGCACTGATCACGTGGCTGATCACACACTATCACGTGACTGATCATGCACTGATCACGTGGCTATCATGCACTGATCACGTGGCTATCATGCACTGATCACGTGGCTGATCATGCACTGATCACGTAGCTATCATGCACTGATCACGTGACTGATCATGCACTGATCAGTGGCTATCATGCACTGATCACGTGGCTGATCATGCACTGATCACGTGACTGATCATGCACTGATCACTGGCTATCATGCACTGATCACGTGGCTATCATGCACTGATCACGTGGCTGATCATGCACTGATCACGTGACTGATCATGCACTGATCACGTCTATCATGCACTGATCACGTGACTGATCATGCACTGATCACGTGGCTGATCATGCACTGATCACGTGACTGATCATGCACTGATCACGTGGCTATCATGCACTGATCACGTGGCTGATCATGCACTGATCACGTGACTGATCATGCACTGATCACGTGGCTATCATGCACTGATCACGTGGCTGATCATGCACTGATCACGTAGCTACCATGTACTGATCACGTGACTGATCATGCACTGATCACGTGACTGATCATGCACTGATCACGTGGCTGATCATGCACTGTCACGTGACTGATCATGCACTGATCACGTGGCTATCATGCACTGATCACGTGGCTGATCATGCACTGATCACGTGGCTATCATGCACTGATCACGTGACTGATCATGCACTGATCACGTAATTGATCATGCACTGATCACGTGACTGATCATGCACTGATCACGTGGCTGATCATGCACTGATCACGTGGCTATCATGCACTGATCACGTGGCTGATCATGCACTGATACCGTGACTGAGCATGGACTGATCACATGACTATCATGTAGTGATCACGTGACTTAATGGCGCTGATCATGTGACTGATCATGTTTGCTATCATACACTGATCATGTGCCTCTGGAGGCAATAAACAAAGAGCTGAGTAGGCACGAATCAGTCAGCAGGCAATAATCATGGAACTCAGCTGTGAGGAATCATGCTGCTCAGCTGGCAATAATCAAGCAGCTGAGCAGGCAGGAATTACGCAGCACAGCTGGCAATTGTCAAGCAGATGACAGGCAGGAATCGTGCAGCTCAGCTGGCAATTGTCAAGCAGATGAGCAGACAGTAATCACGCAGCTCAGCAGGCCCTGATCACGTGACTGAGCATGCACTGTTCACGTGGCTGATCATACACTGATCACGTGATTGATCATGCACTGATCACTTGGATATCATGCACTGATCACGTGGCTGATCATACACTGTTCACGTGTCTGACCATGCACTGATCACGTGGCTGATCATACACTGCTCACGTAACTGATCATGCACTGATCACGTGGCTGATCATGCACTGATCACGTGGCTGATCATGCACTGATCACGTGGCTGATCATGCACTGATCACGTGGCTGATCATGCACTGATCACGTGGCTGATCATGCACTGATCACGTGACTGATCATGCACTGATCACGTGGCTATCATGCACTGCTCACGTGGCTGATCATGCAATGATCACGTAGCTACATGTACTGTCACGTGACTGATCATGCACTGATCACGTGACTGATCATGCACTGATCACGTGGCTGATCATGCACTGATCACGTGGCTGATCATGCACTGATCACGTGGCTGATCATGCACTGATCACGTGACTGATCATGCACTGATCACGTGACTGATCATGCACTGATCACGTGGCTATCATGCACTGATCACGTGGCTATCATGCACTGATCACGTGGCTGATCATGCACTGATCACGTGACTGATCATGCACTGATCACGTGGCTATCATGCACTGATCACGTGGCTGATCATGCACTGATCACGTGGCTGATCATGCACTGATCACGTGGCTGATCATGCACTGATCACGTAGCTGATCATGCACTGATCACGTGGCTATCATGCACTGATCACGTGGCTGATCATGCACTGATCACGTGGCTATCATGCACTGATCACGTGACTGATCATGCACTGATCACGTAATTGATCATGCACTGATCACGTGGCTATCATGCACTGATCACGTGGCTGATCATGCACTGATCACGTGACTGATCATGCACTGATCACGTGACTATCATGCACTGATCACGTGGCTGATCATGCACTGATCACGTGGCTGATCACACTGTCACGTGACTGATCATGCACTGATCACGTGGCTATCATGCACTGATCACGTGGCTGATCATACACTGATCACGTAACTGATCATGCACTGATCACGTGGCTATCATGCACTGCTCACGTGGCTGTCATGCAATGATCACGCAGCTACCATATACTGGTCACGTGACTGATCATGCACTGATCACGTAAATGATCATGCACTGATCACGTGACTGATCATGCACTGATCACGTGACTGATCATGCACTGATCACGTGGCTATCATGCACTGCTCACGTGGCTGATCATGCAATGATCACGTAGCAACCATGTACTGGTCACGTGACTGATCATGCACTGATCACGTAATTGATCATGCACTGATCACGTGGCTCATCATGCACTGATCACGTGGCTGATCACACATGATCACGTGACTGATCATGCACTGATCACGTGGCTGATCATGCACTGATCACGTGGCTATCATGCACTGATCACGTGGATATCATGCACTGATCACGTGGCTGATCATGCACTGATCACGTGGCTGATCATGCACTGATCACGTGGCTGATCATGCACTGATCACGTGGCTGATCATGCACTGATCACGTGGCTGATCATGCACTGATCACGTGGCTGATCATGCACTGATCACGTGACTGATCATGCACTGATCACGTGGCTATCATGCACTGATCACGTGGCTGATCATGCAATGATCACGCAGCTACATGTACTGTCACGTGACTGATCATGCACTGATCACGTGACTGATCATGCACTGATCACGTGGCTATCATGCACTGATCACGTGGCTGATCATGCACTGATCACGTGGCTGATCATGCACTGATCACGTGACTATCATGCACTGATCACGTGGCTATCATGCACTGATCACGTGGCTATCATGCACTGATCACGTGGCTGATCATGCACTGATCACGTGACTGATCATGCACTGATCACGTGGCTATCATGCACTGATCACGTGGCTATCATGCACTGATCACGTGGCTGATCATGCACTGATCACGTAGCTATCATGCACTGATCACGTGACTGATCATGCACTGATCAGTGGCTATCATGCACTGATCACGTGGCTGATCATGCACTGATCACGTGACTGATCATGCACTGATCACTGCTATCATGCACTGATCACGTGGCTATCATGCACTGATCACGTGGCTGATCATGCACTGATCACGTGACTGATCATGCACTGATCACGTGGCTGATCATGCACTGATCACGTGACTGATCATGCACTGATCACGTGGCTGTCATGCACTGATCACGTGGCTATCATGCACTGATCACGTGGCTGATCATGCACTGATCACGTGACTGATCATGCACTGATCACGTGCTATCATGCACTGATCACGTGGCTGATCATGCACTGATCACGGGACTGATCATGCACTGATCACAGCGCTATCATGCACTGACACATGACTGATCATGCACTGATCACGTGGATGATCATGCACTGATCACGTGGCTATCATGCACTGATCACGTGGCTGATCATGCAATGATCACGTAGCTACCATGTACTGGTCACGTGACTGATCATGCACTGATCACGTAACTGATCATGCACTGATCACGTGACTGATCATGCACTGATCACGTGGCTGATCACACACTATCACGTGACTGATCATGCACTGATCACGTGGCTGTCATGCACTGATCACGTGGCTGATCATGCACTGATCACGTGGCTGATCATGCACTGATCACGTGACTGATCATGCACTGATCACGTGGCTATCATGCACTGATCACGTGATTGTCATGCACTGATCACGTGGCTATCATGCACTGATCACGTGGCTGATCATGCACTGATCACGTAGCTATCATGCACTGATCACGTGGCTGATCATGCACTGATCACGGGACTGATCATGCACTGATCACGGGCTATCATGCACTGATCACGTGACTGATCATGCACTGATCACGTGGCTGATCATGCACTGATCACGTGACTGATCATGCACTGATCACGTGACTGATCATGCACTGATCACGTGGCTGATCATGCACTGATCACGTGGCTGATCATGCACTGATCACGTGGCTGATCATGCACTGATCACGTGGCTGATCATGCACTGATCACGTGACTGATCATGCACTGATCACGTGACTGATCATGCACTGATCACGTGGCTATCATGCACTGATCACGTGGCTGATCATGCACTGATCACGTGACTGATCATGCACTGATCACGTGACTGATCATGCACTGATCACGTGACTGATCATGCACTGATCACGTGGCTGATCATGCACTGATCACGTGGCTGATCATGCACTGATCACGTGACTGATCATGCACTGATCACGTGACTGATCATGCACTGATCAGTGGCTATCATGCACTGATCACGTGGCTGATCATGCACTGATCACGTGACTGATCATGCACTGATCACTGGCTATCATGCACTGATCACGTGGCTATCATGCACTGATCACGTGGCTGATCATGCACTGATCACGTGACTGATCATGCACTGATCACGTCTATATCATGCACTGATCACGTGACTGATCATGCACTGATCACGTGGATGATCATACACTGATCACGTGACTGATCATGCACTGATCACGTGGCTATCATGCACTGATCACGTGGCTGATCATGCAATGATCACGTAGCTACATGCACTGATCACGTGACTGATCATGCACTGATCACGTATGTGATCATGCACTGATCACGTGACTGATCATGCACTGATCACGTGGCTATCATGCACTGATCACGTGGCTGATCATGCAATGATCACGTAGCTACCATGCACTGGTCACGTGACTGATCATGCACTGATCACGTAATTGATCATGCACTGATCACGTGGCTGATCATGCACTGATCACGTGGCTGATCATGCACTGATCACGTGACTGATCATGCACTGATCACGTGACTGATCATGCACTGATCACGTGGCTATCATGCACTGATCACGTGGCTGATCATGCACTGATCACGTGACTGATCATGCACTGATCACGTGGCTGATCATGCACTGATCACGTGACTGATCATGCACTGATCACGTGGCTGATCATGCACTGATCACGTGGCTGATCATGCACTGATCACGTGGCTGATCATGCACTGATCACGTGGCTGATCATGCACTGATCACGTGGCTGATCATGCACTGATCACGTGACTGATCATGCACTGATCACGTGGCTATCATGCACTGATCACGTGGCTGATCATGCAATGATCACGCAGCTACATGTACTGTCACGTGACTGATCATGCACTGATCACGTGACTGATCATGCACTGATCACGTGGCTATCATGCACTGATCACGTGGCTGATCATGCACTGATCACGTGGCTGATCATGCACTGATCACGTGACTATCATGCACTGATCACGTGGCTATCATGCACTGATCACGTGGATATCATGCACTGATCACGTGGCTGATCATGCACTGATCACGTGACTGATCATGCACTGATCACGTGGCTATCATGCACTGATCACGTGGCTATCATGCACTGATCACGTGGCTGATCATGCACTGATCACGTGGCTATCATGCACTGATCACGTGACTGATCATGCACTGATCAGTGGCTATCATGCACTGATCACGTGGCTGATCATGCACTGATCACGTGACTGATCATGCACTGATCACTGGCTATCATGCACTGATCACGTGGCTATCATGCACTGATCACGTGGCTGATCATGCACTGATCACGTGACTGATCATGCACTGATCACGTGGCTATCATGCACTGATCACGTGACTGATCATGCACTGATCACGTGGCTGTCATGCACTGATCACGTGGCTGATCATGCACTGATCACGTGGCTGATCATGCACTGATCACGTGACTGATCATGCACTGATCACGTGGCTATCATGCACTGATCACGTGGCTGATCATGCACTGATCACGGGACTGATCATGCACTGATCACAGTGCTATCATGCACTGACACATGACTGATCATGCACTGATCACGTGGATGATCATGCACTGATCACGTGGCTATCATGCACTGATCACGTGGCTGATCATGCAATGATCACGTAGCAACCATGTGCACTGATCACGTGACTGATCATGCACTGATCACGTAACTGATCATGCACTGATCACGTGACTGATCATGCACTGATCACGTGGCTGATCACACACTGATCACGTGACTGATCATGCACTGATCACGTGGCTATCATGCACTGATCACGTGGCTGATCATGCACTGATCACGTGACTGATCATGCACTGATCACGTGACTGATCATGCACTGATCACGTGGCTATCATGCACTGATCACGTGGTCATGCACTGATCACGTGGCTATCATGCACTGATCACGTGGCTGATCATGCACTGATCACGTGGCTATCATGCACTGATCACGTGGCTGATCATGCACTGATCACGGACTGATCATGCACTGATCACGGGCTATCATGCACTGATCACATGACTGATCATGCACTGATCACGTGGCTGATCATGCACTGATCACGTGACTGATCATGCACTGATCACGTGACTGATCATGCACTGATCACGTGGCTGATCATGCACTGATCACGTGGCTGATCATGCACTGATCACGTGGCTGATCATGCACTGATCACGTGGCTGATCATGCACTGATCACGTGACTGATCATGCACTGATCACGTGACTGATCATGCACTGATCACGTGGCTATCATGCACTGATCACGTGGCTGATCATGCACTGATCACGTGACTGATCATGCACTGATCACGTGACTGATCATGCACTGATCACGTGACTGATCATGCACTGATCACGTGGCTGATCATGCACTGATCACGTGGCTGATCATGCACTGATCACGTGACTGATCATGCACTGATCACGTGACTGATCATGCACTGATCAGTGGCTATCATGCACTGATCACGTGGCTGATCATGCACTGATCACGTGACTGATCATGCACTGATCACTGGCTATCATGCACTGATCACGTGGCTATCATGCACTGATCACGTGGCTGATCATGCACTGATCACGTGACTGATCATGCACTGATCACGTCTATATCATGCACTGATCACATGGCTGATCATGCACTGATCACGTGGATGATCATACACTGATCACGTGACTGATCATGCACTGATCACGTGGCTATCATGCACTGATCACTGGCTGATCATGCAATGATCACGTAGCTACATGTACTGATCACGTGACTGATCATGCACTGATCACGTATGTGATCATGCACTGATCACGTGACTGATCATGCACTGATCACGTGGCTATCATGCACTGATCACGTGGCTGATCATGCACTGATCACGTAGCTACCATGCACTGGTCACGTGACTGATCATGCACTGATCACGTAATTGATCATGCACTGATCACGTGGCTGATCATGCACTGATCACGTGGCTGATCATGCACTGATCACGTGACTGATCATGCACTGATCACGTGACTGATCATGCACTGATCACGTGGCTATCATGCACTGATCACGTGGCTGATCATGCACTGATCACGTGGCTGATCATGCACTGATCACGTGACTGATCATGCACTGATCACGTGGCTATCATGCACTGATCACGTGGCTGATCATGCACTGATCACGTGGCTATCATGCACTGATCACGTGGCTGATCATGCACTGATCACGTGACTGATCATGCACTGATCACGTGGCTGATCATGCACTGATCACGGCTGATCATGCACTGATCACGTGGCTATCATGCACTGATCACGTGGCTGATCATGCACTGATCACGTAGCTATCATGCACTGATCACGTGACTGATCATGCACTGATCACGTACTGATCATGCACTGATCACGTGGCTGATCATGCACTGATCACGTGACTGATCATGCACTGATCACGTGACTGATCATGCACTGATCACGTGGCTATCATGCACTGATCACGTGGCTGATCATGCACTGATCACGTGACTGATCATGCACTGATCACGTGACTATCATGCACTGATCACGTGGCTATCATGCACTGATCACGTGGATATCATGCACTGATCACGTGGCTGATCATGCACTGATCACGTGACTGATCATGCACTGATCACGTGGCTATCATGCACTGATCACGTGGCTGATCATGCACTGATCACGTGACTATCATGCACTGATCACGTGGCTATCATGCACTGATCACGTGGCTATCATGCACTGATCACGTGGCTGATCATGCACTATCACGTGACTGATCATGCACTGATCACGTGGCTATCATGCACTGATCACGTGGCTATCATGCACTGATCACGTGGCTGATCATGCACTGATCACGTGCTATCATGCACTGATCACGTGACTGATCATGCACTGATCACGTGGCTGATCATGCACTGATCACGTGGCTATCATGCACTGATCACGTGGCTGATCATGCACTGATCACGCAGCTACCATGCACTGATCACATGACTGATCATGCACTGATCACGTGACTGATCATGCACTGATCACGTGGCTTATCATGCATTGATCATGTGACTGATCATGTGCTGATCATGTTTGCTATCATACACTGATCATGTGCCTCTGGAGGCAATGAACAAAGAGCTGAGTAGGCACGAATCAGTCAGCAGGCAATAATCATGGAACTCAGCTGTGAGAAATCATGCTGCTCAGCTGGCAATAATCAAGCAGCTGAGCAGGCAGGAATTACGCAGCACAGCTGGCAATTGTCAAGCAGATGACAGGCAGGAATCGTGCAGCTCAGCTGGCAATTGTCAAGCAGATGAGCAGACAGTAATCACGCAGCTCAGCAGGCCCTGATCACGTGACTGAGCATGCACTGTTCACGTGGCTGATCATACACTGATCACGTGACTGATCATGCACTGATCACGTGGCTATCATGCACTGATCACGTGGCTGACATGCACTGATCACGTGGCTGTCATGCACTGATCACGTGGCTGATCATGCACTGATCACGTGGCTGATCATGCACTGATCACGTGGCTATCATGCACTGATCACGTGGCTGATCATGCACTGATCACGTGGCTGATCATGCACTGATCACGTGGATATCATGCACTGATCACGTGGCTATCATGCACTGATATCATGCACTGATCACGTGGCTGATCATGCACTGATCACGTGACTGATCATGCACTGATCACGTGACTGATCATGCACTGATCACGTGGCTATCATGCACTGATCACGTGGCTGATCATGCACTGATCACGTACTGATCATGCACTGATCACGTGGCTATCATGCACTGATCACGTGGCTGATCATGCAATGATCACGTAGCGACCATGTACTGGTCACGTGACTGATCATGCACTGATCACGTGACTGATCATGCACTGATCACGTGGCTATCATGCACTGATCACGTGGCTGATCATGCACTGATCACGTAGCTACCATGTACTGGTCACGTGACTGATCATGCACTGATCACGTGACTGATCATGCACTGATCACGTGGCTATCATGCACTGATCACGTGACTGATCATGCACTGATCACGTCTATATCATGCACTGATCACGTGACTGATCATGCACTGATCACGTGGCTGATCATGCACTGATCACGTGACTGATCATGCACTGATCACGTGGCTGATCATGCACTGATCACGTGGCTGATCATGACTGATCACGTGACTGATCATGCACTGATCACGTGGCTATCATGCACTGATCACGTGGCTGATCATGCACTGATCACGTAGCTACCATGCACTGATCACGTGACTGATCATGCACTGATCACGTAATTGATCATGCACTGATCACGTGACTGATCATGCACTGATCACGTGACTGATCATGCACTGATCACGTGACTGATCATGCACTGATCACGTGGCTATCATGCACTGATCACGTGGCTGATCATGCACTGATCACGTAGCTACCATGCTGATCACGTGACTGATCATGCACTGATCACGTAATTGATCATGCACTGATCACGTGGCTGATCATGCACTGATCACGTGGCTGATCATGCACTGATCACGTGACTGATCATGCACTGATCACGTGACTGATCATGCACTGATCACGGGACTGATCATGCACTGATCACGTGGCTGATCATGCACTGATCACGTGCTGATCATGCACTGATCACGTGGCTGATCATGCACTGATCACGTGGCTGATCATGCACTGATCACGTGGCTATCATGCACTGATCACGTGGCTGATCATGCACTGATCACGTAGCAATCATGCACTGATCACGTGACTGATCATGCACTGATCACGTGACTGATCATGCACTGATCACGTGGCTATCATGCACTGATCACGTGGATGATCATGCACTGATCACGTGGCTGATCATGCACTGATCACGTGACTGATCATGCACTGATCACGTGGCTATCATGCACTGATCACGTGGCTATCATGCACTGATATCATGCACTGATCACGTGGCTGATCATGCACTGATCACGTAGCTGATCATGCACTGATCACGTGGCTATCATGCACTGATCACGTGGCTGATCATGCACTGATCACGTAGCTATCATGCACTGATCACGTGACTGATCATGCACTGTCACGTGACTGATCATGCACTGATCACGTGACTGATCATGCACTGATCACGTGGCTATCATGCACTGATCACGTGGCTGATCATGCACTGATCACGCAGCTACCATGTACTGATCACGTGACTGATCATGCACTGATCACGTGGCTGATCATGCACTGATCACGTGGCTGATCATGCACTGATCACGTAGCTATCATGTACTGTCACGTGACTGATCATGCACTGATCACGTGACTGATCATGCACTGATCACGTGGCTATCATGCACTGATCACGTGGCTGATCATGCACTGATCACGTGACTGATCATGCACTGATCACGTGGCTATCATGCACTGATCACGTGGCTGATCATGCACTGATCACGTGGCTGATCATGCACTGTCACGTGACTGATCATGCACTGATCACGTGGCACTCATGCACTGATCACGTGGCTGATCATGCACTGATCACGTGACTGATCATGCACTGATCACGTGGCTATCATGCACTGCTCACGTGGCTGATCATGCAATGATCACGTAGCTACCATATACTGGTCACGTGACTGATCATGCACTGATCACGTGACTGATCATGCACTGATCACGTGACTGATCATGCACTGATCACGTGACTGATCATGCACTGATCACGTGGCTATCATGCACTGATCACGTGGCTGATCATGCACTGATCACGTAGCTACCATGCACTGGTCACGTGACTGATCATGCACTGATCACGTGATTGATCATGCACTGATCACGTGGCTTATCATGCACTGATCATGTGACTGATCATGTGCTGATCATGTTTGCTATCATACACTGATCATGTGCCTCTGGAGGCAATGAACAAAGAGCTGAGTAGGCACGAATCAGTCAGCAGGCAATAATCATGGAACTCAGCTGTGAGGAATCATGCTGCTCAGCTGGCAATAATCAAGCAGCTGAGCAGGCAGGAATTACGCAGCACAGCTGGCAATTGTCAAGCAGATGACAGGCAGGAATCGTGCAGCTCAGCTGGCAATTGTCAAGCAGATGAGCAGACAGTAATCACGCAGCTCAGCAGGCCCTGATCACGTGACTGAGCATGCACTGTTCACGTGGCTGATCACACACTGATCACGTGACTGATCATGCACTGATCACGTGACTGATCATGCACTGATCACGTGGCTATCATGCACTGATCACGTGGCTGATCATGCACTGATCACGTGGCTGATCACACACTGTCACGTGACTGATCATGCACTGATCACGTGGCACTCATGCACTGATCACGTGGCTGATCATACACTGCTCACGTAACTGATCATGCACACATCACGTGGCTATCATGCACTGATCACGTGGCTGTCATGCACTGATCACGTGGCTATCATATACTGGTCACGTGACTGATCATGCACTGATCACGTGAATGATCATGCACTGATCACGTGACTGATCATGCACTGATCACGTGGCTATCATGCACTGCTCACGTGGCTGATCATGCAACGATCACGTAGCTACCATGTACTGGTCACGTGACTGATCATGCACTGATCACGTGACTGATCATGCACTGATCACGTGGCTATCATGCACTGATCACGTGGCTATCATGCACTGATCACGTGGCTGATCACACATGTATCACGTGACTGATCATGCACTGATCACGTGGCTATCATGCACTGATCACGTGGCTATCATGCACTGATATCATGCACTGATCACGTGGCTGATCACACACTATCACGTGACTGATCATGCACTGATCACGTGGCTATCATGCACTGATCACGTGGCTATCATGCACTGATCACGTGGCTGATCATGCACTGATACCGTGACTGAGCATGGACTGATCACATGACTATCATGTAGTGATCACGTGACTTAATGGCGCTGATCATGTGACTGATCATGCGCTGATCATGTTTGCTATCATACACTGATCATGTGCCTCTGGAGGCAATAAACAAAGAGCTGAGTAGGCACGAATCAAGCAGTCAGCAGGCAATAATCATGGAACTCAGCTGTGAGGAATCATGCTGCTCAGCTGGCAATAATCAAGCAGCTGAGCAGGCAGGAATTACGCAGCACAGCTGGCAATTGTCAAGCAGATGACAGGCAGGAATCGTGCAGCTCAGCTGGCAATTGTCAAGCAGATGAGCAGACAGTAATCACGCAGCTCAGCAGGCCCTGATCACGTGACTGAGCATGCACTGTTCACGTGGCTGATCATACACTGATCACGTGATTGATCATGCACTGATCACTTGGATATCATGCACTGATCACGTGGCTGATCATACACTGATCACGTGACTGATCATGCACTGATCACGTGGCTGATCATGCACTGATCACTGACTGATCATGCACTGATCACGTGGCTATCATGCACTGATCACGTGGCTGATCATGCACTGATCACGTGGCTGATCATGCACTGATCACGTGGATGATCATGCACTGATCACGTGGCTGATCATGCACTGATCACGTGACTGATCATGCACTGATCACGTAGCTATCATGCACTGATCACGTGGCTGATCATGCACTGATCACGTGGCTATCATGCACTGATCACGTGGCTATCATGCACTGATCACGTGGCTGATCATGCACTGATACCGTGACTGATCATGGACTGATCACATGACTATCATGTACTGATCACGTGACTTAATGGCACTGATCATGTGACTGATCATGCGCTGATCATGTTTGCTATCATACACTGATCATGTGCCTCTGGAGGCAATAAACAAAGAGCTGAGTAGGCACGAATCAAACAGTCAGCAGGCAATAATCATGGAACTCAGCTGTGAGGAATCATGCTGCTCAGCTGGCAATAATCAAGCAGCTGAGCAGGCAGGAATTACGCAGCACAGCTGGCAACTGTCAAGCAGATGAGCAGACAGTAATCACGCAGCTCAGCAGGACCTGATCACGTGACTGAGCATGCACTGATCACGTGGCTGATCATGCACTGATCACGTGACTGATCATGCACTGATCACGTGGCTATCATGCACTGATCACGTGGCTGATCATGCACTGATCACGTGGCTGATCATGCACTGATCACGTGGCTGATCATGCACTGATCACGTAGCTATCATGCACTGATCACGTGACTGATCATGCACTGATCACGTAACTGATCATGCACTGATCACGTGGCTGATCATGCACTGATCACGTGACTGATCATGCACTGATCACGTGACTGATCATGCACTGATCACGTGGCTATCATGCACTGATCACGTGGCTGATCATGCACTGATCACGTGCCTGATCATGCACTGATCACGTGACTGATCATGCACTGATCACGTGGCTATCATGCACTGATCACGTGGATATCATGCACTGATCACGTGACTGATCATGCACTGATCACGTGACTGATCATGCACTGATCACGTGGTATCATGCACTGATCACGTGGCTGATCATGCACTGATCATGTAGCTGATCATGCACTGATCACGTGGCTATCATGCACTGATCACGTGGCTGATCATGCACTGATCACGTAGCTAACCTGCACTGATCACGTGACTGATCATGCACTGATCACGTAATTGATCATGCACTGATCACGTGACTGATCATGCACTGATCACGTGGCTATCATGCACTGATCACGTGGCTGATCATGCACTGATCACGCAGCTACCATGTACTGATCACGTGACTGATCATGCACTGATCACGTGGCTATCATGCACTGATCACGTGGCTGATCATGCACTGATCACGTAGCTATCATGTACTGTCACGTGACTGATCATGCACTGATCACGTGACTGATCATGCACTGATCACGTGGCTATCATGCACTGATCACGTGGCTGATCATACACTGATCACGTGCCTGATCATGCACTGATCACGTGGCTATCATGCACTGATCACGTGGCTGATCATGCACTGATCACGTGGCTGATCACACACTGTCACGTGACTGATCATGCACTGATCACGTGGCACTCATGCACTGATCACGTGGCTGATCATCACTGATCACGTGACTGATCATGCACTGATCACGTGGCTATCATGCACTGCTCACGTGGCTGATCATGCAATGATCACGTAGCTACCATATACTGGTCACGTGACTGATCATGCACTGATCACGTAAATGATCATGCACTGATCACGTGACTGATCATGCACTGATCACGTGACTGATCATGCACTGATCACGTGGCTATCATGCACTGATCACGTGGCTGATCATGCAATGATCACGTAGCTACCATGTACTGATCACGTGACTGATCATGCACTGATCACGTAATTGATCATGCACTGATCACGTGGCTTATCATGCACTGATCATGTGACTGATCATGTGCTGATCATGTTTGGTGTCATACACTGATCATGTGCCTCTGGAGGCAATGAACAAAGAGCTGAGTAGGCACGAATCAGTCAGCAGGCAATAATCATGGAACTCAGCTGTGAGAAATCATGCTGCTCAGCTGGCAATAATCAAGCAGCTGAGCAGGCAGGAATTACGCAGCACAGCTGGCAATTGTCAAGCAGATGACAGGCAGGAATCGTGCAGCTCAGCTGGCAATTGTCAAGCAGATGAGCAGACAGTGATCACGCAGCTCACGTGGCTGATCACATGATCACGTGACTGATCATGCACTGATCACGTGACTGATCATGCACTGATCACGTGATCATGCACTGATCACGTGGCTGATCATGCACTGATCACGTGGCTGATCATGCACACACGTGATCACATGCACTGATCACACTGCACTGATCACGTGGCTGATCATGCACTGATCACGTGACTGATCATGCACTGATCACGTGGCTATCATGCACTGATCACGTGGCTGTCATGCAATGATCACGTGGCTATCATATACTGATCACGTGACTGATCATGCACTGATCACGTGAATGATCATGCACTGATCACGTGACTGATCATGCACTGATCACGTGGCTATCATGCACTGCTCACGTGGCTGATCATGCACGATCACGTAGCTACCATGTACTGGTCACGTGACTGATCATGCACTGATCACGTGACTGATCATGCACTGATCACGTGGCTATCATGCACTGATCACGTGGCTATCATGCACTGATCACGTGGCTGATCACATGTATCACGTGACTGATCATGCACTGATCACGTGACTATCATGCACTGATCACGTGGCTATCATGCACTGATATCATGCACTGATCACGTGGCTGATCACACACGTCACGTGACTGATCATGCACTGATCACGTGGCTATCATGCACTGATCACGTGGCTATCATGCACTGATCACGTGGCTGATCATGCACTGATACCGTGACTGAGCATGGACTGATCACATGACTATCATGTAGTGATCACGTGACTTAATGGCACTGATCATGTGACTGATCATGCACTGATCATGTTTGCTATCATACACTGATCATGTGCCTCTGGAGGCAATAAACAAAGAGCTGAGTAGGCACGAATCAAGCAGTCAGCAGGCAATAATCATGGAACTCAGCTGTGAGGAATCATGCTGCTCAGCTGGCAATAATCAAGCAGCTGAGCAGGCAGGAATTACGCAGCACAGCTGGCAATTGTCAAGCAGATGACAGGCAGGAATCGTGCAGCTCAGCTGGCAATTGTCAAGCAGATGAGCAGACAGTAATCACGCAGCTCAGCAGGCCCTGATCACGTGACTGAGCATGCACTGATTCACGTGGCTGATCATACACTGATCACGTGACTGATCATGCACTGATCACGTGGATATCATGCACTGATCACGTGGCTGATCATACACTGATCACGTGACTGATCATGCACTGATCACGTGGCTGATCATGCACTGATCACTGACTGATCATGCACTGATCACGTGGCTATCATGCACTGATCACGTGGCTGATCATGCACTGATCACGTGGCTGATCATGCACTGATCACGTGGATGATCATGCACTGATCACGTGGCTGATCATGCACTGATCACGTGACTGATCATGCACTGATCACGTAGCTATCATGCACTGATCACGTGGCTGATCATGCACTGATCACGTGGCTGATCATGCACTGATCACGTGGCTATCATGCACTGATCACGTGGCTGATCATGCACTGATACCGTGACTGAGCATGGACTGATCACATGACTATCATGTAGTGATCACGTGACTTAATGGCGCTGATCATGTGACTGATCATGCGCTGATCATGTTTGCTATCATACACTGATCATGTGCCTCTGGAGGCAATAAAAAAGAGCTGAGTAGGCACGAATCAAACAGTCAGCAGGCAATAATCATGGAACTCAGCTGTGAGGAATCATGCTGCTCAGCTGGCAATAATCAAGCAGCTGAGCAGGCAGGAATTACGCAGCACAGCTGGCAATTGTCAAGCAGATGAGCAGACAGTAATCACGCAGCTCAGCAGGACCTGATCACGTGACTGAGCATGCACTGTTCACGTGGCTGATCATGCACTGATCACGTGACTGATCATGCACTGATCACGTGGCTATCATGCACTGATCACGTGGCTGATCATGCACTGACACGTGGCTGATCATGCACTGATCACGTGGCTGATCATGCACTGATCACGTAGCTACCATGCACTGATCACGTGACTGATCATGCACTGATCACGTAACTGATCATGCACTGATCACGTGGCTGATCATGCACTGATCACGTGACTGATCATGCACTGATCACGTGACTGATCATGCACTGATCACGTGGCTATCATGCACTGATCACGTGGCTGATCATGCACTGATCACGTGGCTGATCATGCACTGATCACGTGACTGATCATGCACTGATCACGTGGCTATCATGCACTGATCACGTGGATATCATGCACTGATCACGTGACTGTCATGCACTGATCACGTGACTGATCATGCACTGATCACGTGGTATCATGCACTGATCACGTGGCTGATCATGCACTGATCACGTACTGATCATGCACTGATCACGTGGCTATCATGCACTGATCACGTGGCTGATCATGCACTGATCACGTAGCTAACCATGTACTGGTCACGTGACTGATCATGCACTGATCACGTAATTGATCATGCACTGATCACGTGACTGATCATGCACTGATCACGTGGCTATCATGCACTGATCACGTGGCTGATCATGCACTGATCACGTAGCTACCATGTACTGTCACGTGACTGATCATGCACTGATCACGTGACTGATCATGCACTGATCACGTGGCTATCATGCACTGATCACGTGGCATCATGATCACGTGACTGATCATGCACTGATCACGTGGCTATCATGCACTGATCACGTGGCTGATCATGCACTGATCACGTGTGATCTGATCATGCACTGATCACGTGGCACTCATGCACTGATCACGTGGCTGATCATGCACTGATCACGTGACTGATCATGCACTGATCACGTGACTATCATGCACTGCTCACGTGGCTGATCATGCAATGATCACGTAGCTACCATGCACTGGTCACGTGACTGATCATGCACTGATCACGTAAATGATCATGCACTGATCACGTGACTGATCATGCACTGATCACGTGACTGATCATGCACTGATCACGTGGCTATCATGCACTGATCACGTGGCTGATCATGCACTGATCACGTAGCTACCATGTACTGGTCACGTGACTGATCATGCACTGATCACGTAATTGATCATGCACTGATCACGTGGCTTATCATGCACTGATCATGTGACTGATCATGTGCTGATCATGTTTGCTATCATACACTGATCATGTGCCTCTGGAGGCAATGAACAAAGAGCTGAGTAGGCACGAATCAGTCAGCAGGCAATAATCATGGAACTCAGCTGTGAGAAATCATGCTGCTCAGCTGGCAATAATCAAGCAGCTGAGCAGGCAGGAATTACGCAGCACAGCTGGCAATTGTCAAGCAGATGACAGGCAGGAATCGTGCAGCTCAGCTGGCAATTGTCAAGCAGATGAGCAGACAGTAATCACGCAGCTCAGCAGGCCCTGATCACGTGACTGAGCATGCACTGTTCACGTGGCTGATCACACACTGATCACGTGACTGATCATGCACTGATCACGTGACTGATCATGCACTGATCACGTGGCTATCATGCACTGATCACGTGGCTGATCATGCACTGATCACGTGGCTGATCACACACTGTCACGTGACATATCATGCACTGATCACGTGGCACTCATGCACTGATCACGTGGCTGATCATACACTGATCACGTGACTGATCATGCACACATCACGTGGCTATCATGCACTGATCACGTGGCTCGTCATGCAATGATCACGGCTATCATATACTGGTCACGTGACTGATCATGCACTGATCACGTGAATGATCATGCACTGATCACGTGACTGATCATGCACTGATCACGTGGCTATCATGCACTGCTCACGTGGCTGATCATGCACGATCACGTAGCAACCATGTACTGGTCACGTGACTGATCATGCACTGATCACGTGACTGATCATGCACTGATCACGTGGCTATCATGCACTGATCACGTGGCTATCATGCACTGATCACGTGGCTGATCACACATGTATCACGTGACTGATCATGCACTGATCACGTGGCTATCATGCACTGATCACGTGGCTATCATGCACTGATATCATGCACTGATCACGTGGCTGATCACACACTATCACGTGACTGATCATGCACTGATCACGTGGCTATCATGCACTGATCACGTGGCTATCATGCACTGATCACGTGGCTGATCATGCACTGATACCGTGACTGAGCATGGACTGATCACATGACTATCATGTAGTGATCACGTGACTTAATGGCGCTGATCATGTGACTGATCATGCGCTGATCATGTTTGCTATCATACACTGATCATGTGCCTCTGGAGGCAATAAACAAAGAGCTGAGTAGGCACGAATCAAGCAGTCAGCAGGCAATAATCATGGAACTCAGCTGTGAGGAATCATGCTGCTCAGCTGGCAATAATCAAGCAGCTGAGCAGGCAGGAATTACGCAGCACAGCTGGCAATTGTCAAGCAGATGACAGGCAGGAATCGTGCAGCTCAGCTGGCAATTGTCAAGCAGATGAGCAGACAGTAATCACGCAGCTCAGCAGGCCCTGATCACGTGACTGAGCATGCACTGTTCACGTGGCTGATCATACACTGATCACGTGATTGATCATGCACTGATCACTTGGATATCATGCACTGATCACGTGGCTGATCATACACTGATCACGTGACTGATCATGCACTGATCACGTGGCTGATCATGCACTGATCACTGACTGATCATGCACTGATCACGTGGCTATCATGCACTGATCACGTGGCTGATCATGCACTGATCACGTGGCTGATCATGCACTGATCACGTGGATGATCATGCACTGATCACGTGGCTCATGCACTGATCACGTGACTGATCATGCACTGATCACGTAGCTATCATGCACTGATCACGTGGCTGATCATGCACTGATCACGTGGCTATCATGCACTGATCACGTGGCTATCATGCACTGATCACGTGGCTGATCATGCACTGATACCGTGACTGAGCATGGACTGATCACATGACTATCATGTAGTGATCACGTGACTTAATGGCGCTGATCATGTGACTGATCATGCGCTGATCATGTTTGCTATCATACACTGATCATGTGCCTCTGGAGGCAATAAAAAAGAGCTGAGTAGGCACGAATCAAACAGTCAGCAGGCAATAATCATGGAACTCAGCTGTGAGGAATCATGCTGCTCAGCTGGCAATAATCAAGCAGCTGAGCAGGCAGGAATTACGCAGCACAGCTGGCAATTGTCAAGCAGATGAGCAGACAGTAATCACGCAGCTCAGCAGGACTGATCACGTGACTGAGCATGCACTGTTCACGTGGCTGATCATGCACTGATCACGTGACTGATCATGCACTGATCACGTGGCTATCATGCACTGATCACGTGGCTGATCATGCACTGACACGTGGCTGATCATGCACTGATCACGTGGCTGATCATGCACTGATCACGTAGCTATCATGCACTGATCACGTGACTGATCATGCACTGATCACGTAACTGATCATGCACTGATCACGTGGCTGATCATGCACTGATCACGTGACTGATCATGCACTGATCACGTGACTGATCATGCACTGATCACGTGGCTATCATGCACTGATCACGTGGCTGATCATGCACTGATCACGTGACTGATCATGCACTGATCACGTGACTGATCATGCACTGATCACGTGGCTATCATGCACTGATCACGTGGATATCATGCACTGATCACGTGACTGATCATGCACTGATCACGTGACTGATCATGCACTGATCACGTGGTATCATGCACTGATCACGTGGCTGATCATGCACTGATCACGTAGCTGATCATGCACTGATCACGTGGCTATCATGCACTGATCACGTGGCTGATCATGCACTGATCACGTAGCTAACCTGCACTGATCACGTGACTGATCATGCACTGATCACGTTGATCATGCACTGATCACGTGACTGATCATGCACTGATCACGTGGCTATCATGCACTGATCACGTGGCTGATCATGCAATGATCACGCAGCTACCATGTACTGGTCACGTGACTGATCATGCACTGATCACGTGGCTATCATGCACTGATCACGTGGCTGATCATGCACTGATCACGTAGCTATCATGTACTGTCACGTGACTGATCATGCACTGATCACGTGACTGATCATGCACTGATCACGTGGCTATCATGCACTGATCACGTGGCTGATCATACACTGATCACGTGCCTGATCATGCACTGATCACGTGGCTATCATGCACTGATCACGTGGCTGATCATGCACTGATCACGTGGCTGATCACACACTGTCACGTGACTGATCATGCACTGATCACGTGGCACTCATGCACTGATCACGTGGCTGATCATCACTGATCACGTGACTGATCATGCACACATCACGTGGCTATCATGCACTGCTCACGTGGCTGATCATGCAATGATCACGTAGCTACCATATACTGGTCACGTGACTGATCATGCACTGATCACGTAAATGATCATGCACTGATCACGTGACTGATCATGCACTGATCACGTGACTGATCATGCACTGATCACGTGGCTATCATGCACTGCTCACGTGGCTGATCATGCACTGATCACGTAGAAACCATGTACTGGTCACGTGACTGATCATGCACTGATCACGTAATTGATCATGCACTGATCACGTGGCTTATCATGCACTGATCATGTGACTGATCATGTGCTGATCATGTTTGGTATCATACACTGATCATGTGCCTCTGGAGGCAATGAACAAAGAGCTGAGTAGGCACGAATCAGTCAGCAGGCAATAATCATGGAACTCAGCTGTGAGAAATCATGCTGCTCAGCTGGCAATAATCAAGCAGCTGAGCAGGCAGGAATTACGCAGCACAGCTGGCAATTGTCAAGCAGATGACAGGCAGGAATCGTGCAGCTCAGCTGGCAATTGTCAAGCAGATGAGCAGACAGTAATCACGCAGCTCAGCAGGCCCTGATCACGTGACTGAGCATGCACTGTTCACGTGGCTGATCACACTGATCACGTGACTGATCATGCACTGATCACGTGACTGATCATGCACTGATCACGTGGCTATCATGCACTGATCACGTGGCTGATCATGCACTGATCACGTGGCTGATCACACACTGTCACGTGACTATCATGCACTGATCACGTGGCACTCATGCACTGATCACGTGGCTGATCATACACTGATCACGTGACTGATCATGCACTGATCACGTGGCTATCATGCACTGATCACGTGGCTCGTCATGCAATGATCACGTGGCTATCATATACTGATCACGTGACTGATCATGCACTGATCACGTGAATGATCATGCACTGATCACGTGACTGATCATGCACTGATCACGTGGCTATCATGCACTGCTCACGTGGCTGATCATGCACGATCACGTAGCTACCATGTACTGGTCACGTGACTGATCATGCACTGATCACGTGACTGATCATGCACTGATCACGTGGCTATCATGCACTGATCACGTGGCTATCATGCACTGATCACGTGGCTGATCACACATGTATCACGTGACTGATCATGCACTGATCACGTGGCTATCATGCACTGATCACGTGGCTATCATGCACTGATATCATGCACTGATCACGTGGCTGATCACACACTATCACGTGACTGATCATGCACTGATCACGTGGCTATCATGCACTGATCACGTGGCTATCATGCACTGATCACGTGGCTGATCATGCACTGATACCGTGACTGAGCATGGACTGATCACATGACTATCATGTAGTGATCACGTGACTTAATGGCACTGATCATGTGACTGATCATGCGCTGATCATGTTTGCTATCATACACTGATCATGTGCCTCTGGAGGCAATAAACAAAGAGCTGAGTAGGCACGAATCAAGCAGTCAGCAGGCAATAATCATGGAACTCAGCTGTGAGGAATCATGCTGCTCAGCTGGCAATAATCAAGCAGCTGAGCAGGCAGGAATTACGCAGCACAGCTGGCAATTGTCAAGCAGATGACAGGCAGGAATCGTGCAGCTCAGCTGGCAATTGTCAAGCAGATGAGCAGACAGTAATCACGCAGCTCAGCAGGCCCTGATCACGTGACTGAGCATGCACTGTTCACGTGGCTGATCATACACTGATCACGTGATTGATCATGCACTGATCACGTGGATATCATGCACTGATCACGTGGCTGATCATACACTGATCACGTGACTGATCATGCACTGATCACGTGGCTGATCATGCACTGATCACTGACTGATCATGCACTGATCACGTGGCTATCATGCACTGATCACGTGGCTGATCATGCACTGATCACGTGGCTGATCATGCACTGATCACGTGGATGATCATGCACTGATCACGTGCCTGATCATGCACTGATCACGTGACTGATCATGCACTGATCACGTGCTATCATGCACTGATCACGTGGCTGATCATGCACTGATCACGTGGCTGATCATGCACTGATCACGTGGCTATCATGCACTGATCACGTGGCTGATCATGCACTGATACCGTGACTGAGCATGGACTGATCACATGACTATCATGTAGTGATCACGTGACTTAATGGCGCTGATCATGTGACTGATCATGCGCTGATCATGTTTGCTATCATACACTGATCATGTGCCTCTGGAGGCAATAAAAAAGCTGAGTAGGCACGAATCAAACAGTCAGCAGGCAATAATCATGGAACTCAGCTGTGAGGAATCATGCTGCTCAGCTGGCAATAATCAAGCAGCTGAGCAGGCAGGAATTACGCAGCACAGCTGGCAATTGTCAAGCAGATGAGCAGACAGTAATCACGCAGCTCAGCAGGACTGATCACGTGACTGAGCATGCACTGATCACGTGGCTGATCATGCACTGATCACGTGACTGATCATGCACTGATCACGTGGCTATCATGCACTGATCACGTGGCTGATCATGCACTGACACGTGGCTGATCATGCACTGATCACGTGGCTGATCATGCACTGATCACGTAGCTACCATGCACTGATCACGTGACTGATCATGCACTGATCACGTAACTGATCATGCACTGATCACGTGGCTGATCATGCACTGATCACGTGACTGATCATGCACTGATCACGTGACTGATCATGCACTGATCACGTGGCTATCATGCACTGATCACGTGGCTGATCATGCACTGATCACGTGCTGATCATGCACTGATCACGTGACTGATCATGCACTGATCACGTGGCTATCATGCACTGATCACGTGGATATCATGCACTGATCACGTGACTGATCATGCACTGATCACGTGACTGATCATGCACTGATCACGTGGTATCATGCACTGATCACGTGGCTGATCATGCACTGATCACGTAGCTGATCATGCACTGATCACGTGGCTATCATGCACTGATCACGTGGCTGATCATGCACTGATCACGTAGCTAACCTGTACTGGTCACGTGACTGATCATGCACTGATCACGTAATTGATCATGCACTGATCACGTGACTGATCATGCACTGATCACGTGGCTATCATGCACTGATCACGTGGCTGATCATGCACTGATCACGTAGCTACCATGTACTGTCACGTGACTGATCATGCACTGATCACGTGACTGATCATGCACTGATCACGTGGCTATCATGCACTGATCACGTGGCTGATCATGCACTGATCACGTGACTGATCATGCACTGATCACGTGGCTATCATGCACTGATCACGTGGCTGATCATGCACTGATCACGTGGCTGATCACACTGATCACGTGACTGATCATGCACTGATCACGTGGCACTCATGCACTGATCACGTGGCTGATCATGCACTGATCACGTGACTGATCATGCACTGATCACGTGACTATCATGCACTGATCACGTGGCTGATCATGCAATGATCACGTAGCTACCATGTACTGGTCACGTGACTGATCATGCACTGATCACGTAACTGATCATGCACTGATCACGTGACTGATCATGCACTGATCACGTGACTGATCATGCACTGATCACGTGGCTATCATGCACTGATCACGTGGCTGATCATGCACTGATCACGTAGCTACCATGCACTGATCACGTGACTGATCATGCACTGATCACGTAATTGATCATGCACTGATCACGTGGCTTATCATGCACTGATCATGTGACTGATCATGTGCTGATCATGTTTGCTATCATACACTGATCATGTGCCTCTGGAGGCAATGAACAAAGAGCTGAGTAGGCACGAATCAGTCAGCAGGCAATAATCATGGAACTCAGCTGTGAGAAATCATGCTGCTCAGCTGGCAATAATCAAGCAGCTGAGCAGGCAGGAATTACGCAGCACAGCTGGCAATTGTCAAGCAGATGACAGGCAGGAATCGTGCAGCTCAGCTGGCAATTGTCAAGCAGATGAGCAGACAGTAATCACGCAGCTCAGCAGGCCCTGATCACGTGACTGAGCATGCACTGTTCACGTGGCTGATCATACACTGATCACGTGACTGATCATGCACTGATCACGTGACTGATCATGCACTGATCACGTGGCTATCATGCACTGATCACGTGGCTGATCATGCACTGATCACGTGGCTGATCACACACTGTCACGTGACATATCATGCACTGATCACGTGGCACTCATGCACTGATCACGTGGCTGATCATACACTGATCACGTGACTGATCATGCACTGATCACGTGGCTATCATGCACTGATCACGTGGCTCGTCATGCAATGATCACGTGGCTATCATATACTGATCACGTGACTGATCATGCACTGATCACGTGAATGATCATGCACTGATCACGTGACTGATCATGCACTGATCACGTGGCTATCATGCACTGCTCACGTGGCTGATCATGCACGATCACGTAGCTACCATGTACTGGTCACGTGACTGATCATGCACTGATCACGTGACTGATCATGCACTGATCACGTGGCTATCATGCACTGATCACGTGGCTATCATGCACTGATCACGTGGCTGATCACACATGTATCACGTGACTGATCATGCACTGATCACGTGGCTATCATGCACTGATCACGTGGCTATCATGCACTGATATCATGCACTGATCACGTGGCTGATCACACACTATCACGTGACTGATCATGCACTGATCACGTGGCTATCATGCACTGATCACGTGGCTATCATGCACTGATCACGTGGCTGATCATGCACTGATACCGTGACTGAGCATGGACTGATCACATGACTATCATGTAGTGATCACGTGACTTAATGGCACTGATCATGTGACTGATCATGCGCTGATCATGTTTGCTATCATACACTGATCATGTGCCTCTGGAGGCAATAAACAAAGAGCTGAGTAGGCACGAATCAAGCAGTCAGCAGGCAATAATCATGGAACTCAGCTGTGAGGAATCATGCTGCTCAGCTGGCAATAATCAAGCAGCTGAGCAGGCAGGAATTACGCAGCACAGCTGGCAATTGTCAAGCAGATGACAGGCAGGAATCGTGCAGCTCAGCTGGCAATTGTCAAGCAGATGAGCAGACAGTAATCACGCAGCTCAGCAGGCCCTGATCACGTGACTGAGCATGCACTGTTCACGTGGCTGATCATACACTGATCACGTGATTGATCATGCACTGATCACTTGGATATCATGCACTGATCACGTGGCTGATCATACACTGATCACGTGACTGATCATGCACTGATCACGTGGCTGATCATGCACTGATCACTGACTGATCATGCACTGATCACGTGGCTATCATGCACTGATCACGTGGCTGATCATGCACTGATCACGTGGCTGATCATGCACTGATCACGTGGATGATCATGCACTGATCACGTGGCTGATCATGCACTGATCACGTGACTGATCATGCACTGATCACGTAGCTATCATGCACTGATCACGTGGCTGATCATGCACTGATCACGTGGCTGATCATGCACTGATCACGTGGCTATCATGCACTGATCACGTGGCTGATCATGCACTGATACGTGACTGAGCATGGACTGATCACATGACTATCATGTAGTGATCACGTGACTTAATGGCGCTGATCATGTGACTGATCATGCGCTGATCATGTTTGCTATCATACACTGATCATGTGCCTCTGGAGGCAATAAAAAGAGCTGAGTAGGCACGAATCAAACAGTCAGCAGGCAATAATCATGGAACTCAGCTGTGAGGAATCATGCTGCTCAGCTGGCAATAATCAAGCAGCTGAGCAGGCAGGAATTACGCAGCACAGCTGGCAATTGTCAAGCAGATGAGCAGACAGTAATCACGCAGCTCAGCAGGACTGATCACGTGACTGAGCATGCACTGTTCACGTGGCTGATCATGCACTGATCACGTGACTGATCATGCACTGATCACGTGGCTATCATGCACTGATCACGTGGCTGATCATGCACTGATCACGTGGCTGATCATGCACTGATCACGTGGCTGATCATGCACTGATCACGTAGCTACCATGCACTGATCACGTGACTGATCATGCACTGATCACGTAACTGATCATGCACTGATCACGTGGCTGATCATGCACTGATCACGTGACTGATCATGCACTGATCACGTGACTGATCATGCACTGATCACGTGGCTATCATGCACTGATCACGTGGCTGATCATGCACTGATCACGTGACTGATCATGCACTGATCACGTGACTGATCATGCACTGATCACGTGGCTATCATGCACTGATCACGTGGATATCATGCACTGATCACGTGACTGATCATGCACTGATCACGTGACTGATCATGCACTGATCACGTGGTATCATGCACTGATCACGTGGCTGATCATGCACTGATCACGTACTGATCATGCACTGATCACGTGGCTATCATGCACTGATCACGTGGCTGATCATGCACTGATCACGTAGCTAACCTGCACTGATCACGTGACTGATCATGCACTGATCACGTGATTGATCATGCACTGATCACGTGACTGATCATGCACTGATCACGTGGCTATCATGCACTGATCACGTGGCTGATCATGCACTGATCACGCAGCTACCATGCACTGATCACGTGACTGATCATGCACTGATCACGTGGCTATCATGCACTGATCACGTGGCTGATCATGCACTGATCACGTAGCTATCATGTACTGTCACGTGACTGATCATGCACTGATCACGTGACTGATCATGCACTGATCACGTGGCTATCATGCACTGATCACGTGGCTGATCATGCACTGATCACGTGACTGATCATGCACTGATCACGTGGCTATCATGCACTGATCACGTGGCTGATCATGCACTGATCACGTGGCTGATCACACACTGTCACGTGACTGATCATGCACTGATCACGTGGCACTCATGCACTGATCACGTGGCTGATCATCACTGATCACGTGACTGATCATGCACTGATCACGTGGCTATCATGCACTGATCACGTGGCTGATCATGCAATGATCACGTAGCTACCATATACTGGTCACGTGACTGATCATGCACTGATCACGTAACTGATCATGCACTGATCACGTGACTGATCATGCACTGATCACGTGACTGATCATGCACTGATCACGTGGCTATCATGCACTGATCACGTGGCTGATCATGCACTGATCACGTAGCTACCATGTACTGATCACGTGACTGATCATGCACTGATCACGTAATTGATCATGCACTGATCACGTGGCTTATCATGCACTGATCATGTGACTGATCATGTGCTGATCATGTTTGGTATCATACACTGATCATGTGCCTCTGGAGGCAATGAACAAAGAGCTGAGTAGGCACGAATCAGTCAGCAGGCAATAATCATGGAACTCAGCTCTGAGAAATCATGCTGCTCAGCTGGCAATAATCAAGCAGCTGAGCAGGCAGGAATTACGCAGCACAGCTGGCAATTGTCAAGCAGATGACAGGCAGGAATCGTGCAGCTCAGCTGGCAATTGTCAAGCAGATGAGCAGACAGTAATCACGCAGCTCAGCAGGCCCTGATCACGTGACTGAGCATGCACTGTTCACGTGGCTGATCATACACTGATCACGTGACTGATCATGCACTGATCACGTGGATATCATGCACTGATCACGTGGCTGATCATGCACTGATCACGTGGCTGATCATGCACTGATCACGTGGCTGATCATGCACTGATCACTGACTGATCATGCACTGATCACGTGGCTATCATGCACTGATCACGTGGCTATCATGCACTGATCACGTGGCTGATCATGCACTGATCACGTGGATGATCATGCACTGATCACGTGACTGATCATGCACTGATCACGTGACTGATCATGCACTGATCACGTGGCTATCATGCACTGATCACGTGGCTGATCATGCACTGATCACGTGGCTGATCATGCACTGATCACGTGGCTATCATGCACTGATCACGTGGCTGATCATGCACTGATACCGTGACTGATCATGGACTGATCACATGACTATCATGTAGTGATCACGTGACTTAATGGCGCTGATCATGTGACTGATCATGCACTGATCATGTTTGCTATCATACACTGATCATGTGCCTCTGGAGGCAATAAACAGAGCTGAGTAGGCACGAATCAAACAGTCAGCAGGCAATAATCATGGAACTCAGCTGTGAGGAATCATGCTGCTCAGCTGGCAATAATCAAGCAGCTGATCAGGCAGGAATTACGCAGCACAGCTGGCAATTGTCAAGCAGATGAGCAGACAGTAATCACGCAGCTCAGCAGGACTGATCACGTGACTGAGCATGCACTGATCACGTGGCTGATCATGCACTGATCACGTGACTGATCATGCACTGATCACGTGGCTATCATGCACTGATCACGTGGCTGATCATGCACTGATCACGTGGCTGATCATGCACTGATCACGTGGCTGATCATGCACTGATCACGTAGCTACCATGCACTGATCACGTGACTGATCATGCACTGATCACGTAACTGATCATGCACTGATCACGTGGCTGATCATGCACTGATCACGTGGCTGATCATGCACTGATCACGTGGCTGATCATGCACTGATCACGTGACTGATCATGCACTGATCACGTGGCTATCATGCACTGATCACGTGGCTATCATGCACTGATCACGTGACTGATCATGCACTGATCACGTGACTGATCATGCACTGATCACGTGGTATCATGCACTGATCACGTGGCTGATCATGCACTGATCACGTACTGATCATGCACTGATCACGTGGCTATCATGCACTGATCACGTGGCTGATCATGCACTGATCACGTAGCTAACATGCACTGATCACGTGACTGATCATGCACTGATCACGTAATTGATCATGCACTGATCACGTGACTGATCATGCACTGATCACGTGGCTGATCATGCACTGATCACGTGACTGATCATGCACTGATCACGTGGCTATCATGCACTGATCACGTGGCTGATCATGCACTGATCACGTGGCTGCCATGCACTGATCACGTGACTGATCATGCACTGATCACGTGACTGATCATGCACTGATCACGTGGCTGATCATGCACTGATCACGTGACTGATCATGCACTGATCACGTGACTGATCATGCACTGATCACGTGGCTATCATGCACTGATCACGTGGCTGATCATGCATGATCACGTAGCTACATGTACTGATCACGTGACTGATCATGCACTGATCACGTGATTGATCATGCACTGATCACGTGGCTGATCATGCACTGATCACGTGGCTGATCATGCACTGATCACGTGACTGATCATGCACTGATCACGTGACTGATCATGCACTGATCACGTGGCTGATCATGCACTGATCACGTGCTGATCATGCACTGATCACGTGGCTGATCATGCACTGATCACGTGGCTGATCATGCACTGATCACGTGACTGATCATGCACTGATCACGTGGCTATCATGCACTACTCACGTGGCTGATCATGCAATGATCACGTAGCTACCATGTACTGTCACGTGACTGATCATGCACTGATCAGTGACTGATCATGCACTGATCACGTGGCTATCATGCACTGATCACGTGGCTGATCATGCACTGATCACTGCCTGATCATGCACTGATCACGTGACTGATCATGCACTGATCACGTGGCTATCATGCACTGATCACCTGGCTGATCATGCACTGATCACGTGGCTGATCATGCACTGATCACGTGGCTATCATGCACTGATCACGTGGCTGATCATGCACTGATACCGTGACTGAGCATGGACTGATCACATGACTATCATGTAGTGATCACGTGACTTAATGGCGCTGATCATGTGACTGATCATGCGCTGATCATGTTTGCTATCATACACTGATCATGTGCCTCTGGAGGCAATAAACAAAGAGCTGAGTAGGCACGAATCAAACAGTCAGCAGGCAATAATCATGGAACTCAGCTGTGAGGAATCATGCTGCTCAGCTGGCAATAATCAAGCAGCTGAGCAGGCAGGAATTACGCAGCACAGCTGGCAATTGTCAAGCAGATGACAGGCAGGAATCGTGCAGCTCAGCTGGCAATTGTCAAGCAGATGAGCAGACAGTAATCACGCAGCTCAGCAGGCCCTGATCACGTGACTGAGCATGCACTGTTCACGTGGCTGATCATACACTGATCACGTAACTGATCATGCACTGATCACTTGGATATCATGCACTGATCACGTGGCTGATCATACACTGCTCACGTAACTGATCATGCACTGATCACGTGGCTATCATGCACTGATCACGTGGCTGAACATGCACTGTTCACGTGGCTGATCACACACCTGTCACGTGACTATCATGCACTGATCACGTGGCACTCATGCACTGATCACGTGGCTGATCATACTCTGCTCACGTAACTGATCATGCACACATCACGTGGCTATCATGCACTGCTCACGTGGCTCGTCATGGCAATGATCACGTAGCTACCATATACTGGTCACGTGACTGATCATGCACAGATCACGTAAATGATCATGCACTGTTCACGTGACTATCATGTACTGATCACGTGACTGATCATGCACTGATCACGTGGCTATCATGCTCTGCTCACGTGGCTGATCATGCAATGATCACGTAGCAACCATGTACTGGTCACGTGACTGATCATGCACTGATCACGTAATTGATCCTGCACTGATCACGTGGCTCATCATGCACTGATCACGTGGCTGATCACACATGTATCACGTGACTGATCATGCACTGATCACGGGCTCTCATGCACTGATCACGTGGCTATCATGCACTGATCACGTGGATATCATGCACTGATCACGTGGCTGATCACACACGTATCACGTGACTGATCATGCACTGATCACGTGGCTATCATGCACTGATATCATGCACTGATCACGTGGCTGATCACACACTATCACGTGACTGATCATGCACTGATCACGTGACTGATCATGCACTGATCACGTGGCTATCATGCACTGATCACGTGGCTGATCATGCACTGATCACGTGGCTGATCATGCACTGATCACGTGACTGATCATGCACTGATCACGTGGCTATCATGCACTGATCACGTGGCTGATCATGCACTGATCACGTAGCTATCATGCACTGATCACGTGACTGATCATGCACTGATCACGTGACTGATCATGCACTGATCACGTGGCTGATCATGCACTGATCACGTGGCTGATCATGCACTGATCACGTGGCTGATCATGCACTGATCACGTGGCTGATCATGCACTGATCACGTGACTGATCATGCACTGATCACGTGGCTATCATGCACTGATCACGTGGCTGATCATGCAATGATCACGCAGCTACATGCACTGTCACGTGACTGATCATGCACTGATCACGTGACTGATCATGCACTGATCACGTGGCTATCATGCACTGATCACGTGGCTGATCATGCACTATCACGTGACTGATCATGCACTGATCACGTGACTGATCATGCACTGATCACGTGACTGATCATGCACTGATCAGTGGCTATCATGCACTGATCACGTGGCTGATCATGCACTGATCACGTGACTGATCATGCACTGATCACGTCTATATCATGCACTGATCACGTGACTGATCATGCACTGATCACGTGGCTGATCATGCACTGATCACGTGACTGATCATGCACTGATCACGTGGCTATCATGCACTGATCACGTGGCTGATCATACACTGATCACGTGACTGATCATGCACTGATCACGTGGCTATCATGCACTGATCACGTGGCTGATCATGCACTGATCACGTAGCTACCATGCACTGGTCACGTGACTGATCATGCACTGATCACGTAATTGATCATGCACTGATCATGCACTGATCACGTGGCTGATCATGCACTGATCACGTGACTGATCATGCACTGATCACGTGACTGATCATGCACTGATCACGTGGCTATCATGCACTGATCACGTGGCTGATCATGCACTGATCACGTGGCTGATCATGCACTGATCACGTGGCTGATCATGCACTGATCACGTGACTGATCATGCACTGATCACGTGGCTGATCATGCACTGATCACGTGGCTATCATGCACTGATCACGTGGCTGATCATGCACTGATCACGCAGCTACCATGTACTGATCACGTGACTGATCATGCACTGATCACGTGGCTGATCATGCACTGATCACGTGGCTGATCATGCACTGATCACGTGGCTGATCATGCACTGATCACGTGGCTGATCATGCACTGATCACGTGACTGATCATGCACTGATCACGTGACTGATCATGCACTGATCACGTGGCTATCATGCACTGATCACGTGGCTGATCATGCACTGATCACGTGACTGATCATGCACTGATCACGTGACTGATCATGCACTGATCACGTGACTGATCATGCACTGATCACGTGACTGATCATGCACTGATCGCGTGGCTGATCATGCACTGATCACGTGACTGATCATGCACTGATCACGTGACTGATCATGCACTGATCAGTGGCTATCATGCACTGATCACGTGGCTGATCATGCACTGATCACGTGACTGATCATGCACTGATCACTGACTATCATGCACTGATCACGTGGCTATCATGCACTGATCACGTGGCTGATCATGCACTGATCACGTGACTGATCATGCACTGATCACGTCTATATCATGCACTGATCACGTGACTGATCATGCACTGATCACGTGGATGATCATACACTGATCACGTGACTGATCATGCACTGATCACGTGGCTATCATGCACTGATCACGTGGCTGATCATGCACTGATCACGTAGCTCCATGCACTGATCACGTGACTGATCATGCACTGATCACGTAACTGATCATGCACTGATCACGTGACTGATCATGCACTGATCACGTGACTGATCATGCACTGATCACGTGGCTATCATGCACTGATCACGTGGCTGATCATGCACTGATCACGTAGCTACCATGCACTGATCACGTGACTGATCATGCACTGATCACGTAACTGATCATGCACTGATCACGTGGCTGATCATGCACTGATCACGTGGCTGATCATGCACTGATCACGTGACTGATCATGCACTGATCACGTGACTGATCATGCACTGATCACGTGGCTATCATGCACTGATCACGTGGCTGATCATGCACTGATCACGTGGCTGATCATGCACTGATCACGTGACTGATCATGCACTGATCACGTGGCTGATCATGCACTGATCACGTGGCTGATCATGCACTGATCACGTGACTGATCATGCACTGATCACGTGACTGATCATGCACTGATCACGTGGCTGATCATGCACTGATCACGTGGCTGATCATGCACTGATCACGTGGCTGATCATGCACTGATCACGTGACTGATCATGCACTGATCACGTGGCTGATCATGCACTGATCACGTGGCTATCATGCACTGATCACGTGGCTGTTCAAGCAATGATCACGCAGCTACCATGCACTGGTCACATGACTGATCATGCACTGATCACGTGACTGATCATGCACTGATCACGTGGCTATCATGCACTGATCACGTGGCTGATCATGCACTGATCACGTAGCTACCATGCACTGTCACGTGACTGATCATGCACTGATCACGTGACTGATCATGCACTGATCACGTGGCTATCATGCACTGATCACGTGACTGATCATGCACTGATCACGTGGCTATCATGCACTGATCACATGACTGATCATGCACTGATCACGTGGATGATCATGCACTGATCACGTGACTGATCATGCACTGATCACGTGGCTATCATGCACTGATCACGTGGCTGATCATACTATGCTCCGGAAACTGATCATGCACTGATCACGTGGCTATCATGCACTGATCACGTGGCTGATCATGCAATGATCACGCAGCTACATGTACTGTCACATGACTGATCATGCACTGATCACGTGACTGATCATGCACTGATCACGTGGCTATCATGCACTGATCACGTGGCTATCATGCACTGATCACGTGGCTGATCATGCACTGATCACGTGACTGATCATGCACTGATCACGTGGCTGATCATGCACTGATCACGTGAACTGATCATGCACTGATCACGTGGCTGATCATGCACTGATCACGTGGCTGATCATGCACTGATCACGTGACTATCATGCACTGATCACGTGGCACTCATGCACTGATCACGTGGCTGATCATACACTGATCACGTGACTGATCATGCACTGATCACGTGGCTATCATGCACTGATCACGTGGCTGATCATGCACTGATCACGTGGCTGATCATGCACTGATCACGTGGCTGATCATGCACTGATCACGTGACTGATCATGCACTGATCACGTGACTGATCATGCACTGATCACGTGGCTATCATGCACTGATCACGTGGCTGATCATGCATGATCACGCAGCTACATGCACTGATCACGTGACTGATCATGCACTGATCACGTGACTGATCATGCACTGATCACGTGGCTGATCATGCACTGATCACGTGGCTATCATGCACTGATCACGTGGCTGATCATGCACTGATCACGTAGCTACCATGCACTGATCACGTGACTGATCATGCACTGATCACGTGACTGATCATGCACTGATCACGTGGCTATCATGCACTGATCACGTGACTGATCATGCACTGATCACGTCTGATCATGCACTGATCACGTGACTGATCATGCACTGATCACGTGGCTGATCATGCACTGATCACGTGACTGATCATGCACTGATCACGTGGCTGATCATGCACTGATCACGTGACTGATCATGCACTGATCACGTGGCTATCATGCACTGATCACGTGGCTGATCATGCACTGATCACGTGGCTATCATGCACTGATCACGTGGCTGATCATGCACTGATCACGTAGCTATCATGCACTGATCACGTGACTGATCATGCACTGATCACGTGACTGATCATGCACTGATCACGTGGCTATCATGCACTGATCACGTGACTGATCATGCACTGATCACGTCTGATCATGCACTGATCACGTGACTGATCATGCACTGATCACGTGGATGATCATGCACTGATCACGTGACTGATCATGCACTGATCACGTGGCTGATCATGCACTGATCACGTGACTGATCATGCACTGATCACGTGGCTATCATGCACTGATCACGTGGCTGATCATGCACTGATCACGTAGCTATCATGCACTGATCACGTGACTGATCATGCACTGATCACGTAATTGATCATGCACTGATCACGTGACTGATCATGCACTGATCACGTGACTGATCATGCACTGATCACGTGACTGATCATGCACTGATCACGTGGCTATCATGCACTGATCACGTGGCTGATCATGCAATGATCACGTAGCTACCATGCACTGATCACGTGACTGATCATGCACTGATCACGTGACTGATCATGCACTGATCACGGACTGATCATGCACTGATCACGTGACTGATCATGCACTGATCACGTGGCTGATCATGCACTGATCACGGGCTATCATGCACTGATACATGACTGACATGCACTGATCACGTGGCTGATCATGCACTGATCACGTGACTGATCATGCACTGATCACGTGACTGATCATGCACTGATCACGTGACTGATCATGCACTGATCACGTGGCTATCATGCACTGATCACGTGGCTATCATGCACTGATCACGTGGCTGATCATGCACTGATCACGTGACTGATCATGCACTGATCACGTGACTGATCATGCACTGATCACGTCTATATCATGCACTGATCACGTGACTGATCATGCACTGATCACGTGGATGATCATGCACTGATCACGTGACTGATCATGCACTGATCACGTGGCTATCATGCACTGATCACGTGGCTGATCATGCACTGATCACGTAGCTACCATGCACTGATCACGTGACTGATCATGCACTGATCACGTGACTGATCATGCACTGATCACGTGACTGATCATGCACTGATCACGTGACTGATCATGCACTGATCACGTGGCTATCATGCACTGATCACGTGGCTGATCATGCACTGATCACGTGCTATCATGCACTGATCACGTGACTGATCATGCACTGATCACGTGGCTGATCATGCACTGATCACGTGGCTGATCATGCACTGATCACGTGACTGATCATGCACTGATCACGTGACTGATCATGCACTGATCACGTGGCTATCATGCACTGATCACGTGGCTGATCATGCACTGATCACGTGCCTGATCATGTACAGATCACGTGACTGATCATGCACTGATCACGTGACTGATCATGCACTGATCACGTGGCTATCATGCACTGATCACGTGGCTGATCATGCACTGATCACGTAGCTATCATGCACTGATCACGTGACTGATCATGCACTGATCACGTGACTGATCATGCACTGATCACGTGGCTATCATGCACTGATCACGTGGCTGATCATGCACTGATACCGTGACTGAGCATGGACTGATCACATGACTATCATGTAGTGATCACGTGACTTAATGGCGCTGATCATGTGACTGATCATGCGCTGATCATGTTTGCTATCATACACTGATCATGTGCCTCTGGAGGCAATAAACAAAGAGCTGAGTAGGCACGAATCAAACAGTCAGCAGGCAATAATCATGGAACTCAGCTGTGAGGAATCATGCTGCTCAGCTGGCAATAATCAAGCAGCTGAGCAGGCAGGAATTACGCAGCACAGCTGGCAATTGTCAAGCAGATGACAGGCAGGAATCGTGCAGCTCAGCTGGCAATTGTCAAGCAGATGAGCAGACAGTAATCACGCAGCTCAGCAGGCCCTGATCACGTGACTGAGCATGCACTGTTCACGTGGCTGATCATACACTGATCACGTGGCTGATCATGCACTGATCACGTGGCTATCATGCACTGATCACGTGGCTGATCATACACTGATCACGTGACTGATCATGCACTGATCACGTGGCTATCATGCACTGATCACGTGACTGATCATGCACTGATCACGTGACTGATCATGCACTGATCACGTGGCTATCATGCACTGATCACGTGGCTGATCATGCACTGATCACGTGACTGATCATGCACTGATCACGTGGCTATCATGCACTGATCACGTGGCTGATCATGCACTGATCACGTGACTGATCATGCACTGATCACGTGGCTGATCATGCACTGATCACGTGACTGATCATGCACTGATCACGTGGCTATCATGCACTGATCACGTGGCTGATCATGCACTGATCACGTGGCTGATCATGCACTGTCACGTGGCTGATCATGCACTGATCACGTAGCTACCATGCACTGATCACGTGACTGATCATGCACTGATCACGTAATTGATCATGCACTGATCACGTGACTGATCATGCACTGATCACGTGACTGATCATGCACTGATCACGTGACTGATCATGCACTGATCACGTGGCTATCATGCACTGATCACGTGGCTGATCATGCAATGATCACGTAGCTATCATGCACTGATCACGTGACTGATCATGCACTGATCACGTGACTGATCATGCACTGATCACGGGACTGATCATGCACTGATCACGTGACTGATCATGCACTGATCACGTGGCTGATCATGCACTGATCACGGGCTATCATGCACTGATACATGACTGACATGCACTGATCACGTGGCTGATCATGCACTGATCACGTGACTGATCATGCACTGATCACGTGACTGATCATGCACTGATCACGTGACTGATCATGCACTGATCACTGGCTATCATGCACTGATTACGTGGCTATCATGCACTGATCACGTGGCTGATCATGCACTGATCACGTGACTGATCATGCACTGATCACGTGACTGATCATGCACTGATCACGTCTATATCATGCACTGATCACGTGACTGATCATGCACTGATCACGTGGATGATCATGCACTGATCACGTGACTGATCATGCACTGATCACGTGGCTATCATGCACTGATCACGTGGCTGATCATGCACTGATCACGTAGCTACCATGCACTGTCACGTGACTGATCATGCACTGATCACGTAACTGATCATGCACTGATCACGTGACTGATCATGCACTGATCACGTGACTGATCATGCACTGATCACGTGGCTATCATGCACTGATCACGTGGCTGATCATGCACTGATCACGTGGCTATCATGCACTGATCACGTGACTGATCATGCACTGATCACGTGGCTGATCATGCACTGATCACGTGGCTGATCATGCACTGATCACGTGACTGATCATGCACTGATCACGTGACTGATCATGCACTGATCACGTGGCTATCATGCACTGATCACGTGGCTGATCATGCACTGATCACGTGCCTGATCATGTACAGATCACGTGACTGATCATGCACTGATCACGTGACTGATCATGCACTGATCACGTGGCTATCATGCACTACTCACGTGGCTGATCATGCAATGATCATGTAGCTACCATGTACTGGTCACGTGACTGATCATACACCCATCACGTGACTGATCATACACTGATCACGTGGCTATCATGCACTGATCCCGTGGCTGATCATGCACTGATACCGTGACTGAGCATGGACTGATCACATGACTATCATGTAGTGATCACGTGACTTAATGGCGCTGATCATGTGACTGATCATGCGCTGATCATGTTTGCTATCATACACCGATCATTAGCCTCTGGAGGCAATAAACAAAGAGCTGAATAGGCACGAATCAAACAGTCAGCAGGCAATAATCATGGAACTCAGCTGTGAGGAATCATGCTGCTCAGCTGGCAATAATCAAGCAGCTGAGCAGGCAGGAATTACGCAGCACAGCTGGCAATTGTCAAGCAGATGACAGGCAAGAATCGTGCAGCTCAGCTGGCAATTGTCAAGCAGATGAGCAGACAGTAATCACGCAGCTCAGCAGGCTCTGATCACGTGACTGAGCATGCACTGTTCACATGGCTGATCATACACTGATCACTTGGCTGATCATACACTGATCACGTGGCTGAACATGCACAGATCACGTGGCTGATCATACACTGATCACGTGGCTGATCATGCAATGATCACGTAGCTATCATGCACTGATCACGTGACTGATCATACACCCATCAGGTGACTGATCATGCACTGATCACGTGGCTATCATGCACTGTTCACGTGGCTGATCATACACTGATCACGTAACTGATCATGCACTGATCACGTGGCTATCATGCACTGATCACGTGGCTGATCATGCACTGATCACGTGTCTGATCATGCACTGATCACGTGGCTGATCATGCACTGATCACGTAACTGATCATGCACTGATCACGTGGCTATCATGCACTGATCACGTGGCTGATCATGCACTGATCACGTGGCTGATCACACACCTGTCACGTGGCTGATCATGCACTGATCACGTAGCAATCATGCACTGATCACGTGACTGATCATGCACTGATCACGTAATGATCATGCACTGATCACGTGGCTCATCATGCACTGATCACGTGACTGATCATGCACTGATCACGTGACTGATCATGCACTGATCACGTGGCTATCATGCACTGATCACGTGGGTGATCATGCACTGATCACGTGACTGATCATGCACTGATCACGTGACTGATCATGCACTGATCACGTGGCTATCATGCACTGATCACGTGGCTATCATGCACTGATCACGTGATTGATCATGCACTGATCACGTGACTGATCATGCACTGATCACGTGGTGTCATGCACTGATCACGTGGCTGATCATGCACTGATCACGTAGCTACCATGTACTGATCACGTGACTGATCATGCACTGATCACGTGACTGATCATGCACTGATCACGTGGCTGATCATGCACTGATCACGTGACTGATCATGCACTGATCACGTGACTGATCATGCACTGATCACGTGGCTATCATGCACTGATCACGTGGCTGATCATGCACTGATCACGTGACTATCATGCACTGATCACGTGGCTATCATGCACTGATCACGTGGCTATCATGCACTGATCACGTGGCTGATCATGCACTGATCACGTGGCTGATCATGCACTGATCACGTAATTGATCATGCACTGATCACGTGACTGATCATGCACTGATCACGTGGCTCATCATGCACTGATCACGTGGCTGATCATGCACTGATCACACAGCTACGATGTACTAGTCACACGACTGATCATGCATTGATCACGTAATTGATCATGCACTGATCACCTGGCTTATCATGCATTGATCATGTAACTGATCATGTGCTGATCATGTTTGGTGTCATACACTGATCATGTGCCTCTGGAGGCAATGAACAAAGAGCTGAGTAGGCACGAATCAGTCAGCAGGCAATAATCATGGAACTCAGCTCTGAGAAATCATGCTGCTCAGCTGGCAATAATCAAGCAGATGAGCAGGCAGGAATTACGCAGCACAGGTAGCAATTGTCAAGGAGATGACAGGCGGGAATCGTGCAGCTCAGCTGGCAATTGTCAAGCAGATGAGCAGACAGTAATCACGCAGCTCAGCAGGCCATGATCACGTGACTGAGCATGCACTGTTCACGTGGCTGATCACATACTGATCACGTGACTGATCATGCACTGATCACGTGGCTCTCATACACTGATCACGTGATTGCGGATGCACTGATCACGTATGTATGCACTGATCACGTGGCTATCATGCACTGATCACGTGGCTTATCATGCACTGATCATGTGACTGATCATGCACTGATCACGTGGCTATCTTTCACTGATCACTTGTCTGATCATACACTCATTACGGGACTGATCATGCACTGATCACGGTGCTATCATGCATTGATTACATGACTCTACATGCACTGATCACGTGGATGATCATAAACTAATCACGTGACTGATCTAGCACTGATCACGTGACTGATCATGCACTGATCACGTGACTGATCATGCACTGATCAGTTGGCTATCATGCACAGATTACTTGTCTGATCATACACTGATCAAGTGACTGATAATGCACTGATCATCTGGCTATCATGCACTCATTACCTGGCTTTCGTGCACTGATCACGTGGTTGATCATACACTGATCACGAGACTGATCAGGCACTGATCACATCTATATCATGCACTGATCACATGACTGCCCATGCACTGATCACGAGGATGATCATGCACTGATCATGTGACTGATCATGCAGTGATCACGTGGCTATCATGCACTGATCACTGGCTCATACACTGATCAAAACTGATCATGCACTGATCACGTGGCTATCATGCACTGCTCACGTGGCTGATCATGCACTGCTCACGAGGCTGATGATGTACTGATCACGTAAATGATCATGCACTGATCACGTGACTGATCTTGCACTGATCACGTAAATGATCATGCACTGATCACGTGACTGATCTTGCACTGATCAAGTGACTGATCATGCACTGATCACGTGGCTATCATGCACTGATCACGTGGCTGATCATACAATGATCACATAGCTACCATGTACTGGTCACGTGACTGATCATGCACTGATCACGTAATTGATCATGCACTGATCACGTGGCTCATCATGCACTGATCGCGTGACTGTTCATGCACTGATCACTTGACTGATCATGCACTGATCACTTGGCTATAATGCCCTGATTACGTGGCTGATCATACACTTTTCACGTGCCTGGTCATGCACAGATCACGTGACTAATCATGAACTGATCACGTGGCTATAATTCACTGATCACGTGGATAACATGCATTGATTACGTGCCTGTCAGGCACAGTTCACGTGACTAATCATGAACTGATCACGTGGTATCATGCACTGATCACGTGGCTGATCATACACTGTTCACGTGGCTGATCATGCACTGATCACGTGGCTGACCATAACTGCTCACGTAGCTGACCATGCACTGATCACGTGTCTATAATGCAGTGCTCACGTGGCTGATACTGCAATGATCATGTAGCTAACATGTACTGGTCACGTGACTGATCATGCCCTGATCACGTCGCTATCATGCACTGTTCACGTGGCTGATCATGCACTGATCAAGTGACTGATCATGCACAGATGACGTGACTACTCATGAAGTGATCACGTGGCTATCATGCACTGATCACCTGGATATCATGCACTGATCACGTGGCTGATCACACACGTATCACGTGACTGATCATGCACTGATCTCGTGGCTATCATGCACTGATCACGTGGCTATCATGCACTGTTCACGTGGCTGATCATACACTGTACACGTGCCTGGTCATGCACAGATCACGTGACTATCATGCACTGATCACGTGGCTATCATGCACTGATCACGTGGCTGATCATGCACTGATCACGTGACTGATCATGCACTGATCACGTGGCTATCATGCACTGATCACGTGGCTATCATGCACTGATCACGTGGCTGATCATGCAATGATCACGTAGCTAACATGTACTGGTCACGTGACTGATCATGCACTGATCACGTGGCTGATCATGCACTGATCACGTGACTGATCATGCACTGATCACGTGGCTCATCATGCACTGATCACGTGGCTATCATGCACTGATCACGTGGCTGATCTGCATGCACTGATCACGTGGCTGATCATGCACTGATCGCGTGACTGATCATGCACTGATCACGTGGCTGATCATGCACTGATCACATGGCTCATCATGCACTGATTACGTGTTTATCAGGCAATGATCAGTGACTGACAGGCGCTGATCAAGGGACTGTGCATGCACTGATCACGTGGCTATCATGCACTGATGACGTGGCTGTTCGGGCACTGATCACGTGTTTATCAGGCAGTGATCAGTGACTGACAGGCGCTGATCAGGGGACTGTGCACGCACTGATCAGGTGGCTGATCAGGAACTGACCACCTGACTGCGCATGCAGTGATCACGTGGCTGGTCGTTCACTGATCACGTGTTTATCATACGGTGATCAGGTGACTGAGAGGCGCTGATCACGTGACTGTGCCGTCAGTTATCACGTGGCTGAGCAGGCACTGATATCGTGACTGAGCATGCACTGATCATGTGCCGGGAGCCGGGGAGGCAGTCCACTCTGGACAAAGGTCATGAGGAAGGAGGCTCGGCATACGCAAATGCGGGATAGAGCCTCAGGAGTCCACCCGGATATTCTAGAGCATCTCCCCCCAAAAAAACCAGAGTCTGCCTACTGTATTGCTTTGTGCTCTCACCTCTGATTTCACTGGAGGCTGTCCCCCACCACCATCTCGCTCTCTCTGTCAAAGAGTTAACTTACAGCTCCAATTCATAAAGTTCCTTGTCATTCTTCCCTTTAACTTCCAGCTGCGTCTCCATCTGGAGCGCGGAACCCACCACGCTTACTAATTATGCCTGGGCTGCTAAGACCCACTCGAGAAGGTGTCTAGGGTGAGGCACCTTTCGCTATTCAAGAGGGCGCCTGCGGCCTACGTAAGTGGTGCAAACTTCTTGTCTTGAAGTTTGATTGGTCTTCCGTGTAAACCAAGCTACTCAGTCTCTTTTCTCCACCGAATTTTCCTACTGAGCTCTCCTCATACTATTATTCTTGACATCTCTGATTAACATATAAATAGTCGCCTAGGCCATCTCTCCTTCGAATACCCTGGATCAGTTGGGGCTGGTCCCCGGCAGGTGGCGACCGAACAGGGACCTCAGGAGGCAATACTCAAAGAGCTGAGCAGACACGAACCATGCAATCAGCAGGCAATAAGCATGGAGCTCAGCAGTGACGAATCATGCTGCTCAACTGGAAATAATCAAGCACGTGACCAGGCAGGAATCACGCAGCTCAGCCGGCAATTGTCAAGCAGATGAGCCGACAGGAATCACGCAGCTCAGCTGGCAATTGTCATGCAGATGAGCCGGCAGGAATCACGCAGCTCAGCAGGCCCTGATCACGTGACTCTGCAGGCACTGATCACCTGGCTGATCAAGTCCAGATCACGTGACTGAGCATGCACTGATCACGTGGCTATCATGCACTGATGACGTGACTGCGCATGCACTGATGACGTGGCTGATCATGCACTGATCACATGGCTCATCATGGACTGATCACGTGTTTATCAGGCAATGATCAGTGACTGACAGGCGCTGATCATGGGACTGTGCACGCACTGATCAGGTGGCTGATCAGGAACTGACCACCTGACTGCGCATGCAGTGATCACGTGGCTGGTCATTCACTGATCACGTGTTTATCATACGGTGATCACATGACTGAGAGGCGCTGATCACGTGACTGTGCCGTCAGTGATCACGTGCCTGAGCAGGCACTGATATCGTGACTGAGCATGCACTGATCATGTGCCGGGAGCCGGGGAGGCATTCCACTCTGGACAAAGGTCATGAGGAAGGAGGCTCGGCATACGCAAATGCGGGATCGAGCCTCAGGAGTCCACCCGGATATTCTCGAGCATCTCCCCCCAAAAAACCGGAGTCTGCCTACTGTATTGCTTTGTGCTCTCACCTCTGATTTCACTGAGGGCTGTCCCCCACCACCATCTCGCTCTCTCTGTCAAAGAGTTAACTTACAGCTCCAAATCATAAAGTTCCTTGTCATTCTTCCCTTTAACTTCCAGCTGAGTCTCCATCTGGAGCGCGGAACCCACCACGCTTACTAATTATGCCTGGGCTGCTAAGACCCACTCGAGAAGGTGTCTAGGGTGAGGCACCTTTCGCTATTCGAGAGGGCGCCTGCGGCCTACGTAAGTGGTGCAAACTTCTTGTCTTGAAGTTTGATTGGTCTTCCGCGTAAACCAAGCTCCTCAGTCTCTTTTCTCCACCGAATTTTCCTACTGAGCTCTCCTCATACTATTATTCTTGACATCTCTGATTAACATATAAATAGTCGCCTAGGCCATCTCTCCTTCGAATACCCTGGATCAGTTGGGGCTGGTCCCCGGCAGGTGGCGACCGAACAGGGACCTCAGGAGGCAATACTCAAAGAGCTGAGCAGACACGAACCATGCAATCAGCAGGCAATAAGCATGGAGCTCAGCAGTGACGAATCATGCTGCTCAACTGGAAATAATCAAGCACGTGACCAGGCAGGAATCACGCAGCTCAGCCGGCAATTGTCAAGCAGATGAGCCGACAGGAATCACGCAGCTCAGCTGGCAATTGTCATGCAGATGAGCCGGCAGGAATCACGCAGCTCAGCAGGCCCTGATCACGTGACTCTGCAGGCACTGATCACCTGGCTGATCAAGTCCAGATCACGTGACTGAGCATGCACTGATCACGTGGCTATCATGCACTGATGACGTGACTGCGCATGCACTGATGACGTGTCTGATCAGGCACTGATCACATGGCTCATCATGGACTGATCACGTGTTTATCAGGCAATGATCAGTGACTGACAGGCGCTGATCATGGGACTGTGCACGCACTGATCAGGTGGCTGATCAGGAACTGACCACCTGACTGCGCATGCAGTGATCACGTGGCTGGTCATTCACTGATCACGTGTTTATCATACGGTGATCACATGACTGAGAGGCGCTGATCACGTGACTGTGCCGTCAGTGATCACGTGCCTGAGCAGGCACTGATATCGTGACTGAGCATGCACTGATCATGTGCCGGGAGCCGGGGAGGCATTCCACTCTGGACAAAGGTCATGAGGAAGGAGGCTCGGCATACGCAAATGCGGGATCGAGCCTCAGGAGTCCACCCGGATATTCTCGAGCATCTCCCCCCAAAAAACCGGAGTCTGCCTACTGTATTGCTTTGTGCTCTCACCTCTGATTTCACTGAGGGCTGTCCCCCACCACCATCTCGCTCTCTCTGTCAAAGAGTTAACTTACAGCTCCAAATCATAAAGTTCCTTGTCATTCTTCCCTTTAACTTCCAGCTGAGTCTCCATCTGGAGCGCGGAACCCACCACGCTTACTAATTATGCCTGGGCTGCTAAGACCCACTTGAGAAGGTGTCTAGGGTGAGGCACCTTTTGCTATTCGAGAGGGCGCCTGCGGCCTACGTAAGTGGTGCAAACTTCTTGTCTTGAAGTTTGATTGGTCTTCCGCGTAAACCAAGCTCCTCAGTCTCTTTTCTCCACCGAATTTTCCTACTGAGCTCTCCTCATACTATTATTCTTGACATCTCTGATTAGCATATAAAGAGTCGCCTAGGCCATCTCTCCTTCGAATACCCTGGATCAGTTGGGGCTGGTCCCCGGCAGGTGGCGACCGAACAGGGACCTCAGGAGGCAATACTCAAAGAGCTGAGCAGACACGAACCATGCAATCAGCAGGCAATAAGCATGGAGCTCAGCAGTGACGAATCATGCTGCTCAACTGGAAATAATCAAGCACGTGACCAGGCAGGAATCACGCAGCTCAGCCGGCAATTGTCAAGCAGATGAGCCGACAGGAATCACGCAGCTCAGATGGCAATTGTCATGCAGATGAGCCGGCAGGAATCACGCAGCTCAGCAGGCCCTGATCACGTGACTCTGCAGGCACTGATCACCTGGCTGATCAAGTCCAGATCACGTGACTGAGCATGCACTGATCACGTGGCTATCATGCACTGATGACGTGACTGCGCATGCACTGATGACGTGGCTGATCATGCACTGATCACATGGCTCATCATGGACTGATCACGTGTTTATCAGGCAATGATCAGTGACTGACAGGCGCTGATCATGGGACTGTGCACGCACTGATCAGGTGGCTGATCAGGAACTGACCACCTGACTGCGCATGCAGTGATCACGTGGCTGCGCATTCTCTGATCACATGTTTATCATACGGTGATCACATGACTGAGAGGCGATGATCACGTGACTGTGCCGTCAGTGATCACGTGCCTGAGCAGGCACTGATATCGTGACTGAGCATGCACTGATCATGTGCCGGGAGCCGGGGAGGCATTCCACTCTGGACAAAGGTCATGAGGAAGGAGGCTCGGCATACGCAAATGCGGGATCGAGCCTCAGGAGTCCACCCGGATATTCTCGAGCATCTCCCCCCCAAAAAACCGGAGTCTGCCTACTGTATTGCTTTGTGCTCTCACCTCTGATTTCACTGAGGGCTGTCCCCCACCACCATCTCGCTCTCTCTGTCAAAGAGTTAACTTACAGCTCCAAATCATAAAGTTCCTTGTCATTCTTCCCTTTAACTTCCAACTGAGTCTCCATCTGGAGCGTGGAACCCACCACGCTTACTAATTATGCCTGGGCTGCTAAGACCCACTCGAGAAGGTGTCTAGGGTGAGGCACCTTTCGCTATTCGAGAGGGCGCCTGCGGCCTACGTAAGTGGTGCAAACTTCTTGTCTTGAAGTTTGATTGGTCTTCCGCGTAAACCAAGCTCCTCAGTCTCTTTTCTCCACCGAATTTTCCTACTGAGCTCTCCTCATACTATTATTCTTGACATCTCTGATTAGCATATAAATAGTCGCCTAGGCCATCTCTCCTTCGAATACCCTGGATCAGTTGGGGCTGGTCCCCGGCAGGTGGCGACCGAACAGGGACCTCAGGAGGCAATACTCAAAGAGCTGAGCACACACGAACCACGCAATCAGCAGGCAATAAGCATGGAGCTCAGCAGTGACGAATCATGCTGCTCAACTGGCAATAATCAAGCACGTGACCAGGCAGGAATCACGCAGCTCAGCTGGCAATTGTCATGCAGATGAGCCGGCAGGAATCACGCAGCTCAGCAGGCCCTGATCACGTGACTCTGCAGGCACTGATCACGTGGCTGATCAAGTCCAGATCACGTGACTGAGCATGCACTGATCACGTGACTATCATGCACTGATGACGTGACTGCGCATGCACTGATGACGTGGCTGATCAGGCACTGATCACATGGCTCATCAGGCACTGATCACTTGTTTATCAGGCAATGATCAGTGACTGACAGGCGCTGATCATGGGACTGTGCACGCACTGATCACGAGGCTATCATGCACTGATCACGTGACTGCGCATGCACTGATGACGTGGCTGTTCGGGCACTGATCAAGTGTTTATCAGGCAGTGATCAGTGACTCACAGGCGCTGATCAGGGGACTGTGCACGCACTGATCAGGTGGCTGATCAGGAACTGACCACCTGACTGCGCATGCAGTGATCACGTGGCTGGTCGTTCTCTGATCACGTGTTTATCATACGGTGATCACATGACTGAGAGGCGATGATCACGTGACTGTGCCGTCAGTGATCACGTGGCTGAGCAGGCACTGATATCGTGACTGAGCATGCACTGATCATGTGCAGGGAGCCGGGGAGGCATTCCACTCTGGACTAAGGTCATGAGGAAGGAGGCTCGGCATACGCAAATGCGGGATAGAGCCTCAGGAGTCCACCCGGATATTCTCGAGCATCTCCCCCCAAAAAAACCGGAGTCTGCCTACTGTATTCCTTTGTGCTCTCACCTCTGATTTCACTGGGGGCTGGCCCCCACCACCATCTCGCTCTCTCTGTCAAAGAGTTAACTTACAGCTCCAATTCATAAAGTTCCTTGTCATTCTTCCCTTTAACTTCCAGCTGAGTCTCCATCTGGAGCGCGGAACCCACCACGCTTACTAATTATGCCTGGGCTGCTAAGACCCACTCGAGAAGGTGTCTAGGGTGAGGCACCTTTCGCTATTCAAGAGGGCGCCTGCGGCCTACGTAAGTGGTGCAAACTTCTTGTCTTGAAGTTTGATTGGTCTTCCGTGTAAACCAAGCTACTCAGTCTCTTTTCACCACCGAATTTTCCTACTGAGCTCTCCTCATACTATTATTCTTGACATCTCTGATTAGCATATAAATAGTCGCCTAGGCCATCTCTCCTTCGAATACCCTGGATCAGTTGGGGCTGGTCCCCGGCAGGTTGCGACCGAACAGGGACCTCAGGAGGCAATACTCAAAGAGCTGAGCAGACACGAACCACGCAATCAGCAGGCAATAAGCATGGAGCTCAGCAGTGACGAATCATGCTGCTCAACTGGCAATAATCAAGCACGTGACCAGGCAGGAATCACGCAGCTCAGCTGGCAATTGTCATGCAGATGAGCCGGCAGGAATCACGCAGCTCAGCAGGCCCTGATCACGTGGCTGATCAAGTACAGATCACGTGACTGAGCATGCACTGATCACGTGGCTATCATGCACTGATGACGTGACTGCGCATGCACTGATGACGTGGCTGATCAGGCACTGATCACATGGCTCATCATGCACTGATCACGTGTTTATCAAGCAATGATCAGTGACTGACAGGCGCTGATCATGGGACTGTGCACGCACTGATCACGTGGCTATCATGCACTGATCACGTGACTGCGCATGCACTGATGACGTGGCTGTTCGGGCACTGATCACGTGTTTATCAGGCAGTGATCAGTGACTCACAGGCGCTGATCAGGGGACTGTGCACGCACTGATCAGGTGGCTGATCAGGAACTGACCACCTGACTGCGCATGCAGTGATCACGTGGCTGGTCGTTCACTGATCACGTGTTTATCATACGGTGATCAGGTGACTGAGAGGCGCTGATCACGTGACTGTGCCGTCAGTGATCACGTGGCTGAGCAGGCACTGATATCGTGACTGAGCATGCACTGATCATGTGCCGGGAGCCGGGGAGGCATTCCACTCTGGACAAAGGTCATGAGGAAGGAGGCTCGGCATACGCAAATGCGGGATAGAGCCTCAGGAGTCCACCCGGATATTCTAGAGCATCTCCCCCCAAAAAAACCGGAGTCTGCCTACTGTATTGCTTTGTGCTCTCACCTCTGATTTCACTGGGTGCTGTCCCCCACCACCATCTCGCTCTCTCTGTCAAAGAGTTAACTTACAGCTCCAATTCATAAAGTTCCTTGTCATTCTTCCCTTTAACTTCCAGCTGAGTCTCCATCTGGAGCGCGGAACCCACCACGCTTACTAATTATGCCTGGGCTGCTAAGACCCACTCGAGAAGGTGTCTAGGGTGAGGCACCTTTCGCTATTCAAGAGGGCGCCTGCAGCCTACGTAAGTGGTGCAAACTTCTTGTCTTGAAGTTTGATTGGTCTTCCGTGTAAACCAAGATACTCAGTCTCTTTTCTCCACCGAATTTTCCTACTGAGCTCTCCTCATAATATTATTCTTGGCATCTCTGATTAGCATATAAATAGTCGCCTAGGCCATCTCTCCTTCGAATACCCTGGATCAGTTGGGGCTGGTCCCCGGCAGGTTGCGACCGAACAGGGACCTCAGGAGGCAATACTCAAAGAGCTGAGCAGACACGAACCACGCAATCAGCAGGCAATAAGCATGGAGCTCAGCAGTGACGAATCATGCTGCTCAACTGGCAATAATCAAGCACGTGACCAGGCAGGAATCACGCAGCTCAGCTTTCAATTGTCATGCAGATGAGCCGGCAGGAATCACGCAGCTCAGCAGGCCCTGATCACGTGACTCTGCAGGCACTGATCACGTGGCTGATCAAGTCCAGATCACGTGACTGAGCATGCACTGATCACGTAGCTATCATGCACTGATGACGTGACTGCGCATGCACTGATGACGTGTCTGATCAGGCACTGATCACATGGCTCATCATGGACTGATCACGTGTTTATCAGGCAATGATCAGTGACTGACAGGCGCTGATCATGGGACTGTGCACGCACTGATCAGGTGGCTGATCAGGAACTGACCACCTGACTGGGCATGCAGTGATCACGTGGCTGCTCATTCTCTGATCACATGTTTATCATTCGGTGATCACATGACTGAGAGGCGATGATCACGTGACTGTGCCGTCAGTGATCACGTGCCTGAGCAGGCACTGATATCGTGACTGAGCATGCACTGATCATGTGCCGGGAGCCGGGGAGGCATTCCACTCTGGACAAAGGTCATGAGGAAGGAGGCTCGGCATACGCAAATGCGGGATCGAGCCTCAGGAGTCCACCCGGATATTCTCGAGCATCTCCCCCCAAAAAACCGGAGTCTGCCTACTGTATTGCTTTGTGCTCTCACCTCTGATTTCACTGGGGGCTGTCCCCCACCACCATCTCGCTCTCTCTGTCAAAGAGTCAACTTACAGCTCCAATTCATAAAGTTCCTTGTCATTCTTCCCTTTAACTTCCAGCTGAGTCTCCATCTGGAGCGCGGAACCCACCACGCTTACTAATTATGCCTGGGCTGCTAAGACCCACTGGAGAAGGTGTCTAGGGTGAGGCAACTTTCGCTATTCAAGAGGGCGCCTGCGGCCTACGTAAGTGGTGCAAACTTCTTGTCTTGAAGTTTGATTGGTCTTCCGCGTAAACCAAGCTACTCAGTCTCTTTTCTCCACCGAATTTTCCTACTGAGCTCTCCTCATACTATTATTCTTGACATCTCTGATTAGCATATAAATAGTCGCCTAGGCCATCTCTCCTTCCAATACCCTGGATCAGTTGGGGCTGGTCCCCGGCAGGTGGCGACCGAACAGGGACCTCAGGAGGCAATACTCAAAGAGCTGAGCAGACACGAACCACGCAATCAGCAGGCAATAAGCATGGAGCTCAGCAGTGACGAATCATGCTGCTCAACTGGCAATAATCAAGCACGTGACCAGGCAGGAATCACGCAGCTCAGCTGGCAATTGTCATGCAGATGAGCCGGCAGGAATCACGCAGCTCAGCAGGCCCTGATCACGTGACTGCGCATGCACTGATGACGTGGCTGATCGGGCACTGATCACGGGTTTATCAGGCAGTGATCAGTGACTGAAAGGCGCTGATCAGGGGACTGTGCACGCACTGATCAGGTGGCTGATCAGGAACTGACCACCTGACTGCGCATGCAGTGATCACGTGGCTGGTCGTTCACTGATCACGTGTTTATCATACGGTGATCAGGTGACTGAGAGGCGTTGATCACGTGACTGTGCCGTCAGTGATCACGTGGCTGAGCAGGCACTGATATCGTGACTGAGCATGCACTGATCATGTGCCGGGAGCCGGGGAGGCATTCCACTCTGGACAAAGGTCATGAGGAAGGAGGCTCGGCATACGCAAATGCGGGATCGAGCCTCAGGAGTCCACCCGGATATTCTCGAGCATCTCCCCCAAAAAAACCGGAGTCTGCTTACTGTATTGCTTTGTGCTCTCACCTCTGATTTCACTGGGGGCTGTCCCCCACCACCATCTCGCTCTCTCTGTCAAAGAGTTAACTTACAACTCCAATTCATAAAGTTCCTTGTCATTCTTCCCTTTAACTTCCAGCTGAGTCTCCATCTGGAGCGCGGAACCCACCACGCTTACTAATTATGCCTGGGCTGCTAAGACCCACTCGAGAAGGTGTCTAGGGTGAGGCACGTTTCTCTATTCGAGAGGGCGCCTGCGGCCTACGTAAGTGGTGCAAACTTCTTGTCTTGAAGTTTGATTGGTCTTTCGCGTAAACCAAGCTACTCAGTCTCTTTTCTCCACCGAATTTTCCTACTGAGCTCTCCTCATACTATTATTCTTGACATCTCTGGTTAGCATATAAATAGTCGCCTAGGTCATCTCTCCTTCGAATACCCTGGATCAGTTGGGGCTGGTCCCCGGCAGGTGGCGACCGAACAGGGACCTCAGGAGGCAATACTCAAAGAGCTGAGCAGACACGAACCACGCAATCAGCAGGCAATAAGCATGGAGCTCAGCAGTGACGAATCATGCTGCTCAACTGGCAATAATCAAGCACGTGACCAGGCAGGAATCACGCAGCTCAGCTGGCAATTGTCATGCAGATGAGCCGGCAGGAATCATGCAGCTCAGCAGGCCCTGATCACGTGACTCTGCAGGCACTGATCACGTGGCTGATCAAGTCCAGATCACGTGACTGAGCATGCACTGATCACGTGGCTATCATGCACTGATGACGTGACTGCGCATGCACTGATGACGTGTCTGATCAGGCACTGATCACATGGCTCATCATGCACTGATCACGTGTTTATCAGGCAATGATCAGTGACTGACAGGCGCTGATCATGGGACTGTGCAAGCACTGATCACGTGGCTATCATGCATTGATCACGTGACCGCGCATGCACTGATGACGTGGCTGATCAGGCACTGATCACATGGCTCATCATGCACTGATCACATGTTTATCAGGCAGTGATCAGTGACTGACAGGCGCTGATCATGGGACTGTGCACGCACTGATCAGGTGGCTGATCAGGAACTGACCACCTGACTGCGCATGCAGTGATCACGTGGCTGCTCGATCACTGATCACGTGTTTATCATACGGTGATCACGTGACTGAGAGGCGCTGATCCAGTGACTGTGCCGTCAGTGATCATGTGGCTGAGCAGGCACTGATATCGTGACTGAGCATGCACTGATCATGTGCCGGGAGCCGGGGAGGCATTCCACTCTGGACAAAGATCATCAGGAAGGGGGCTCGGCATACGCAAATGCGGGATCGAGCCTCAGGAGTCCACCCGGATATTCTCGAGCATCTCCCCCCCAAAAAACCGGAGTCTGCCTACTGTATTGCTTTGTGCTCTCACCTCTGATTTCACTGGGGCCTGTCCCCCACCACCATCTCACTCTCTCTGTCAAAGAGTTAACTTTCAGCTCCAATTCATAAAGTTCCTTGTCATTCTTCCCTTTAACTTCCAGCTGAGTCTCCATCTGGAGCGCGGAACCCACCACGCTTACTAATTATGCCTGGGCTGCTAAGACCCACTCGAGAAGGTGTCTAGGGTGAGGCACCTTTCGCTATTCGAGAGGGCGCCTGCGGCCTACGTAAGTGGTGCAAACTTCTTGTCTTGAAGTTTGATTGGTCTTCCGCGTAAACCAAGCTACTCAGTCTCTTTTCTCCACCGAATTTTCCTACTGAGCTCTCCTCATACTATTATTCTTGACAGCTCTGATTAGCCTATAAATAGTCGCCTAGGCCATCTCTCCTTCGAATACCCTGGATCAGTTGGGGCTGGTCCCCGGCAGGTGGCGACCGAACAGGGACCTCAGGAGGCAATACTCAAAGAGCTGAGCAGACAAGAACCATGCAATCAGCAGGCAATAAGCATGGAGCTCAGCAGTGACGAATCATGCTGCTCAACTGGCAATAATCAAGCACGTGACCAGGCAGGAATCACGCAGCTCAGCTGGCAATTGTCAAGCAGATGAGCCGACAGGAATCACGCAGCTCAGATGGCAATTGTCATGCAGATGAGCCGGCAGGAATCACGCAGCTCAGCAGGCCCTGATCACGTGACTCTGCAGGCACTGATCACGTGGCTGATCAAGTCCAGATCACGTGACTGAGCATGCACTGATCACGTGGCTATCATGCACTGATGACATGACTGCGGATGCACTGATGACGTGTCTGATCAGGCACTGATCACATGGCTGATCATGCACTGATCACGTGACTGATCATGCACACACCACATGGCTATCATGCACTACTCACGTCCCTGGTCATGCAAAGATCATGTAGCTACCATATACTGGTCACGTGACTGATCATGCACAGATCACGTAAATGACCATGCACTGCTCCCGTGACTGATCATGTACTGATTACGTGACTGATCATGCACTGATCACGTGGCTATCATGCTCTCCTCACGTGGGTGATCATGCAATGATCACGTAGCAAACATGTACTGATCACGTGACTGATCATGCACTGATCATGTAATTGATCCAGAACTGATCACGTGGCTCATCATGCACTGATCACGGGACTGTTCACGCACTGATCACTTGACTGATCATGCACTGATCACTTGGCTATAATGCCCTGATTTCGTGGCTGATCATACACTTTTCACGTGCCTGGTCATGCACAGATCACGTGACTAATCATGAACTAATCACGTGGCTATAATTCACTGATCACGTGAATATCATGCACTGATTACGTGCCTGTCAGGCACAGATCACGTGACTAATCATGAACTGATCACGTAGGTATCATGCACTGATCACGTGGCTGATCATACACTGTTCACGTGTCTATCATGCAGTGCTCACGTGGCTGATCCTGCAATGATCACGCAGCTACCATGTGCTGGTCACGTGACTGATCATGTACTGATCATGTGGCTGATCATGCACTGATCACGTGGCTGATCATGCACTGATCACATGGCTATCATGCACTGCTCACGTGGCTGATCATGTACTGATCACGTGGTTATCATGCAGTGATCACGTGGCTGATCATGCAATGATCACGTAGCTACCATGTACTGGTCACGTAATTGATCATGCACTGGTCATGTGGCTGATCATGCACTGATCACGTGGCTGATTATACACTGATCACGTGACTGATCATGCACTGATCACGTGACTGATCATGTACTGATCACGTGGCTATCATGCAGTGATCACGTGGCTATCATGCACAGATCACATGGCTGATCATGCAATGATCACGTAGCTACCATATACTTGTCACGTGACTGATCATACACTGTTCACGTGTCTGACCATGCACTGCTCACGTGGCTGATCATACACTGTTCATGTAACTGATCATGCACTGATCACGTAGATATCATGCATTGATCACGTGACTGATCATGCACTGATCACATGGCTATCATGCACTGATCACTTGGCTGGTCATACTGATCACGTGCCTCGTCATGCACTGATCACGTGGCTGATCATGCACTGATCACGTGACTGATCATGCACTGATCACGTGGCTATCATGCAGTGATCACGTGGCTATCATGCACATACCACATGCCTGATCATGCAATGATCATGTAGCTACCATATACTGGTCACTTGACTGATCATACACTGTTCACGTGTATGACCATGCACTGCTCACGTGGCTCATCATACACTGTTCATGTAACTGATCATGCACTGATCACGTGGATATCATGCATTGATCACGTGGCTGAACATGCACTGTTCACGTGGCTTACCAGACACCTGTCACGTGACTGATCATGCACTGATCACGTGGCACTCATGCACTGATCACGTGGCTGATCATACTCTGCTCACGTAACTGATCATGCACTCATCACGTGGCTATCATGCACTTCTCACCTGGCTGGTCATGCAATGTTCACGTACTACCATATACTGGTCACGTGACTGATCATGCTCAGATCACGTAAATGATCATGCACTGTTCAGTTGACTGATCATGTACTGATCACGTGACTGATCATGCACTGATCACGTGGCTATCATGCACTGCTCACGTGGCTGATCATGCAATGATCACGTAGCAACCATGTACTGGTCACGTGACTGATCATGCACTGATCACGTAATTAATTCTGCACTGTTCACCTAACTCATCATGCACTGATCACGTGGCTGATCACACACGTATCACGTGACTGATCATACACTGATCACGTGGCTATCATGCACTGATCACTTGGCTGGTCATACACTGATCACACAGCTACCATGTACTGGTCACGTGACTGATCATGCACTGATCACGTAATTGATCATGCACTGATCATGTGGCTGATCATGCACTGATCACGTCACTGATCATGCACTCATCACGTGGCTATCAGGCACTACTCACGTGGCTGATCATGCAATGATCATGTAGCTACCATGTACCGGTCACGTGACTGATCACACACCCATCAGGTGACTGATCATGCACTGATCACCTGGCTATCATGCACTGTTCACGTGGCTGATCATACACTGATCACCTGCCTGGTCATGCACTGATCACGTGACTGATCATGAACTGATCACGTTGCAATCATTCACTGATCACCTGGCTGATCATGCACTGATCACGTGGCTATCCTGTACTGATCACGTGGCTATCATGCACTGATCACGTGGCTGATCATGCACTGCTACCGTGACTGAGCATGGACTGATCACATGACTATCATGTAGTGATCACGTGACTTAATGGGGCTGACCATTTGACTGATCATGCGCTGAGCATGTTTGCTCTCATACACTGATCATGTGCCTCTGGAGGCAATAAACAAAGAGCTGAGTAGGCATGAATCAAACAGTCAGCAGGCAATAATCATGGAACTCAGCTGTGAGGAATCATGCTGCTCAGCTGGCAATAATCAAGCAGCTGAGCAGGCAGGAATTACACAGCACAGCTGGCAATTGTCAAGCAGATGACAGGCAGGAATCATGCAGCTCAGCTGGCAATTGTCAAGCAGATGAGCAGACAGTAATCACGCAGCTCAGCAGGCCCTGATCACGTGACTGAGCATGCACTGTTCACGTGGCTGATCATACACTGATCACGTGATTGATCATGCACTGATCACTTGGATATCATGCACTGATCACGTCTATTCATACACTGTTCACGTGTCTGACCATGCACTGATCACGTGGCTGATCATACACTGCTCACGTAACTGATCATGCACTGATCACGTAACTGATCATGCACTGATCACGTGGCTGATCATGCACTGATCACGTGACTATCATGCACTGATCACGTGACTGATCATGCACTGATCACGTAACTGATCATGCACTGATCACGTGGCTGATCATGCACTGATCACGTGACTGATCATGCACTGATCACGTGGCTGATCACACTGATCACGTGACTGATCATGCACTGATCACGTGGCTATCATGCACTGATCACGTGGCTGATCATGCACTGATCACGCAGCTATCATGCACTGGTCACGTGACTGATCATGCACTGATCACGTAATTGATCATGCACTGATCACGTGGCTGATCATGCACTGATCACGTGACTGATCATGCACTGATCACGTGACTGATCATGCACTGATCACGTGGCTATCATGCACTGATCACGTGGCTGATCATGCACTGATCACGTGGCTGATCATGCACTGATCACGTGACTGATCATGCACTGATCACGTGACTGATCATGCACTGATCACGTGGCTATCATGCACTGATCACGTGGCTGATCATGCACTGATCATGTAGCTACCATGCACTGATCACGTGACTGATCATGCACTGATCACGTGACTGATCATGCACTGATCACGTGGCTATCATGCACTGATCACGTGGCTGATCATGCACTGATCACGTGCCTGATCATGCACTGATCACGTGACTGATCATGCACTGATCACGTGGCTATCATGCACTGATCACGTGGCTGATCATGCACTGATCACGTGGCTATCATGCACTGATCACGTGGCTATCATGCACTGATCACGTGGCTGATCATGCACTGATCACGTGACTGATCATGCACTGATCACGTGACTGATCATGCACTGATCACGTGACTATCATGCACTGATCACGTGGCTGATCATGCACTGATCACGTGCCTGATCATGCACTGATCACGTGGCTGATCATGCACTGATCACGTGACTGATCATGCACTGATCACGTGGCTATCATGCACTGATCACGTGGCTGATCATGCACTGATCACGTGACTGATCATGCACTGATCACGTGGCTATCATGCACTGATCACGTGGCTATCATGCACTGATCACGTGGCTGATCATGCAATGATCACGTAGCTACCATGTACTGGTCACGTGACTGATCATGCACTGATCACGTGGCTGATCATGCACTGATCACGTGACTGATCATGCACTGATCACGTGGCTGATCATGCACTGATCACGTGGCTATCATGCACTGATCACGTGGCTGATCATGCACTGATCACGCAGCTCCCATGTACTGATCACATGACTGATCATGCACTGATCACGTACTGATCATGCACTGATCACCTGGCTTATCATGCACTGATCATGTGACTGATCATGTGCTGATCATGTTTGGTGTCATACACTGATCATGTGCCTCTGGAGGCAATGAACAAAGAGCTGAGTAGGCACGAATCAGTCAGCAGGCAATAATCATGGAACTCAGCTGTGAGAAATCATGCTGCTCAGCTGGCAATAATCAAGCAGATGAGCAGGCAGGAATTACGCAGCACAGCTGGCAATTGTCAAGCAGATGACAGGCAGGAATCATGCAGCTCAGCTGGCAATTGTCAAGCAGATGAGCAGACAGTAATCACGCAGCTCAGCAGGCCCTGATCACGTGACTGAGCATGCACTGTTCACGTGGCTGATCACACACTGATCACGTGACTGATCATGCACTGATCACGTGGCTATCATGCACTGATCACGTGACTGATCATGCACTGATCACGTGGCTGTCATGCACTGATCACGTGGCTATCATGCACTGATCACGTGGCTGATCATGCACTGATCACGTGACTGATCATGCACTGATCACGTGGCTATCATGCACTGATCACGTGGCTGATCATGCACTGATCACGGGACTGATCATGCACTGATCACGGGCTATCATGCACTGATCACATGACTGATCATGCACTGATCACGTGACTGATCATGCACTGATCACGTGGCTATCATGCACTGATCACGTGGCTGATCATGCAATGATCACGTAGCTACCATGTACTGGTCACGTGACTGATCATGCACTGATCACGTATTGATCATGCACTGATCACGTGGCTGATCATGCACTGATCACGTGACTGATCATGCACTGATCACGTGACTGATCATGCACTGATCACGTGGCTATCATGCACTGATCACGTGGCTGATCATGCACTGATCACGTGACTGATCATGCACTGATCACGTGACTGATCATGCACTGATCACGTGGCTATCATGCACTGATCACGTGGCTGATCATGCACTGATCACGTGTCTGATCATGCACTGATCACGTGGCTGATCATGCACTGATCACGTAACTGATCATGCACTGATCACGTGGCTATCATGCACTGATCACGTGGCTGATCATGCACTGATCACGTGGCTTATCACATACCTGTCACGTGACTGATCATGCACTGATCACGTGACACTCATGCACTGATCACGTGGCTGATCATGCACTGATCACGTAACTGATCATGCACTGATCACGTGGCTATCATGCACTGATCACGTGGCTGATCATGCAATGATCACGTAGCTACCATATACTGGTCACGTGACTGATCATGCACTGATCACGTGCTGATCATGCACTGATCACGTGGCTGATCATGCACTGATCACGTGGCTGATCATGCACTGATCACGTGACTGATCATGCACTGATCACGTGACTGATCATGCACTGATCACGTGGCTATCATGCACTGATCACGTGGCTGATCATGCACTGATCACGTGCCTGATCATGCACTGATCACGTGACTGATCATGCACTGATCACGTGGCTATCATGCACTGATCACGTGGCTGATCATGCACTGATCACGTGGCTGATCATGCACTGATCACGTGACTGATCATGCACTGATCACGTGGCTATCATGCACTGATCACGTGACTATCATGCACTGATCACGTGCCTGATCATGCACTGATCACGTGACTGATCATGCACTGATCACGTGGTATCATGCACTGATCACGTGGCTGATCATGCACTGATCACGTGACTGATCATGCACTGATCACGTGGCTGATCATGCACTGATCACGTGCTGATCATGCACTGATCACGTGGCTATCATGCACTGATCACGTGGCTGATCATGCACTGATCACGTGGCTGACATGCACTGATCACGTGACTGATCATGCACTGATCACGTGGCTATCATGCACTGATCACGTGGCTGATCATGCACTGATCACGTGACTGATCATGCACTGATCACGTGGCTGATCATGCACTGATCACGTAACTGATCATGCACTGATCACGTGGCTATCATGCACTGATCACGTGGCTGATCATGCACTGATCACGTGGCTGATCACATACCTGTCACGTGACTGATCATGCACTGATCACGTGGCTGATCATGCACTGATCACGTGACTGATCATGCACTGATCACGTGACTGATCATGCACTGATCACGTGGCTGATCATGCACTGATCACGTGCTATCATGCACTGATCACGTGATGATCATGCACTGATCACGTAACTGATCATGCACTGATCACGTGGCTATCATGCACTGATCACGTGGCTGATCATGCACTGATCACGCAGCTACCATGTACTGGACACATGACTGATCATGCACTGATCACGTAATTGATCATGCACTGATCACGTGGCTTATCATGCATTGATCATGTGACTGATCATGTGCTGATCATGTTTGGTGTCATACACTGATCATGTGCCTCTGGAGGCAATGAACAAAGAGCTGAGTAGGCACGAATCAGTCAGCAGGCTATAATCATGGAACTCAGCTGTGAGAAATCATGCTGCTCAGCTGGCAATAATCAAGCAGATGAGCAGGCAGGAATTACGCAGCACAGCTGGCAATTGTCAAGCAGATGACAGGCAGGAATCGTGCAGCTCAGCTGGCAATTGTCAAGCAGATGAGCAGACAGTAATCACGCAGCTCAGCAGGCCCTGATCACGTGACTGAGCATGCACTGTTCACGTGGCTGATCACACACTGATCACGTGAATGATCATGCACTGATCACGTGGCTATCATGCACTGATCACGTGATGCGCATGCACTGATCACGTAATTGTCATGCACTGATCACGTGGCTATCATGCACTGATCACGTGGCTGATCATGCACTGATCACGTGACTGATCATGCACTGATCACGTGGCTATCATGCACTGATCACGTGGCTGATCATGCACTGATCACGGGACTGATCATGCACTGATCACGGGCTATCATGCACTGATACATGACTCCACATGCACTGATCACGTGGCTGATCATGCACTGATCACGTGACTGATCATGCACTGATCACGTGACTGATCATGCACTGATCACGTGGCTGATCATGCACTGATCACGTGGCTATCATGCACTGATCACGTGGCTGATCATGCACTGATCACGTAGCTACCATGTACTGATCACGTGACTGATCATGCACTGATCACGTAATTGATCATGCACTGATCACGTGGCTGATCATGCACTGATCACGTGGCTGATCATGCACTGATCACGTGACTGATCATGCACTGATCACGTGACTGATCATGCACTGATCACGTGGCTATCATGCACTGATCACGTGGCTGATCATACTGATCACGTGCCTCGTCATGCACTGATCACGTGGCTGATCATGCACTGATCACGTGACTGATCATGCACTGATCACGTGGCTGATCATGCACTGATCACGTGACTGATCATGCACTGATCACGTGACTGATCATGCACTGATCACGTGGATATCATGCACTGATCACGTGGCTGATCATGCACTGATCACGTGTCTGATCATGCACTGATCACGTGGCTGATCATGCACTGATCACGTAACTGATCATGCACTGATCACGTGGCTATCATGCACTGATCACGTGGCTGATCATGCACTGATCACGTGGCTGATCACACACATGTCACGTGACTGATCATGCACTGATCACGTGGCACTCATGCACTGATCACGTGGCTGATCATACACTGATCACGTAACTGATCATGCACTGATCACGTGGCTATCATGCACTGCTCACGTGGCTGATCATGCAATGATCACGTAGCTACCATATACTGGTCACGTGACTGATCATGCACAGATCACGTAAATGATCATGCACTGATCAGTGACTGATCATGCACTGATCACGTGACTGATCATGCACTGATCACGTGGCTGATCATGCAATGATCACGTAGCAACCATGTAATGGTCACGTGACTGATCATGCACTGATCACGTAATTGATCATGCACTGATCACCGGACTCATCATGCACTGATCACGTGGCTGATCACACACGTATCACGTGACTGATCATGCACTGATCACGTGGCTATCATGCACTGATCACGTGGCTATCATGCACTGATCACGTGGATATCATGCACTGATCACGTGGCTGATCACACACTATCACATGACTGATCATGCACTGATCACGTGGCTATCATGCACTGATCACGTGGCTGATCATGCACTGATCACGTAGCTACCATGCACTGATCACGTGACTGATCATGCACTGATCACGTGATTGATCATGCACTGATCACGTGGCTGATCATGCACTGATCACGTGGCTGATCATGCACTGATCACGTGTCTGATCATGCACTGATCACGTGGCTGATCATGCACTGATCACGTGACTGATCATGCACTGATCACGTGGCTGATCATGCACTGATCACGTGGCTGATCATGCACTGATCACGTAGCTATCATGCACTGATCACGTGACTGATCATGCACTGATCACGTGACTGATCATGCACTGATCACGTGGCTGATCATGCACTGATCACGTGACTGATCATGCACTGATCACGTGGCTATCATGCACTGATCACGTGGCTGATCATGCACTGATCACGTAGCTATCATGCACTGATCACGTGGCTGATCATGCACTGATCACGTGACTGATCATGCACTGATCACGGGCTATCATGCACTGATCACATGACTCACATGCACTGATCACGTGGCTGATCATGCACTGATCACGTGACTGATCATGCACTGATCACGTGACTGATCATGCACTGATCACGTGGCTGATCATGCACTGATCACGTGACTGATCATGCACTGATCACGTGGCTGATCATGCACTGATCACGTGGCTATCATGCACTGATCACGTGGCTGATCATGCAATGATCACGTAGCTACCATGCACTGATCACGTGACTGATCATGCACTGATCACGGAATTGATCATGCACTGATCAGTGACTGATCATGCACTGATCACGTGACTGATCATGCACTGATCACGTGACTGATCATGCACTGATCACGTGGCTATCATGCACTGATCACGTGGCTGATCATGCACTGATCACGTAGCTATCATACACTGATCACGTGACTGATCATGCACTGATCACGTAATTGATCATGCACTGATCACGTGGCTGATCATGCACTGATCACGTGACTGATCATGCACTGATCACGTGACTGATCATGCACTGATCACGTGGCTATCATGCACTGATCACGTGGCTGATCATGCACTGATCACGTGGCTGATCATGCACTGATCACGTGACTGATCATGCACTGATCACGTGACTGATCATGCACTGATCACGTGGCTATCATGCACTGATCACGTGGCTGATCATGCACTGATCACGTAGCTACCATGCACTGATCACGTGACTGATCATGCACTGATCACGTGACTGATCATGCACTGATCACGTGGCTGATCATGCACTGATCACGTGACTGATCATGCACTGATCACGTGACTGATCATGCACTGATCACGTGGCTATCATGCACTGATCACGTGGCTGATCATGCACTGATCACGTGACTGATCATGCACTGATCACGTGACTGATCATGCACTGATCACGTGGCTATCATGCACTGATCACGTGGCTGATCATGCACTGATCACGTAGCTACCATGTACTGATCACGTGACTGATCATGCACTGATCACGTAATTGATCATGCACTGATCACGTGGCTGATCATGCACTGATCACGTGGCTGATCACACATGATCACGTGACTGATCATGCACTGATCACGTGGCTATCATGCACTGATCACGTGGCTATCATGCACTGATCACGTGGCTATCATGCACTGATCACGTGGCTGATCACACACTGATCACGTGACTGATCATGCACTGATCACGTGGCTATCATGCACTGATCACGTGGCTGATCATGCAATGATCACGTAGCTACCATGCACTGGTCACGTGACTGATCATGCACTGATCACGTGACTGATCATGCACTGATCACGTGGCTGATCATGCACTGATCACGTGACTGATCATGCACTGATCACGTGACTGATCATGCACTGATCACGTGGCTATCATGCACTGATCACGTGGCTGATCATGCACTGATCACGCAGCTACCATGCACTGATCACATGACTGATCATGCACTGATCACATGATTGATCATGCACTGATCACGTGGCTTATCATGCATTGATCATGTGACTGATCATGTGCTGATCATGTTTGGTATCATACACTGATCATGTGCCTCTGGAGGCAATGAACAAAGAGCTGAGTAGGCACGAATCAGTCAGCAGGCTATAATCATGGAACTCAGCTGTGAGAAATCATGCTGCTCAGCTGGCAATAATCAAGCAGATGAGCAGGCAGGAATTACGCAGCACAGCTGGCAATTGTCAAGCAGATGACAGGCAGGAATCGTGCAGCTCAGCTGGCAATTGTCAAGCAGATGAGCAGACAGTAATCACGCAGCTCAGCAGGCCCTGATCACGTGACTGAGCATGCACTGTTCACGTGGCTGATCACACACTGATCACGTGACTGATCATGCACTGATCACGTGGCTGATCATGCACTGATCACGTGACTGATCATGCACTGATCACGTGGCTGATCATGCACTGATCACGTGGCTGATCATACACTGATCACGGGACTGATCATGCACTGATCACGGGCTATCATGCACTGATACATGACTGACATGCACTGATCACGTGGCTGATCATGCACTGATCACGTGACTGATCATGCACTGATCACGTGACTGATCATGCACTGATCACGTGGCTGATCATGCACTGATCACGTGGCTATCATGCACTGATCACGTGGCTGATCATGCACTGATCACGTGCTATCATGCACTGATCACGTGACTGATCATGCACTGATCACGTGGCTGATCATGCACTGATCACGTGCTATCATGCACTGATCACGTGACTGATCATGCACTGATCACGTGGCTGATCATGCACTGATCACGTGGCTGATCATGCACTGATCACGTGACTGATCATGCACTGATCACGTGGCTGATCATGCACTGATCACGTGACTGATCATGCACTGATCACGTGGCTATCATGCACTGATCACGTGGCTGATCATGCACTGATCACGTAGCTATCATGCACTGATCACGTGACTATCATGCACTGATCACGTGATTGATCATGCACTGATCACGTGGCTGATCATGCACTGATCACGTGACTGATCATGCACTGATCACGTGGCTGATCATGCACTGATCACGTGGCTGATCATGCACTGATCACGTGGCTGATCATGCACTGATCACGTGACTGATCATGCACTGATCACGTGACTGATCATGCACTGATCACGTGGCTGATCATGCACTGATCACGTGACTGATCATGCACTGATCACGTGACTGATCATGCACTGATCACGTGGCTATCATGCACTGATCACGTGGCTGATCATGCAATGATCACGTAGCTACCATATACTGGTCACGTGACTGATCATGCACTGATCACGTAAATGATCATGCACTGATCACGTGACTGATCATGCACTGATCACGTGACTGATCATGCACTGATCACGTGGCTATCATGCACTGATCACGTGGCTGATCATGCAATGATCACGTAGCCATGTACTGATCACGTGACTGATCATGCACTGATCACGTAATTGATCATGCACTGATCACGTGGCTGATCATGCACTGATCACGTGACTGATCATGCACTGATCACGTGACTGATCATGCACTGATCACGTGGCTATCATGCACTGATCACGTGGCTGATCATGCACTGATCACGTGCCTGATCATGCACTGATCACGTGACTGATCATGCACTGATCACGTGGCTATCATGCACTGATCACGTGACTATCATGCACTGATCACGTGGCTGATCATGCACTGATCACGTGACTGATCATGCACTGATCACGTAGCTATCATGCACTGATCACGTGGCTGATCATGCACTGATCACGTGGCTGATCATGCACTGATCACGTGGCTGATCATGACTGATCACGTAGCTGATCATGCACTGATCACGTGGCTATCATGCACTGATCACGTGGCTGATCATGCACTGATCACGTAGCTACATGCACTGATCACGTGACTGATCATGCACTGATCACGTAATTGATCATGCACTGATCACGTGACTGATCATGCACTGATCACGTGACTGATCATGCACTGATCACGTGGCTATCATGCACTGCTCACGTGGCTGATCATGCAATGATCACGTAGCTACCATGTACTGGTCACGTGACTGATCATGCACTGATCACGTAATTGATCATGCACTGATCACGTGGCTGATCATGCACTGATCACGTGACTGATCATGCACTGATCACGTGACTGATCATGCACTGATCACGTGGCTATCATGCACTGATCACGTGGCTGATCATGCACTGATCACGTGACTGATCATGCACTGATCACGTGACTGATCATGCACTGATCACGTGGCTATCATGCACTGATCACGTGGCTGATCATGACTGATCACGTGCTGATCATGCACTGATCACGTGGCTATCATGCACTGATCACGTGGCTGATCATGCACTGATCACGTGACTGATCATGCACTGATCACGTGACTGATCATGCACTGATCACGTGGCTATCATGCACTGATCACGTGGCTGATCATGCACTGATCACGTGACTGATCATGCACTGATCACGTGACTGATCATGCACTGATCACGTGGCTATCATGCACTGATCACGTGACTATCATGCACTGATCACGTGGCTGATCATGCACTGATCACGTGACTGATCATGCACTGATCACGTGGTATCATGCACTGATCACGTGGCTGATCATGCACTGATCACGTGACTGATCATGCACTGATCACGTGGCTGATCATGCACTGATCACGTAGCTGATCATGCACTGATCACGTGGCTATCATGCACTGATCACGTGGCTGATCATGCACTGATCACGTAGCTGACATGCACTGATCACGTGACTGATCATGCACTGATCACGTAATTGATCATGCACTGATCACGTGACTGATCATGCACTGATCACGTGACTGATCATGCACTGATCACGTGGCTATCATGCACTGATCACGTGGCTGATCATGCAATGATCACGTAGCTACCATGTACTGGTCACGTGACTGATCATGCACTGATCACGTAATTGATCATGCACTGATCACGTGGCTGATCATGCACTGATCACGTGACTGATCATGCACTGATCACGTGACTGATCATGCACTGATCACGTGGCTATCATGCACTGATCACGTGGCTGATCATGCACTGATCACGTGACTGATCATGCACTGATCACGTGCCTGATCATGCACTGATCACGTGGATATCATGCACTGATCACGTGGCTGATCATGCACTGATCACGTGGCTGATCATGCACTGATCACGTGGCTGATCATGCACTGATCACGTGACTGATCATGCACTGATCACGTGGCTGATCATGCACTGATCACGTGGCTGATCACATACCTGTCACGTGACTGATCATGCACTGATCACGTGGCATCATGCACTGATCACGTGGCTGATCATACACTGATCACGTAACTGATCATGCACTGATCACGTGGCTATCATGCACTGATCACGTGGCTGATCATGCAATGATCACGTAGCTACCATATACTGGTCACGTGACTGATCATGCACTGATCACGTCATTGATCATGCACTGATCACGTGCCTGATCATGCACTGATCACGTGGCTGATCATGCACTGATCACGTGACTGATCATGCACTGATCACGTGACTGATCATGCACTGATCACGTGGCTATCATGCACTGATCACGTGGCTGATCATGCACTGATCACGTGACTGATCATGCACTGATCACGTGACTGATCATGCACTGATCACGTGGCTATCATGCACTGATCACGTGGCTGATCATGCACTGATCACGTGACTGATCATGCACTGATCACGTGACTGATCATGCACTGATCACGTGGCTATCATGCACTGATCACGTGACTATCATGCACTGATCACGTGGCTGATCATGCACTGATCACGTGACTGATCATGCACTGATCACGTGGTATCATGCACTGATCACGTGGCTGATCATGCACTGATCACGTGTCTGATCATGCACTGATCACGTGGCTGATCATGCACTGATCACGTGCTGATCATGCACTGATCACGTGGCTATCATGCACTGATCACGTGGCTGATCATGCACTGATCACGTAGCTGACATGCACTGATCACGTGACTGATCATGCACTGATCACGTGACTGATCATGCACTGATCACGTGACTGATCATGCACTGATCACGTGACTGATCATGCACTGATCACGTGGCTATCATGCACTGATCACGTGGCTGATCATGCACTGATCACGTAGCTACCATGTACTGATCACGTGACTGATCATGCACTGATCACGTGATTGATCATGCACTGATCACGTGGCTGATCATGCACTGATCACGTGACTGATCATGCACTGATCACGTGACTGATCATGCACTGATCACGTGGCTATCATGCACTGATCACGTGGCTGATCATGCACTGATCACGTGACTGATCATGCACTGATCACGTGACTGATCATGCACTGATCACGTGGCTATCATGCACTGATCACGTGGCTGATCATGCACTGATCACGTGACTGATCATGCACTGATCACGTGGCTGATCATGCACTGATCACGTGACTGATCATGCACTGATCACGTGACTGATCATGCACTGATCACGTGGATATCATGCACTGATCACGTGGCTGATCATACACTGATCACGTGTCTGATCATGCACTGATCACGTGGCTGATCATACACTGATCACGTAACTGATCATGCACTGATCACGTGGCTATCATGCACTGATCACGTGGCTGATCATGCACTGTTCACGTGGCTTAACACACACCTGTCACGTGACTGATCATGCACTGATCACGTGGCACTCATGCACTGATCACGTGGCTGATCATACACTGCTCACGTAACTGATCATGCACACATCACGTGGCTATCATGCACTGCTCACGTGGCTGATCATGCACTGATCACGTAGCTACCATATACTGGTCACGTGACTGATCATGCACTGATCACGTAAATGATCATGCACTGTCACGTGACTGATCATGCACTGATCACGTGACTGATCATGCACTGATCACGTGGCTATCATGCACTGCTCACGTGGCTGATCATGCACTGATCACGTAGCAACCATGTACTGGTCACGTGACTGATCATGCACTGATCACGTAATTGATCATGCACTGATCACGTGGCTCATCATGCACTGATCACGTGGCTGATCACACACGTATCACGTGACTGATCATGCACTGATCACGTGGCTATCATGCACTGATCACGTGGCTATCATGCACTGATCACGTGGATATCATGCACTGATCACGTGGCTGATCACACACTATCACGTGACTGATCATGCACTGATCACGTGGCTATCATGCACTGATCACGTGGCTGATCATGCACTGATCACGTAGCTACCATGCACTGTCACGTGACTGATCATGCACTGATCACGTGACTGATCATGCACTGATCACGTGGCTGATCATGCACTGATCACGTGGCTGATCATGCACTGATCACGTGGCTGATCATGCACTGATCACGTGGCTATCATGCACTGATCACGTGACTGATCATGCACTGATCACGTGACTGATCATGCACTGATCACGTGACTGATCATGCACTGATCACGTGACTGATCATGCACTGATCACGTGGCTGATCATGCACTGATCACGTGGCTGATCATGCACTGATCACGTGACTGATCATGCACTGATCACGTGACTGATCATGCACTGATCACGTGGCTATCATGCACTGATCACGTGGCTGATCATGCACTGATCACGTGACTGATCATGCACTGATCACGTGACTGATCATGCACTGATCACGTGGCTATCATGCACTGATCACGTGGCTGATCATGCACTGATCACGTGGCTATCATGCACTGATCACGTGGCTGATCATGCACTGATCACGTGGCTGATCATGCACTGATACCGTGCCTGAGCATGGACTGATCACATGACTATCATGTAGTGATCACGTTACTTAATGGCGCTGATCATGTGACTGATCATGCGCTGATCATGTTTGCTATCATACACTGATCATGTGCCTCTGGAGGCAATAAACAAAGAGCTGAGTAGGCACGAATCAAACAGTCAGCAGGCAATAATCATGGAACTCAGCTGTGAGGAATCATGCTGCTCAGCTGGCAATAATCAAGCAGCTGAGCAGGCAGGAATTACGCAGCACAGCTGGCAATTGTCAAGCAGATGACAGGCAGGAATCATGCAGCTCAGCTGGCAATTGTCAAGCAGATGAGCAGACAGTAATCACGCAGCTCAGCAGGCCCTGATCACGTGACTGAGCATGCACTGTTCACGTGGCTGATCATACACTGATCACGTGACTGATCATGCACTGATCACGTGGCTATCATGCACTGATCACGTGGCTGATCATGCACTGATCACGTGGCTGATCATGCACTGATCACGTGGCTGATCATGCACTGATCACGTGGCTGATCATGCACTGATCACGTGGCTATCATGCACTGATCACGTGACTGATCATGCACTGATCACGTGGCTGATCATGCACTGATCACGTGGCTGATCATGCACTGATCACGTGGCTGATCATGCACTGATCACGTGACTGATCATGCACTGATCACGTGACTGATCATGCACTGATCACGTGGCTATCATGCACTGATCACGTGGCTGATCATACTGATCACGTGCCTCATCATGCACTGATCACGTGGCTGATCATGCACTGATCACGTGACTGATCATGCACTGATCACGTAACTGATCATGCACTGATCACGTGGCTGATCATGCACTGATCACGTAGCTACCATGCACTGATCACGTGACTGATCATGCACTGATCACGTAATTGATCATGCACTGATCACGTGGCTGATCATGCACTGATCACGTGACTGATCATGCACTGATCACGTGGCTATCATGCACTGATCACGTGGCTGATCATGCACTGATCACGTGGCTATCATGCACTGATCACGTGGCTGATCATGCACTGATCACGGGACTGATCATGCACTGATCACGGCGCTATCATGCACTGTCTACATGACTCCACATGCACTGATCACGTGGCTGATCATGCACTGATCACGTGACTGATCATGCACTGATCACGTGACTGATCATGCACTGATCACGTGGCTGATCATGCACTGATCACGTGACTGATCATGCACTGATCACGTGGCTGATCATGCACTGATCACGTGGCTGATCATGCACTGATCACGTGACTGATCATGCACTGATCACGTGGCTATCATGCACTGATCACGTGGCTGATCATGCACTGATCACGTAGCTACCATGCACTGATCACGTGACTGATCATGCACTGATCACGTAATTGATCATGCACTGATCAGTGACTGATCATGCACTGATCACGTGACTGATCATGCACTGATCACGTGACTGATCATGCACTGATCACGTGGCTATCATGCACTGCTCACGTGGCTGATCATGCAATGATCACGTAGCTACCATGCACTGATCACGTGACTGATCATGCACTGATCACGTAATTGATCATGCACTGATCACGTGGCTGATCATGCACTGATCACGTGACTGATCATGCACTGATCACGTGACTGATCATGCACTGATCACGTGGCTATCATGCACTGATCACGTGGCTGATCATGCACTGATCACGTGACTGATCATGCACTGATCACGTGACTGATCATGCACTGATCACGTGACTGATCATGCACTGATCACGTGGCTATCATGCACTATCACGTGGCTGATCATGCACTGATCACGTAGCTACCATGTACTGATCACGTGACTGATCATGCACTGATCACGTACTGATCATGCACTGATCACGTGGCTGATCATGCACTGATCACGTGACTGATCATGCACTGATCACGTGACTGATCATGCACTGATCACGTGGCTATCATGCACTGATCACGTGGCTGATCATGCACTGATCACGTGACTGATCATGCACTGATCACGTGACTGATCATGCACTGATCACGTGGCTATCATGCACTGATCACGTGGCTGATCATGCACTGATCACGTAGCAACCATGCACTGATCACGTGACTGATCATGCACTGATCACGTGACTGATCATGCACTGATCACGTGGCTGATCATGCACTGATCACGTGGCTGATCACACATGATCACGTGACTGATCATGCACTGATCACGTGGCTGATCATGCACTGATCACGTGGCTGATCATGCACTGATCACGTGGCTATCATGCACTGATCACGTGGCTGATCATGCAATGATCACGTGCTACCATGTACTGATCACGTGACTGATCATGCACTGATCACGTAATTGATCATGCACTGATCACGTGGCTGATCATGCACTGATCACGTGGCTGATCACACACGATCACGTGACTGATCATGCACTGATCACGTGAATAATCATGCACTGATCACGTGGCTATCATGCACTGATCACGTGGCTATCATGCACTGATCACGTGGCTGATCACACACTATCACGTGACTGATCATGCACTGATCACGTGGCTATCATGCACTGATCACGTGGCTATCATGCACTGATCACGTGGCTGATCATGCACTGATCACGTGACTGATCATGCACTGATCACGTGACTGATCATGCACTGATCACGTGACTGATCATGCACTGATCACGTGGCTGATCATGCACTGATCACGTGGCTGATCATGCACTGATCACGCAGCTACCATGTACTGATCACGTGACTGATCATGCACTGATCACGTAATTGATCATGCACTGATCACGTGGCTTATCATGCACTGATCATGTGACTGATCATGTGCTGATCATGTTTGGTGTCACACACTGATCATGTGCCTCTGGAGGCAATGAACATAGAGCTGAGTAGGCAGGAATCAGTCAGCAGGCTATAATCATGGAACTCACCTCTGAGAAATCATGCTGCTCAGCTGGCAATAATCAAGTAGATGAGCAGGCAGGAATTACGCAGCACAGGTGGCAATTGTCAAGCAGATGACAGGCAGGAATCGTGCAGCTCAGCTGGCAATTGTCAAGCAGATGAGCAGACAGTAATCACGCAGCTCAGCAGGCCCTGATCACGTGACTGATCATGCACTGATCACGTGGCTGATCATACACTGATCACGTGACTGATCATGCACTGATCACGTGGCTATCATGCACTGATCACGTGGCTGATCATGCACTGATCACGTGACTGATCATGCACTGATCACGTGGCTGATCATGCACTGATCACGTGGCTGATCATGCACTGATCACGTGACTGATCATGCACTGATCACGTGGCTGATCATGCACTGATCACGTGACTGATCATGCAGTGATCACGTGGCTATCATGCACTACTCACGTGGCTGATCATGCAATGATCATGTAGCTACCATGTACAGGTCACGTGAATGATCATACACCCTTCAGGTGACTGATCATGCACTGATCACGTGGCTATCATGCACTGATCACGAGACTGATCATGCACTGATCACGTCTATATTATGCACTGATCACATGACTGCCCATGCACTGATCACGTGGATGATCATACACTAATCATGTGACAGATCATGCACTGATCACGTGGCTGATCATGCACTGATACCGTGACTGAGCATGGACTGATCACATGACTATCATGTAGTGATCACGTGACTTAATGGCGCTTATCATGTGACTGATCATGCGCTGATCATGTTTGCTATCATACACTGATCATGTGCCTCTGGAGGCAATAAACAAAGAGCTGAGTAGGCACGAATCAAACAGTCAGCAGGCAATAATCATGGAACTCAGCTGTGAGGAATCATGCTGCTCAGCTGGCAATAATCAAGCAGCTGAGCAGGCAGGAATTACGCAGCACAGCTGGCAATTGTCAAGCAGATGACAGGCAGGAATCGTGCAGCTCAGCTGGCAATTGTCAAGCAGATGAGCAGACAGTAATCACGCAGCTCAGCAGGCCCTGATCACGTGACTGAGCATGCACTGTTCACGTGGCTGATCATACACTGATCACGTGATTGATCATGCACTGATCACTTGGACATCATGCACTGATCACGTGGCTGATCATACACTGTTCACGTGTCTGACCATGCACTGATCACGTGGCTGATCATACACTGCTCACGTAACTGATCATGCACTGATCACGTGGCTATCATGCACTGATCACGTGGCTGAACATGCACTGTTCACGTGGCTGATCACACACCTGTCACATGACATATCATGCACTGATCACGTGGCACTCATGCACTGATCACGTGGCTGATCATACTCTGCTCACGTAACTCATCATGCACACATCACGTGGCTATCATGCACTGCTCACGTGGCTCGTCATGGAATGATCACGTAGCTACCATATACTGGTCACGTGACTGATCATGCACAGATCACGTAAATGATCATGCACTGTTCACGTGACTGATCATGTACTGATCACGTGACTGATCATGCACTGATCACGTGGCTATCATGCTCTCCTCACGTGGCTGATCATGCAATGATCACGTAGCAACCATGTACTGGTCACGTGACTGATCATGCACTGATCACGTAATTGATCCTGCACTGATCACGTGGCTCATCATGCACTGATCACGTGGCTGATCACACACGTATCACGTGACTGATCATGCACTGATCACGTGACTAATCATGCACTGATCACGTGGCTATCATGCACTGATCACGTGGATATCATGCACTGATCACGTGGCTGATCACACACGTATCACGTGACTGATCATGCACTGATCACGTGGCTATCATGCACTGATATCATGCACTGATCACGTGGCTGATCATGCACTATCACGTGACTGATCATGCACTGATCACGTGGCTGATCATGCACTGATCACGTGACTGATCATGCACTGATCACGTGGCTATCATGCACTGATCACGTGGCTATCATGCACTGATATCATGCACTGATCACGTGGCTGATCACACACTATCACGTGACTGATCATGCACTGATCACGTGGCTGATCATGCACTGATCACGTGACTGATCATGCACTGATCACGTGACTGATCATGCACTGATCACGTGGCTATCATGCACTGATCACGTGGCTGATCATGCACTGATCACGCAGCTATCATGCACTGGTCACGTGACTGATCATGCACTGATCACGTGGCTGATCATGCACTGATCACGTGACTGATCATGCACTGATCACGTGGCTGATCATGCACTGATCACGCAGCTACCATGTACTGATCACATGACTGATCATGCACTGATCACGTGACTGATCATGCACTGATCACGTGGCTTATCATGCATTGATCATGTGACTGATCATGTGCTGATCATGTTTGGTATCATACACTGATCATGTGCCTCTGGAGGCAATGAACAAAGAGCTGAGTAGGCACGAATCAGTCAGGCAATAATCATGGAACTCAGCTCTGAGAATCATGCTGCTCAGCTGGCAATAATCAAGCAGCTGAGCAGGCAGGAATTACGCAGCACAGCTGGCAATTGTCAAGCAGATGACAGGCAGGAATCGTGCAGCTCAGCTGGCAATTGTCAAGCAGATGAGCAGACAGTAATCACGCAGCTCAGCAGGCCCTGATCACGTGACTGAGCATGCACTGTTCACGTGGCTGATCATACACTGATCACGTGACTGATCATGCACTGATCACGTGGCTATCATGCACTGATCACGTGGCTGATCATGCACTGATCACGTGATTGTATGCACTGATCACGTGGCTATCATGCACTGATCACGTGGCTGATCATGCACTGATCACGTGACTGATCATGCACTGATCACGTGGCTATCATGCACTGATCACGTGGCTGATCATACACTCATCATGGGACTGATCATGCACTGATCACGGGCTATCATGCACTGATCACGTGACTGATCATGCACTGATCACGTGGATGATCATGCACTGATCACGTGACTGATCATGCACTGATCACGTGACTGATCATGCACTGATCACGTGGCTATCATGCACTGATCACGTGGCTGATCATGCACTGATCACGTGACTGATCATGCACTGATCACGTGGCTGATCATGCACTGATCACGTGACTGATCATGCACTGATCACGTGGCTATCATGCACTGATCACGTGGCTGATCATGCACTGATCACGTGGCTGATCACACACTGTCACGTGACTGATCATGCACTGATCACGTGGCACTCATGCACTGATCACGTGGCTGATCATACACTGATCACGTGACTGATCATGCACTGATCACGTGGCTATCATGCACTGATCACGTGGCTGATCATGCAATGATCACGTAGCTACCATGCACTGATCACGTGACTGATCATGCACTGATCACGTAACTGATCATGCACTGATCAGTGACTGATCATGCACTGATCACGTGACTGATCATGCACTGATCACGTGGCTGATCATGCACTGATCACGTAGCAACCATGTACTGGTCACGTGACTGATCATGCACTGATCACGTAATTGATCATGCACTGATCACGTGACTGATCATGCACTGATCACGTGGCTGATCACACACTGATCACGTGACTGATCATGCACTGATCACGTGGCTATCATGCACTGATCACGTGGCTATCATGCACTGATCACGTGGATATCATGCACTGATCACGTGGCTGATCATGCACTGATCACATGACTGATCATGCACTGATCACGTGGCTATCATGCACTGATCACGTGGCTGATCATGCACTGATCACGTAGCTATCATGTACTGATCACGTGACTGATCATGCACTGATCACGTGACTGATCATGCACTGATCACGTGGCTGATCATGCACTGATCACGTGGCTGATCATGCACTGATCATGTAGCTATCATGCACTGGTCACGTGACTGATCATGCACTGATCACGTGACTGATCATGCACTGATCACGTGGCTGATCATGCACTGATCACGTGACTGATCATGCACTGATCACGTGGCTATCATGCACTGATCACGTGGCTGATCATGCACTGATCACGTAGCTATCATGCACTGATCACGTGGCTGATCATGCACTGATCACGGGACTGATCATGCACTGATCACGGGCTATCATGCACTGATCACATGACTCCATGCACTGATCACGTGGCTGATCATGCACTGATCACGTGACTGATCATGCACTGATCACGTGACTGATCATGCACTGATCACGTGGCTGATCATGCACTGATCACGTAACTGATCATGCACTGATCACGTGGCTGATCATGCACTGATCACGTGGCTGATCATGCACTGATCACGTGACTGATCATGCACTGATCACGTGGCTATCATGCACTGATCACGTGGCTGATCATGCACTGATCACGTAGCTATCATGCACTGGTCACGTGACTGATCATGCACTGATCACGTGATTGATCATGCACTGATCACGTGACTGATCATGCACTGATCACGTGACTGATCATGCACTGATCACGTGACTGATCATGCACTGATCACGTGGCTATCATGCACTGCTCACGTGGCTGATCATGCATGATCACGTAGCTACCATGCACTGGTCACGTGACTGATCATGCACTGATCACGTAATTGATCATGCACTGATCACGTGGCTGATCATGCACTGATCACGTGACTGATCATGCACTGATCACGTGACTGATCATGCACTGATCACGTGGCTATCATGCACTGATCACGTGGCTGATCATGCACTGATCACGTGCCTGATCATGCACTGATCACATGACTGATCATGCACTGATCACGTGACTGATCATGCACTGATCACGTGGCTATCATGCACTACTCACGTGGCTGATCATGCAATGATCACGTAGCTACCATGTACTGGTCAGTGACTGATCATGCACTGATCACGTGACTGATCATGCACTGATCACGTGGCTGATCATGCACTGATCACGTGGCTGATCATGCACTGATCACGTGACTGATCATGCACTGATCACGTGGCTATCATGCACTGATCACGTGGCTGATCATGCACTGATCACGTGACTATCATGCACTGATCACGTGACTGATCATGCACTGATCACGTGGCTATCATGCACTGATCACGTGGCTGATCATGCACTGATCACGTAGCAACCATGCACTGATCACGTGACTGATCATGCACTGATCACGTAATTGATCATGCACTGATCACGTGGCTGATCATGCACTGATCACGTGGCTGATCACACATGATCACGTGACTGATCATGCACTGATCACGTGGCTGATCATGCACTGATCACGTGGCTATCATGCACTGATCACGTGGCTATCATGCACTGATCACGTGGCTGATCATGCACTGATCACGTAGCCATGTACTGGTCACGTGACTGATCATGCACTGATCACGTAATTGATCATGCACTGATCACGTGGCTGATCATGCACTGATCACGTGGCTGATCACACACTATCACGTGACTGATCATGCACTGATCACGTGAATGATCATGCACTGATCACGTGGCTATCATGCACTGATCACGTGGCTGATCATGCACTGATCACGTGGCTGATCACACACTGTCAGTGACTGATCATGCACTGATCACGTGGCTATCATGCACTGATCACGTGGCTATCATGCACTGATCACGTGGCTGATCATGCACTGATCACGTGACTGATCATGCACTGATCACGTGACTGATCATGCACTGATCACGTGACTGATCATGCACTGATCACGTGGCTATCATGCACTGATCACGTGGCTGATCATGCACTGATCACGCAGCTACCATGCACTGATCACGTGACTGATCATGCACTGATCACGTAATTGATCATGCACTGATCACGTGGCTTATCATGCACTGATCATGTGACTGATCATGTGCTGATCATGTTTGGTGTCATACACTGATCATGTGCCTCTGGATGCAATGAACATAGAGCTGAGTAGGCAGGAATCAGTCAGCAGGCTATAATCATGGAACTCAGCTCTGAGAAATCATGCTGCTCAGCTGGCAATAATCAAGTAGATGAGCAGGCAGGAATTACGCAGCACAGGTGGCAATTGTCAAGCAGATGACAGGCAGGAATCGTGCAGCTCAGCTGGCAATTGTCAAGCAGATGAGCAGACAGTAATCACGCAGCTCAGCAGGCCCTGATCACGTGACTGAGCATGCACTGATCACGTGGCTGATCATACACTGATCACGTGACTGATCATGCACTGATCACGTGGCTATCATGCACTGATCACGTGGCTGATCATGCACTGATCACGTGACTGATCATGCACTGATCACGTGGCTGATCATGCACTGATCACGTGGCTGATCATGCACTGATCACGTGGCTGATCATGCACTGATCACGTGGCTGATCATGCACTGATCACGTGGCTGATCATGCAGTGATCACGTGGCTATCATGCACTACTCACGTGGCTGATCATGCAATGATCATGTAGCTACCATGTACTGGTCACGTGAATGATCATACACCCATCAGGTGACTGATCATGCACTGATCACGTGGCTATCATGCACTGATCACGAGACTGATCATGCACTGATCACGTCTATATCATGCACTGATCACATGACTGCCCATGCACTGATCACGTGGATGATCATACACTAATCATGTGACAGATCATGCACTGATCACGTGGCTGATCATGCACTGATACCGTGACTGAGCATGGACTGATTCCATGACTATCATGTAGTGATCACGTGACTTAATGGCGCTGATCATGTGACTGGTCATGCGCTGATCATGTTTGCTATCATACACTGATCATGTGCCTCTGGAGGCAATAAACAAAGAGCTGAGTAGGCACGAATCAAACAGTCAGCAGGCAATAATCATGGAACTCAGCTGTGAGGAATCATGCTGCTCAGCTGGCAATAATCAAGCAGCTGAGCAGGCAAGAATTACGCAGCACAGCTGGCAATTGTCAAGCAGATGACAGGCAGGAATCGTGCAGCTCAGCTGGCAATTGTCAAGCTGATGAGCAGACAGTAATCACGCAGCTCAGCAGGCCCTGATCACGTGACTGAGCATGCACTGTTCACGTGGCTGATCATACACTGATCACGTGATTGATCATGCACTGATCACTTGGACATCATGCACTGATCACGTGGCTGATCATACACTGTTCACGTGTCTGACCATGCACTGATCACGTGGCTGACCATACACTGCTCACGTAACTGATCATGCACTGATCACGTGGCTATCATGCACTGATCACGTGGCTGAACATGCACTGTTCACGTGGCTGATCACACACCTGTCACATGACATATCATGCACTGATCACGTGGCACTCATGCACTGATCACGTGGCTGATCATACTCTGCTCACGTAACTCATCATGCACACATCACGTGGCTATCATGCACTGCTCACGTGGCTCGTCATGGAATGATCACGTAGCTACCATATATTTGTCTCGTGACTGATCATGCACAGATCACGTAAATGATCATGCACTGTTCACGTGACTGATCATGTACTGATCACGTGACTGATCATGCACTGATCACGTGGCTATCATGCTCTCCTCACGTGGCTGATCATGCAATGATCACGTAGCAACCATGTACTGGTCACGTGACTGATCATGCACTGATCACGTAATTGATCCTGCACTGATCACGTGGCTCATCACGCACTGATCCTGTGGCTGATCACACTCGTATCACGTGACTGATCATGCACTGATCACGTGACTAATCATGCACTGATCACGTGGCTATCATGCACTGATCACGTGGATATCATGCACTGATCACGTGGCTGATCACACACGTATCACGTGACTGATCATGCACTGATCACGTGGCTATCATGCACTGATATCATGCACTGATCACGTGGCTGATCACACACTATCACGTGACTGATCATGCACTGATCACGTGGCTGATCATGCACTGATCACGTGACTGATCATGCACTGATCACGTGGCTATCATGCACTGATATCATGCACTGATCACGTGGCTGATCATGCACGATCACGTGACTGATCATGCACTGATCACGTAGCTACCATGCACTGATCACGTGACTGATCATGCACTGATCACGTGGCTGATCATGCACTGATCACGTGACTGATCATGCACTGATCACGTGGCTGATCATGCACTGATCACGTGGCTATCATGCACTGATCACGTGGCTGATCATGCACTGATCACGCAGCTACCATGTACTGGTCACATGACTGATCATGCACTGATCACGTAACTGATCATGCACTGATCACGTGGCTTATCATGCACTGATCATGTGATTCATCATGTGCTGATCATGTTTGGTGTCATACACTGATCATGTGCCTCTGGAGGCAATGAACAAAGAGCTGAGTAGGCAGGAATCAGTAGGCAATAATCATGGATCTCAGCTCTGAGAAATCATGCTGCTCAGCTGGCAATAATCAAGCAGATGAGCAGGCAGGAATTATGCAGCACATGGCAATTGTCAAGGAGATGACAGGCAGGAATCGTGCAGCTCAGCTGGCAATTGTCAAGCAGATGAGCAGACAGTAATCACGCAGCTCAGCAGGCCCTGATCACGTGACTGAGCATGCACTGTTCACGTGGCTGATCATACACTGATCACGTGACTGATCATGCACTGATCACGTGGCTATCATGCACTGATCACGTGACTGATCATGCACTGATCACGTGATTGTATGCACTGATCACGTGGCTATCATGCACTGATCACGTGGCTGATCATGCACTGATCACGTGACTGATCATGCACTGATCACGTAGCTATCATGCACTGATCACGTGGCTGATCATACACTGATCACGGGACTGATCATGCACTGATCACGGGCTATCATGCACTGATCACGTGACTGATCATGCACTGATCACGTGGCTGATCATGCACTGATCACGTGACTGATCATGCACTGATCACGTGACTGATCATGCACTGATCACGTGACTGATCATGCACTGATCACTGGCTATCATGCACTGATCACGTGGCTATCATGCACTGATCACGTGGCTGATCATGCACTGATCACGTGACTGATCATGCACTGATCACGTCTGATCATGCACTGATCACGTGACTGATCATGCACTGATCACGTGGATGATCATACACTGATCATGTCACTGATCATGCACTGATCACGTGGCTATCATGCACTGATCACGTGGCTGATCATGCACTGATCACGTAGCTACCATGTACTGGTCACGTGACTGATCATGCACTGATCACGTAATTGATCATGCACTGATCACGTGACTGATCATGCACTGATCACGTGACTGATCATGCACTGATCACGTGACTGATCATGCACTGATCACGTGGCTATCATGCACTGATCACGTGGCTGATCATGCAATGATCACGTAGCTACCATGTACTGGTCACGTGACTGATCATGCACTGATCACGTGACTGATCATGCACTGATCACGTGGCTGATCATGCACTGATCACGTGACTGATCATGCACTGATCACGTGGCTGATCATGCACTGATCACGTTGCTACCATGTACTGATCACGTGACTGATCATGCACTGATCACGTGGCTGATCATGCACTGATCACGTGACTGATCATGCACTGATCACGTGGCTGATCATGCACTGATCACGTGACTGATCATGCACTGATCACGTGGCTGATCATGCACTGATCACGTAGCTATCATGTACTGATCACGTGACTGATCATGCACTGATCACGTAATTGATCATGCACTGATCACGTGGCTGATCATGCACTGATCACGTGACTGATCATGCACTGATCACGTGGCTGATCATGCACTGATCACGTGACTGATCATGCACTGATCACGTGGCTATCATGCACTGCTCACGTGGCTGTCATGCAATGATCACGTAGCTATCATGCACTGGTCACGTGACTGATCATGCACTGATCACGTGACTGATCATGCACTGATCACGTGGCTGATCATGCACTGATCACGTGACTGATCATGCACTGATCACGTGGCTGATCATGCACTGATCACGTGTCTGATCATGCACTGATCACGTGGCTGATCATGCACTGATCACGTGACTGATCATGCACTGATCACGTGATTGATCATGCACTGATCACGTGGCTGATCATGCACTGATCACGTGACTGATCATGCACTGATCACGTGACTGATCATGCACTGATCACGTGGCTATCATGCACTGATCACGTGGCTGATCATGCAATGATCACGTAGCTACCATATACTGGTCACGTGACTGATCATGCACTGATCACGTAAATGATCATGCACTGATCACGTGGCTGATCATGCACTGATCACGTGACTGATCATGCACTGATCACGTGGCTACCATGCTCTCCTCACGTGGCTGATCATGCAATGATCACGTAGCAACCATGTACTGGTCACCTGACTGATCATGCACTGATCACGTAATTGATCATGCACTGATCACGTGGCTCATCATGCACTGATCACGTGACTGATCATGCACTGATCACGTGACTGATCATGCACTGATCACGTGGCTATCATGCACTGATCACGTGGCTGATCATGCACTGATCACGTGACTGATCATGCACTGATCACGTGACTGATCATGCACTGATCACGTGGCTATCATGCACTGATCACGTGACTATCATGCACTGATCACGTGGCTGATCATGCACTGATCACGTGACTGATCATGCACTGATCACGTGGTATCATGCACTGATCACGTGGCTGATCATGCACTGATCACGTGTCTGATCATGCACTGATCACGTGGCTGATCATGCACTGATCACGTAGCTGATCATGCACTGATCACGTGGCTATCATGCACTGATCACGTGGCTGATCATGCACTGATCACGTAGCTGACATGCACTGATCACGTGACTGATCATGCACTGATCACGTAACTGATCATGCACTGATCACGTGACTGATCATGCACTGATCACGTGACTGATCATGCACTGATCACGTGGCTATCATGCACTGATCACGTGGCTGATCATGCAATGATCACGTAGCTACCATGTACTGGTCACATGACTGATCATGCACTGATCACGTAATTGATCATGCACTGATCACGTGGCTGATCATGCACTGATCACGTGACTGATCATGCACTGATCACGTGACTGATCATGCACTGATCACGTGGCTATCATGCACTGATCACGTGGCTGATCATGCACTGATCACGTGACTGATCATGCACTGATCACGTGACTGATCATGCACTGATCACGTGGATATCATGCACTGATCACGTGGCTGATCATGCACTGATCACGTGTCTGATCATGCACTGATCACGTGGCTGATCATGCACTGATCACGTAACTGATCATGCACTGATCACGTGGCTATCATGCACTGATCACGTGGCTGATCATGCACTGATCACGTGGCTTATCACATACCTGTCACGTGACTGATCATGCACTGATCACGTGGCACTCATGCACTGATCACGTGGCTGATCATACACTGCTCACGTAACTGATCATGCACTGATCACGTGGCTATCATGCACTGCTCACGTGGCTGATCATGCAATGATCACGTAGCTACCATATACTGGTCACGTGACTGATCATGCACTGATCACGTGATTGATCATGCACTGATCACGTGGCTGATCATGCACTGATCACGTGGCTGATCATGCACTGATCACGTGACTGATCATGCACTGATCACGTGACTGATCATGCACTGATCACGTGACTGATCATGCACTGATCACGTGGCTATCATGCACTGATCACGTGGCTGATCATGCACTGATCACGTGACTGATCATGCACTGATCACGTGACTGATCATGCACTGATCACGTGACTGATCATGCACTGATCACGTGGCTGATCATGCACTGATCATGTAGCTATCATGCACTGGTCACGTGACTGATCATACACTGATCACGTGACTGATCATGCACTGATCACGTGGCTGATCATGCACTGATCACGTGCCTGATCATGCACTGATCACGTGACTGATCATGCACTGATCACGTAGCTATCATGCACTGATCACGTGGCTGATCATGCACTGTCACGTGACTGATCATGCACTGATCACGTGACTGATCATGCACTGATCACGTGGCTATCATGCACTGATCACGTGGCTGATCATGCACTGATCACGTAGCAACCATGCACTGGTCACGTGACTGATCATGCACTGATCACGTAATTGATCATGCACTGATCACGTGGCTGATCATGCACTGATCACGTGGCTGATCACACATGATCACGTGACTGATCATGCACTGATCACGTGGCTGATCATGCACTGATCACGTGGCTGATCATGCACTGATCACGTGGCTATCATGCACTGATCACGTGGCTGATCATGCACTGATCACGTAGCAATCATGTACTGATCACGTGACTGATCATGCACTGATCACGTAATTGATCATGCACTGATCACGTGGCTCATCATGCACTGATCCGTGGCTGATCACACACTATCACGTGACTGATCATGCACTGATCACGTGACTGATCATGCACTGATCACGTGGCTATCATGCACTGATCACGTGGATATCATGCACTGATCACGTGGCTGATCACACACTGTCACGTGACTGATCATGCACTGATCACGTGGCTATCATGCACTGATCACGTGGCTATCATGCACTGATCACGTGGCTGATCATGCACTGATCACGTGACTGATCATGCACTGATCACGTGACTGATCATGCACTGATCACGTGACTGATCATGCACTGATCACGTGGCTATCATGCACTGCTCACGTGGCTGATCATGCACTGATCACGCAGCTACCATGTACTGATCACGTGACTGATCATGCACTGATCACGTAATTGATCATGCACTGATCACGTGGCTTATCATGCACTGATCATGTGACTGATCATGTGCTGATCATGTTTGGTGTCATACACTGATCATGTGCCTCTGGAGGCAATGAACATAGAGCTGAGTAGGCAGGAATCAGTCAGCAGGCTATAATCATGGAACTCAGCTCTGAGAAATCATGCTGCTCAGCTGGCAATAATCAAGTAGATGAGCAGGCAGGAATTACGCAGCACAGGTGGCAATTGTCAAGGAGATGACAGGCAGGAATCGTGCAGCTCAGCTGGCAATTGTCAAGCAGATGAGCAGACAGTAATCACGCAGCTCAGCAGGCCCTGATCACGTGACTGAGCATGCACTGATCACGTGGCTGATCATACACTGATCACGTGACTGATCATGCACTGATCACGTGGCTATCATGCACTGATCACGTGGCTGATCATGCACTGATCACGTGACTGATCATGCACTGATCACGTGGCTGATCATGCACTGATCACGTGGCTGATCATGCACTGATCACGTGGCTGATCATGCACTGATCACGTGGCTGATCATGCACTGATCACGTGGCTGATCATGCAGTGATCACGTGGCTATCATGCACTACTCACGTGGCTGATCATGCAATGATCATGTAGCTACCATGTACAGGTCACGTGAATGATCATACACCCTTCAGGTGACTGATCATGCACTGATCACGTGGCTATCATGCACTGATCACGAGACTGATCATGCACTGATCACGTCTATATTATGCACTGATCACATGACTGCCCATGCACTGATCACGTGAATGATCATACACTAATCATGTGAAAGATCATGCACTGATCACGTGGCTGATCATGCACTGATACCGTGACTGAGCATGGACTGATCACATGACTATCATGTAGTGATCACGTGACTTAATGGCGCTTATCATGTGACTGATCATGCGCTGATCATGTTTGCTATCATACACTGATCATGTGCCTCTGGAGGCAATAAACAAAGAGCTGAGTAGGCACGAATCAAACAGTCAGCAGGCAATAATCATGGAACTCAGCTGTGAGGAATCATGCTGCTCAGCTGGCAATAATCAAGCAGCTGAGCAGGCAGGAATTACGCAGCACAGCTGGCAATTGTCAAGCAGATGACAGGCAGGAATCGTGCAGCTCAGCTGGCAATTGTCAAGCAGATGAGCAGACAGTAATCACGCAGCTCAGCAGGCCCTGATCACGTGACTGAGCATGCACTGTTCACGTGGCTGATCATACACTGATCACGTGATTGATCATGCACTGATCACTTGGACATCATGCACTGATCACGTGGCTGATCATACACTGTTCACGTGTCTGACCATGCACTGATCACGTGGCTGATCATACACTGCTCACGTAACTGATCATGCACTGATCACGTGGCTATCATGCACTGATCACGTGGCTGAACATGCACTGTTCACGTGGCTGATCACACACCTGTCACATGACATATCATGCACTGATCACGTGGCACTCATGCACTGATCACGTGGCTGATCATACTCTGCTCACGTAACTCATCATGCACACATCACGTGGCTATCATGCACTGCTCACGTGGCTCGTCATGGAATGATCACGAAGCTACCATATACTGGTCACGTGACTGATCATGCACTGATCACGTAAATGATCATGCACTGATCACGTGCTGATCATGTACTGATCACGTGACTGATCATGCACTGATCACGTGGCTGATCATGCACTGATCACGTGGCTGATCATGCACTGATCACGTGGCTCACATGCGTATCACGTGACTGATCATGCACTGATCACGTGACTGATCATGCACTGATCACGTGGCTATCATGCACTGATCACGTGGCTATCATGCACTGATCACGTGGCTGATCACACGATCACGTGACTGATCATGCACTGATCACGTGGCTATCATGCACTGATATCATGCACTGATCACGTGGCTGATCACACACGTATCACTTGACTGATCATGCACTGATCACGTGGCTATCATGCACTGATCACGTGACTGATCATGCACTGATCACGTGGCTATCATGCACTGATCACGTGGCTATCATGCACTGATATCATGCACTGATCACGTGGCTGATCATGCACTATCACGTGACTGATCATGCACTGATCACGTAGCTACCATGCACTGATCACGTGACTGATCATGCACTGATCACGTGGCTGATCATGCACTGATCACGTGACTGATCATGCACTGATCACGTGGCTGATCATGCACTGATCACGTGGCTATCATGCACTGATCACGTGGCTGATCATGCACTGATCACGCAGCTACCATGTACTGATCACATGACTGATCATGCACTGATCACGTAACTGATCATGCACTGATCACGTGGCTTATCATGCATTGATCATGTGATTCATCATGTGCTGATCATGTTTGGTGTCATACACTGATCATGTGCCTCTGGAGGCAATGAACAAAGAGCTGAGTAGGCAGGAATCAGTAGGCAATAATCATGGATCTCAGCTCTGAGAAATCATGCTGCTCAGCTGGCAATAATCAAGCAGATGAGCAGGCAGGAATTATGCAGCACATGGCAATTGTCAAGGAGATGACAGGCAGGAATCGTGCAGCTCAGCTGGCAATTGTCAAGCAGATGAGCAGACAGTAATCACGCAGCTCAGCAGGCCCTGATCACGTGACTGAGCATGCACTGTTCACGTGGCTGATCATACACTGATCACGTGACTGATCATGCACTGATCACGTGGCTATCATGCACTGATCACGTGATTCCTCATGCACTGATCACATTATTGTATGCACTGATCACGTGGCTATCATGCACTGATCACGTGGCTGATCATGCACTGATCACGTGACTGATCATGCACTGATCACGTGGCTATCATGCACTGATCACGTGGCTGATCATACACTGATCACGGGACTGATCATGCACTGATCACGGGCTATCATGCACTGATCACGTGACTGATCATGCACTGATCACGTGGCTGATCATGCACTGATCACGTGACTGATCATGCACTGATCACGTGACTGATCATGCACTGATCACTGGCTATCATGCACTGATTACGTGGCTATCATGCACTGATCACGTGGCTGATCATGCACTGATCACGTGACTGATCATGCACTGATCACGTCTGATCATGCACTGATCACGTGACTGATCATGCACTGATCACGTGGATGATCATGCACTGATCACGTGACTGATCATGCACTGATCACGTGGCTATCATGCACTGATCACGTGGCTGATCATGCACTGATCACGTAGCTACCATGTACTGATCACGTGACTGATCATGCACTGATCACGTAATTGATCATGCACTGATCACGTGACTGATCATGCACTGATCACGTGGCTGATCATGCACTGATCACGTGGCTGATCATGCACTGATCACGTAGCTACCATGCACTGATCACGTGACTGATCATGCACTGATCACGTAACTGATCATGCACTGATCACGTGGCTGATCATGCACTGATCACGTGACTGATCATGCACTGATCACGTGGCTGATCATGCACTGATCACGTTGCTACCATGTACTGATCACGTGACTGATCATGCACTGATCACGTAACTGATCATGCACTGATCACGTGGCTGATCATGCACTGATCACGTGACTGATCATGCACTGATCACGTGGCTGATCATGCACTGATCACGTAGCTACCATGCACTGATCACGTGACTGATCATGCACTGATCACGTAATTGATCATGCACTGATCACGTGGCTGATCATGCACTGATCACGTGACTGATCATGCACTGATCACGTGGCTGATCATGCACTGATCACGTGACTGATCATGCACTGATCACGTGGCTATCATGCACTGCTCACGTGGCTGTCATGCAATGATCACGTAGCTATCATGCACTGGTCACGTGACTGATCATGCACTGATCACGTGACTGATCATGCACTGATCACGTGGCTGATCATGCACTGATCACGTGACTGATCATGCACTGATCACGTGGCTGATCATGCACTGATCACGTGTCTGATCATGCACTGATCACGTGGCTGATCATGCACTGATCACGTGACTGATCATGCACTGATCACGTAATTGATCATGCACTGATCACGTGGCTGATCATGCACTGATCACGTGACTGATCATGCACTGATCACGTGACTGATCATGCACTGATCACGTGGCTATCATGCACTGATCACGTGGCTGATCATGCAATGATCACGTAGCTACCATATACTGGTCACGTGACTGATCATGCACTGATCACGTAAATGATCATGCACTGATCACGTGACTGATCATGCACTGATCACGTGACTGATCATGCACTGATCACGTGGCTATCATGCACTGATCACGTGGCTGATCATGCAATGATCACGTAGCAACCATGTACTGGTCACGTGACTGATCATGCACTGATCACGTAATTGATCATGCACTGATCACGTGGCTGATCATGCACTGATCACGTGACTGATCATGCACTGATCACGTGACTGATCATGCACTGATCACGTGGCTATCATGCACTGATCACGTGGCTGATCATGCACTGATCACGTGCTGATCATGCACTGATCACGTGACTGATCATGCACTGATCACGTGGCTATCATGCACTGATCACGTGACTATCATGCACTGATCACGTGGCTGATCATGCACTGATCACGTGACTGATCATGCACTGATCACGTGGTATCATGCACTGATCACGTGGCTGATCATGCACTGATCACGTGTCTGATCATGCACTGATCACGTGGCTGATCATGCACTGATCACGTAGCTGATCATGCACTGATCACGTGGCTATCATGCACTGATCACGTGGCTGATCATGCAATGATCACGTAGCTACATGTACTGATCACGTGACTGATCATGCACTGATCACGTAATTGATCATGCACTGATCACGTGACTGATCATGCACTGATCACGTGACTGATCATGCACTGATCACGTGGCTATCATGCACTGATCACGTGGCTGATCATGCAATGATCACGTAGCTACCATGTACTGGTCACGTGACTGATCATGCACTGATCACGTAATTGATCATGCACTGATCACGTGGCTGATCATGCACTGATCACGTGACTGATCATGCACTGATCACGTGACTGATCATGCACTGATCACGTGGCTATCATGCACTGATCACGTGGCTGATCATGCACTGATCACGTGACTGATCATGCACTGATCACGTGACTGATCATGCACTGATCACGTGGATATCATGCACTGATCACGTGGCTGATCATGCACTGATCACGTGTCTGATCATGCACTGATCACGTGGCTGATCATGCACTGATCACGTAACTGATCATGCACTGATCACGTGGCTATCATGCACTGATCACGTGGCTGATCATGCACTGATCACGTGGCTTATCACATACCTGTCACGTGACTGATCATGCACTGATCACGTGGCACTCATGCACTGATCACGTGGCTGATCATACACTGATCACGTAACTGATCATGCACTGATCACGTGGCTATCATGCACTGATCACGTGGCTGATCATGCAATGATCACGTAGCTACCATATACTGGTCACGTGACTGATCATGCACTGATCACGTCATTGATCATGCACTGATCACGTGGCTGATCATGCACTGATCACGTGGCTGATCATGCACTGATCACGTGACTGATCATGCACTGATCACGTGACTGATCATGCACTGATCACGTGACTGATCATGCACTGATCACGTGGCTATCATGCACTGATCACGTGGCTGATCATGCACTGATCACGTGACTGATCATGCACTGATCACGTGACTGATCATGCACTGATCACGTGACTGATCATGCACTGATCACGTGGCTGATCATGCACTGATCACGTAGCTATCATGCACTGATCACGTGACTGATCATGCACTGATCACGTGACTGATCATGCACTGATCACGTGGCTGATCATGCACTGATCACGTGCCTGATCATGCACTGATCACGTGACTGATCATGCACTGATCACGTGGCTATCATGCACTGATCACGTGGCTGATCATGCACTGTCACGTGACTGATCATGCACTGATCACGTGACTGATCATGCACTGATCACGTGGCTATCATGCACTGATCACGTGGCTGATCATGCACTGATCACGTAGCTACCATGCACTGATCACGTGACTGATCATGCACTGATCACGTAATGATCATGCACTGATCACGTGGCTGATCATGCACTGATCACGTGGCTGATCATGCACTGATCACGTGGCTGATCATGCACTGATCACGTGGCTATCATGCACTGATCACGTGGCTGATCATGCACTGATCACGGGACTGATCATGCACTGATCACGGGCTATCATGCACTGATCACATGACTCCATGCACTGATCACGTGGATGATCATGCACTGATCACGTGACTGATCATGCACTGATCACGTGACTGATCATGCACTGATCACGTGGCTGATCATGCACTGATCACGTGACTGATCATGCACTGATCACGTGGCTGATCATGCACTGATCACGTGGCTGATCATGCACTGATCACGTGATGATCATGCACTGATCACGTGGCTATCATGCACTGATCACGTGGCTGATCATGCACTGATCACGTAGCTCATGCACTGATCACGTGACTGATCATGCACTGATCACGTAATTGATCATGCACTGATCAGTGACTGATCATGCACTGATCACGTGACTGATCATGCACTGATCACGTGACTGATCATGCACTGATCACGTGGCTATCATGCACTGATCACGTGGCTGATCATGCATGATCACGTAGCTACCATGCACTGATCACGTGACTGATCATGCACTGATCACGTAATTGATCATGCACTGATCACGTGGCTGATCATGCACTGATCACGTGACTGATCATGCACTGATCACGTGACTGATCATGCACTGATCACGTGGCTATCATGCACTGATCACGTGGCTGATCATGCACTGATCACGTGCCTGATCATGCACTGATCACATGACTGATCATGCACTGATCACGTGACTGATCATGCACTGATCACGTGGCTATCATGCACTATCACGTGGCTGATCATGCAATGATCACGTAGCTACCATGTACTGGTCAGTGACTGATCATACACTGATCACGTGACTGATCATGCACTGATCACGTGGCTGATCATGCACTGATCACGTGACTGATCATGCACTGATCACGTGACTGATCATGCACTGATCACGTGGCTATCATGCACTGATCACGTGGCTGATCATGCACTGTCACGTGACTGATCATGCACTGATCACGTGACTGATCATGCACTGATCACGTGGCTATCATGCACTGATCACGTGGCTGATCATGCAATGATCACGTAGCTACCATGTACTGGTCACGTGACTGATCATGCACTGATCACGTAATTGATCATGCACTGATCACGTGGCTGATCATGCACTGATCACGTGGCTGATCACACATGATCACGTGACTGATCATGCACTGATCACGTGGCTGATCATGCACTGATCACGTGGCTGATCATGCACTGATCACGTGGCTATCATGCACTGATCACGTGGCTGATCATGCACTGATCACGTAGCAATCATGCACTGATCACGTGACTGATCATGCACTGATCACGTAATTGATCATGCACTGATCACGTGGCTGATCATGCACTGATCACGTGGCTGATCACACACGATCACGTGACTGATCATGCACTGATCACGTGACTGATCATGCACTGATCACGTGGCTATCATGCACTGATCACGTGGATATCATGCACTGATCACGTGGCTGATCACACACTGTCACGTGACTGATCATGCACTGATCACGTGGCTATCATGCACTGATCACGTGGCTATCATGCACTGATCACGTGGCTGATCATGCACTGATCACGTGACTGATCATGCACTGATCACGTGACTGATCATGCACTGATCACGTGACTGATCATGCACTGATCACGTGGCTATCATGCACTGCTCACGTGGCTGATCATGCACTGATCACGCAGCTACCATGTACTGATCACGTGACTGATCATGCACTGATCACGTAATTGATCATGCACTGATCACGTGGCTTATCATGCACTGATCATGTGACTGATCATGTGCTGATCATGTTTGGTGTCATACACTGATCATGTGCCTCTGGAGGCAATGAACATAGAGCTGAGTAGGCAGGAATCAGTCAGCAGGCTATAATCATGGAACTCAGCTCTGAGAAATCATGCTGCTCAGCTGGCAATAATCAAGTAGATGAGCAGGCAGGAATTACGCAGCACAGGTGGCAATTGTCAAGCAGATGACAGGCAGGAATCGTGCAGCTCAGCTGGCAATTGTCAAGCAGATGAGCAGACAGTAATCACGCAGCTCAGCAGGCCCTGATCACGTGACTGAGCATGCACTGATCACGTGGCTGATCATACACTGATCACGTGACTGATCATGCACTGATCACGTGGCTATCATGCACTGATCACGTGGCTGATCATGCACTGATCACGTGCCTGATCATGCACTGATCACGTGGCTGATCATGCACTGATCACGTGGCTGATCATGCACTGATCACGTGACTGATCATGCACTGATCACGTGGCTGATCATGCACTGATCACGTGACTGATCATGCAGTGATCACGTGGCTATCATGCACTACTCACGTGGCTGATCATGCAATGATCATGTAGCTACCATGTACAGGTCACGTGAATGATCATACACCCATCAGGTGACTGATCATGCACTGATCACGTGGCTATCATGCACTGATCACGAGACTGATCATGCACTGATCACGTCTATATCATGCACTGATCACATGACTGCCCATGCACTGATCACGTGGATGATCATACACTAATCATGTGACAGATCATGCACTGATCACGTGGCTGATCATGCACTGATACCGTGACTGAGCATGGACTGATCACATGACTATCATGTAGTGATCACGTGACTTAATGGCGCTGATCATGTGACTGATCATGCGCTGATCATGTTTGCTATCATACACTGATCATGTGCCTCTGGAGGCAATAAACAAAGAGCTGAGTAGGCACGAATCAAACAGTCAGCAGGCAATAATCATGGAACTCAGCTGTGAGGAATCATGCTGCTCAGCTGGCAATAATCAAGCAGCTGAGCAGGCAGGAATTACGCAGCACAGCTGGCAATTGTCAAGCAGATGACAGGCAGGAATCGTGCAGCTCAGCTGGCAATTGTCAAGCAGATGAGCAGACAGTAATCACGCAGCTCAGCAGGCCCTGATCACGTGACTGAGCATGCACTGTTCACGTGGCTGATCATACACTGATCACGTGATTGATCATGCACTGATCACTTGGATATCATGCACTGATCACGTGGCTGATCATACACTGTTCACGTGTCTGACCATGCACTGATCACGTGGCTGATCATACACTGCTCACGTAACTGATCATGCACTGATCACGTGGCTATCATGCACTGATCACGTGGCTGAACATGCACTGTTCACGTGGCTGATCACACACCTGTCACGTGACATATCATGCACTGATCACGTGGCACTCATGCACTGATCACGTGGCTGATCATACTCTGCTCACGTAACTCATCATGCACACATCACGTGGCTATCATGCACTGCTCACGTGGCTCGTCATGGAATGATCACGAAGCTACCATATACTGGTCACGTGACTGATCATGCACAGATCACGTAAATGATCATGCACTGTTCACGTGACTGATCATGTACTGATCACGTGACTGATCATGCACTGATCACGTGGCTATCATGCTCTGCTCACGTGGCTGATCATGCAATGATCACGTAGCAACCATGTACTGGTCACGTGACTGATCATGCACTGATCACGTAATTGATCCTGCACTGATCACGTGGCTCATCATGCACTGATCACGTGGCTGATCACACACGTATCACGTGACTGATCATGCACTGATCACGTGACTAATCATGCACTGATCACGTGGCTATCATGCACTGATCACGTGGATATCATGCACTGATCACGTGGCTGATCACACACGTATCACGTGACTGATCATGCACTGATCACGTGGCTATCATGCACTGATATCATGCACTGATCACGTGGCTGATCACACATCACGTGACTGATCATGCACTGATCACGTGGCTGATCATGCACTGATCACGTGACTGATCATGCACTGATCACGTGGCTATCATGCACTGATCACGTGGCTGATCATGCACTGATATCATGCACTGATCACGTGGCTGATCATGCACGATCACGTGACTGATCATGCACTGATCACGTGGCTATCATGCACTGATCACGTGACTGATCATGCACTGATCACGTGGCTGATCATGCACTGATCACGTGACTGATCATGCACTGATCACGTGGCTGATCATGCACTGATCACGTGGCTATCATGCACTGATCACGTGGCTGATCATGCAATGATCACGCAGCTACCATGTACTGGTCACATGACTGATCATGCACTGATCACGTGACTGATCATGCACTGATCACGTGGCTTATCATGCATGATCATGTGACTGATCATGTGCTGATCATGTTTGGTATCATACACTGATCATGTGCCTCTGGAGGCAATGAACAAAGAGCTGAGTAGGCAGGAATCAGTAGGCAATAATCATGGAACTCAGCTCTGAGAAATCATGCTGCTCAGCTGGCAATAATCAAGCAGCTGAGCAGGCAGGAATTACGCAGCACATGGCAATTGTCAAGCAGATGACAGGCAGGAATCGTGCAGCTCAGCTGGCAATTGTCAAGCAGATGAGCAGACAGTAATCACGCAGCTCAGCAGGCCCTGATCACGTGACTGAGCATGCACTGTTCACGTGGCTGATCATACACTGATCACGTGACTGATCATGCACTGATCACGTGGCTATCATGCACTGATCACGTGGCTGATCATGCACTGATCACGTGATTGTGCACTGATCACGTGGCTGATCATGCACTGATCACGTGGCTGATCATGCACTGATCACGTGACTGATCATGCACTGATCACGTGGCTATCATGCACTGATCACGTGGCTGATCATGCACTGATCACGTGACTGATCATGCACTGATCACGGGCTGATCATGCACTGATCACGTGACTGATCATGCACTGATCACGTGGCTGATCATGCACTGATCACGTGGCTGATCATGCACTGATCACGTGGCTGATCATGCACTGATCACGTGACTGATCATGCACTGATCACGTGACTGATCATGCACTGATCACGTGGCTGATCATGCACTGATCACGTGACTGATCATGCACTGATCACGTGACTGATCATGCACTGATCACGTGGCTATCATGCACTGCTCACGTGGCTGATCATGCAATGATCACGTAGCTACCATGTACTGGTCACGTGACTGATCATGCACTGATCACGTAACTGATCATGCACTGATCACGTGACTGATCATGCACTGATCACGTGACTGATCATGCACTGATCACGTGGCTATCATGCACTGATCACGTGGCTGATCATGCAATGATCACGTAGCTACCATGCACTGATCACGTGACTGATCATGCACTGATCACGTAATTGATCATGCACTGATCACGTGGCTGATCATGCACTGATCACGTGACTGATCATGCACTGATCACGTGACTGATCATGCACTGATCACGTGGCTATCATGCACTGATCACGTGGCTGATCATGCACTGATCACGTGACTGATCATGCACTGATCACGTGACTGATCATGCACTGATCACGTGGCTATCATGCACTGATCACGTGACTATCATGCACTGATCACGTGGCTGATCATGCACTGATCACGTGACTGATCATGCACTGATCACGTGGTATCATGCACTGATCACGTGGCTGATCATGCACTGATCACGTGGCTGATCATGCACTGATCACGTGGCTGATCATGCACTGATCACGTGGCTGATCATGCACTGATCACGTGGCTATCATGCACTGATCACGTGGCTGATCATGCACTGATCACGTAGCTGACATGCACTGATCACGTGACTGATCATGCACTGATCACGTAATTGATCATGCACTGATCACGTGACTGATCATGCACTGATCACGTGACTGATCATGCACTGATCACGTGGCTATCATGCACTGATCACGTGGCTGATCATGCAATGATCACGTAGCTACCATGTACTGGTCACGTGACTGATCATGCACTGATCACGTAATTGATCATGCACTGATCACGTGGCTGATCATGCACTGATCACGTGACTGATCATGCACTGATCACGTGACTGATCATGCACTGATCACGTGGCTATCATGCACTGATCACGTGGCTGATCATGCACTGATCACGTGACTGATCATGCACTGATCACGTGACTGATCATGCACTGATCACGTGGATATCATGCACTGATCACGTGGCTGATCATGCACTGATCACGTGTCTGATCATGCACTGATCACGTGGCTGATCATGCACTGATCACGTAACTGATCATGCACTGATCACGTGGCTATCATGCACTGATCACGTGGCTGATCATGCACTGATCACGTGGCTGATCACATACCTGTCACGTGACTGATCATGCACTGATCACGTGGCACTCATGCACTGATCACGTGGCTGATCATACACTGCTCACGTAACTGATCATGCACTGATCACGTGGCTATCATGCACTGCTCACGTGGCTGATCATGCAATGATCACGTAGCTACCATATACTGGTCACGTGACTGATCATGCACTGATCACGTCATTGATCATGCACTGATCACGTGGCTGATCATGCACTGATCACGTGGCTGATCATGCACTGATCACGTGACTGATCATGCACTGATCACGTGACTGATCATGCACTGATCACGTGACTGATCATGCACTGATCACGTGGCTATCATGCACTGATCACGTGGCTGATCATGCACTGATCACGTGACTGATCATGCACTGATCACGTGACTGATCATGCACTGATCACGTGACTGATCATGCACTGATCACGTGGCTGATCATGCACTGATCACGTGCTATCATGCACTGATCACGTGACTGATCATGCACTGATCACGTGACTGATCATGCACTGATCACGTGGCTGATCATGCACTGATCACGTGGCTGATCATGCACTGATCACGTGACTGATCATGCACTGATCACGTGGCTATCATGCACTGATCACGTGGCTGATCATGCACTGATCACGTGACTGATCATGCACTGATCACGTGACTGATCATGCACTGATCACGTGGCTATCATGCACTGATCACGTGGCTGATCATGCACTGATCACGTAGCTACCATGCACTGATCACGTGACTGATCATGCACTGATCACGTAATTGATCATGCACTGATCACGTGGCTGATCATGCACTGATCACGTGGCTGATCATGCACTGATCACGTGGCTGATCATGCACTGATCACGTGGCTATCATGCACTGATCACGTGGCTGATCATGCACTGATCACGGGACTGATCATGCACTGATCACGGGCTATCATGCACTGATCACATGACATCATGCACTGATCACGTGGCTGATCATGCACTGATCACGTGACTGATCATGCACTGATCACGTGACTGATCATGCACTGATCACGTGGCTGATCATGCACTGATCACGTGACTGATCATGCACTGATCACGTGGATGATCATGCACTGATCACGTGGCTGATCATGCACTGATCACGTGGCTATCATGCACTGATCACGTGGCTGATCATGCACTGATCACGTAGCTATCATGCACTGATCACGTGACTGATCATGCACTGATCACGTGGCTGATCATGCACTGATCACGTGACTGATCATGCACTGATCACGTGACTGATCATGCACTGATCACGTGACTGATCATGCACTGATCACGTGGCTATCATGCACTGATCACGTGGCTGATCATGCATGATCACGTAGCTATCATGCACTGGTCACGTGACTGATCATGCACTGATCACGTAACTGATCATGCACTGATCACGTGGCTGATCATGCACTGATCACGTGACTGATCATGCACTGATCACGTGACTGATCATGCACTGATCACGTGGCTATCATGCACTGATCACGTGGCTGATCATGCACTGATCACGTGACTCATGCACTGATCACATGACTGATCATGCACTGATCACGTGACTGATCATGCACTGATCACGTGGCTATCATGCACTATCACGTGGCTGATCATGCACTGATCATGTAGCTACCATGTACTGGTCAGTGACTGATCATGCACTGATCACGTGACTGATCATGCACTGATCACGTGGCTGATCATGCACTGATCACGTGACTGATCATGCACTGATCACGTGACTGATCATGCACTGATCACGTGGCTATCATGCACTGATCACGTGGCTGATCATGCACTGATCACGTGACTGATCATGCACTGATCACGTGACTGATCATGCACTGATCACGTGGCTATCATGCACTGATCACGTGGCTGATCATGCAATGATCACGTAGCTACCATGTACTGGTCACGTGACTGATCATGCACTGATCACGTAATTGATCATGCACTGATCACGTGGCTGATCATGCACTGATCACGTGGCTGATCACACATGATCACGTGACTGATCATGCACTGATCACGTGGCTGATCATGCACTGATCACGTGGCTATCATGCACTGATCACGTGGCTATCATGCACTGATCACGTGGCTGATCATGCACTGATCACGTAGCTATCATGCACTGATCACGTGACTGATCATGCACTGATCACGTAACTGATCATGCACTGATCACGTGGCTGATCATGCACTGATCACGTGGCTGATCACACACGATCACGTGACTGATCATGCACTGATCACGTGAATGATCATGCACTGATCACGTGGCTATCATGCACTGATCACGTGGATATCATGCACTGATCACGTGGCTGATCACACACTGTCACGTGACTGATCATGCACTGATCACGTGGCTATCATGCACTGATCACGTGGCTATCATGCACTGATCACGTGGCTGATCATGCACTGATCACGTGACTGATCATGCACTGATCACGTGACTGATCATGCACTGATCACGTGACTGATCATGCACTGATCACGTGGCTATCATGCACTGATCACGTGGCTGATCATGCACTGATCACGCAGCTACCATGCACTGATCACGTGACTGATCATGCACTGATCACGTAATTGATCATGCACTGATCACGTGGCTTATCATGCATTGATCATGTGACTGATCATGTGCTGATCATGTTTGGTGTCATACACTGATCATGTGCCTCTGGAGGCAATGAACATAGAGCTGAGTAGGCAGGAATCAGTCAGCAGGCTATAATCATGGAACTCAGCTCTGAGAAATCATGCTGCTCAGCTGGCAATAATCAAGTAGATGAGCAGGCAGGAATTACGCAGCACAGGTGGCAATTGTCAAGCAGATGACAGGCAGGAATCGTGCAGCTCAGCTGGCAATTGTCAAGCAGATGAGCAGACAGTAATCACGCAGCTCAGCAGGCCCTGATCACGTGACTGAGCATGCACTGATCACGTGGCTGATCATACACTGATCACGTGACTGATCATGCACTGATCACGTGGCTATCATGCACTGATCACGTGGCTGATCATGCACTGATCACGTGCTGATCATGCACTGATCACGTGGCTGATCATGCACTGATCACGTGGCTGATCATGCACTGATCACGTGGCTGATCATGCACTGATCACGTGGCTGATCATGCACTGATCACGTGACTGATCATGCACTGATCACGTGGCTATCATGCACTACTCACGTGGCTGATCATGCAATGATCATGTAGCTACCATGTACAGGTCACGTGAATGATCATACACCCATCAGGTGACTGATCATGCACTGATCACGTGGCTATCATGCACTGATCACGAGACTGATCATGCACTGATCACGTCTATATCATGCACTGATCACATGACTGCCCATGCACTGATCACGTGGATGATCATACACTAATCATGTGACAGATCATGCACTGATCACGTGGCTGATCATGCACTGATACCGTGACTGAGCATGGACTGATCACATGACTATCATGTAGTGATCACGTGACTTAATGGCGCTGATCATGTGACTGATCATGCGCTGATCATGTTTGCTATCATACACTGATCATGTGCCTCTGGAGGCAATAAACAAAGAGCTGAGTAGGCACGAATCATACAGTCAGCAGGCAATAATCATGGAACTCAGCTGTGAGGAATCATGCTGCTCAGCTGGCAATAATCAAGCAGCTGAGCAGGCAGGAATTACGCAGCACAGCTGGCAATTGTCAAGCAGATGACAGGCAGGAATCGTGCAGCTCAGCTGGCAATTGTCAAGCAGATGAGCAGACAGTAATCACGCAGCTCAGCAGGCCCTGATCACGTGACTGAGCATGCACTGTTCACGTGGCTGATCATACACTGATCACGTGATTGATCATGCACTGATCACTTGGATATCATGCACTGATCACGTGGCTGATCATACACTGTTCACGTGTCTGACCATGCACTGATCACGTGGCTGATCATACACTGCTCACGTAACTGATCATGCACTGATCACGTGGCTATCATGCACTGATCACGTGGCTGAACATGCACTGTTCACGTGGCTGATCACACACCTGTCACGTGACATATCATGCACTGATCACGTGGCACTCATGCACTGATCACGTGGCTGATCATACTCTGCTCACGTAACTCATCATGCACACATCACGTGGCTATCATGCACTGCTCACGTGGCTCGTCATGGAATGATCACGTAGCTACCATATACTGGTCACGTGACTGATCATGCACAGATCACGTAAATGATCATGCACTGTTCACGTGACTGATCATGTACTGATCACGTGACTGATCATGCACTGATCACGTGGCTATCATGCTCTGCTCACGTGGCTGATCATGCAATGATCACGTAGCAACCATGTACTGGTCACGTGACTGATCATGCACTGATCACGTAATTGATCCTGCACTGATCACGTGGCTCATCATGCACTGATCACGTGGCTGATCACACACGTATCACGTGACTGATCATGCACTGATCACGTGACTAATCATGCACTGATCACGTGGCTATCATGCACTGATCACGTGGATATCATGCACTGATCACGTGGCTGATCACACACGTATCACGTGACTGATCATGCACTGATCACGTGGCTATCATGCACTGATATCATGCACTGATCACGTGGCTGATCATGCACGATCACGTGACTGATCATGCACTGATCACGTGGCTGATCATGCACTGATCACGTGACTGATCATGCACTGATCACGTGGCTATCATGCACTGATCACGTGGCTGATCATGCACTGATATCATGCACTGATCACGTGGCTGATCACACGATCACGTGACTGATCATGCACTGATCACGTGGCTATCATGCACTGATCACGTGACTGATCATGCACTGATCACGTGGCTGATCATGCACTGATCACGTGACTGATCATGCACTGATCACGTGGCTGATCATGCACTGATCACGTGGCTATCATGCACTGATCACGTGGCTGATCATGCACTGATCACGCAGCTACCATGTACTGGTCACATGACTGATCATGCACTGATCACGTGACTTGATCATGCACTGATCACGTGACTTATCATGCACTGATCATGTGACTGATCATGCACTGATCATGTTTGCTATCATACACTGATCATGTGCCTCTGGAGGCAATGAACAAAGAGCTGAGTAGGCACGAATCAGTAGGCAATAATCATGGAACTCAGCTGTGAGGAATCATGCTGCTCAGCTGGCAATAATCAAGCAGATGAGCAGGCAGGAATTATGCAGCACAGCTGGCAATTGTCAAGCAGATGACAGGCAGGAATCGTGCAGCTCAGCTGGCAATTGTCAAGCAGATGAGCAGACAGTAATCACGCAGCTCAGCAGGCCCTGATCACGTGACTGAGCATGCACTGTTCACGTGGCTGATCATACACTGATCACGTGACTGATCATGCACTGATCACGTGGCTATCATGCACTGATCACGTGGCTGATCATGCACTGATCACGTGATGCACTGATCACGTGGCTATCATGCACTGATCACGTGGCTGATCATGCACTGATCACGTGACTGATCATGCACTGATCACGTGGCTATCATGCACTGATCACGTGGCTGATCATACACTGATCACGGGACTGATCATGCACTGATCACGTGCTATCATGCACTGATCACGTGACTGATCATGCACTGATCACGTGGATGATCATGCACTGATCACGTGACTGATCATGCACTGATCACGTGACTGATCATGCACTGATCACGTGACTGATCATGCACTGATCACTGGCTATCATGCACTGATCACGTGGCTATCATGCACTGATCACGTGGCTGATCATGCACTGATCACGTGACTGATCATGCACTGATCACGTCTGATCATGCACTGATCACGTGACTGATCATGCACTGATCACGTGGATGATCATGCACTGATCATGTGACTGATCATGCACTGATCACGTGGCTATCATGCACTGATCACGTGGCTGATCATGCACTGATCACGTAGCTACATGTACTGATCACGTGACTGATCATGCACTGATCACGTAATTGATCATGCACTGATCACGTGACTGATCATGCACTGATCACGTGACTGATCATGCACTGATCACGTGACTGATCATGCACTGATCACGTGGCTATCATGCACTGATCACGTGGCTGATCATGCAATGATCACGTAGCTACCATGTACTGGTCACGTGACTGATCATGCACTGATCACGTGACTGATCATGCACTGATCACGTGGCTGATCATGCACTGATCACGTGGCTGATCACACATGATCACGTGACTGATCATGCACTGATCACGTGGCTGATCATGCACTGATCACGTGGCTGATCATGCACTGATCACGTGGCTATCATGCACTGATCACGTGGCTGATCATGCACTGATCACGTAGCCGATCACGTGACTGATCATGCACTGATCACGTAATTGATCATGCACTGATCACGTGGCTGATCATGCACTGATCACGTGGCTGATCACACACGATCACGTGACTGATCATGCACTGATCACGTGAATGATCATGCACTGATCACGTGGCTATCATGCACTGATCACGTGGATATCATGCACTGATCACGTGGCTGATCACACTGTCACGTGACTGATCATGCACTGATCACGTGGCTATCATGCACTGATCACGTGGCTATCATGCACTGATCACGTGGCTGATCATGCACTGATCACGTGACTGATCATGCACTGATCACGTGACTGATCATGCACTGATCACGTGACTGATCATGCACTGATCACGTGGCTATCATGCACTGATCACGTGGCTGATCATGCACTGATCACGTGGCTACCATGCACTGATCACGTGACTGATCATGCACTGATCACGTAACTGATCATGCACTGATCACGTGGCTTATCATGCACTGATCATGTGACTGATCATGTGCTGATCATGTTTGGTGTCATACACTGATCATGTGCCTCTGGAGGCAATGAACATAGAGCTGAGTAGGCAGGAATCAGTCAGCAGGCTATAATCATGGAACTCAGCTCTGAGAAATCATGCTGCTCAGCTGGCAATAATCAAGTAGATGAGCAGGCAGGAATTACGCAGCACAGGTGGCAATTGTCAAGCAGATGACAGGCAGGAATCGTGCAGCTCAGCTGGCAATTGTCAAGCAGATGAGCAGACAGTAATCACGCAGCTCAGCAGGCCCTGATCACGTGACTGATCATGCACTGATCACGTGGCTGATCACACTGATCACGTGACTGATCATGCACTGATCACGTGGCTATCATGCACTGATCACGTGGCTGATCATGCACTGATCACGTGCTGATCATGCACTGATCACGTGGCTGATCATGCACTGATCACGTGACTGATCATGCACTGATCACGTGGCTGATCATGCACTGATCACGTGGCTGATCATGCACTGATCACGGCTGATCATGCACTGATCACGTGGCTATCATGCACTACTCACGTGGCTGATCATGCAATGATCATGTAGCTACCATGTACAGGTCACGTGAATGATCATACACCCATCAGGTGACTGATCATGCACTGATCACGTGGCTATCATGCACTGATCACGAGACTGATCATGCACTGATCACGTCTATATCATGCACTGATCACATGACTGCCCATGCACTGATCACGTGGATGATCATACACTAATCATGTGACAGATCATGCACTGATCACGTGGCTGATCATGCACTGATACCGTGACTGAGCATGGACTGATCACATGACTATCATGTAGTGATCACGTGACTTAATGGCGCTGATCATGTGACTGATCATGCGCTGATCATGTTTGCTATCATACACTGATCATGTGCCTCTGGAGGCAATAAACAAAGAGCTGAGTAGGCACGAATCAAACAGTCAGCAGGCAATAATCATGGAACTCAGCTGTGAGGAATCATGCTGCTCAGCTGGCAATAATCAAGCAGCTGAGCAGGCAGGAATTACGCAGCACAGCTGGCAATTGTCAAGCAGATGACAGGCAGGAATCGTGCAGCTCAGCTGGCAATTGTCAAGCAGATGAGCAGACAGTAATCACGCAGCTCAGCAGGCCCTGATCACGTGACTGAGCATGCACTGTTCACGTGGCTGATCATACACTGATCACGTGATTGATCATGCACTGATCACTTGGATATCATGCACTGATCACGTGGCTGATCATACACTGTTCACGTGTCTGACCATGCACTGATCACGTGGCTGATCATACACTGCTCACGTAACTGATCATGCACTGATCACGTGGCTATCATGCACTGATCACGTGGCTGAACATGCACTGTTCACGTGGCTGATCACACACCTGTCACGTGACATATCATGCACTGATCACGTGGCACTCATGCACTGATCACGTGGCTGATCATACTCTGCTCACGTAACTCATCATGCACACATCACGTGGCTATCATGCACTGCTCACGTGGCTCGTCATGGAATGATCACGTAGCTACCATATACTGGTCACGTGACTGATCATGCACAGATCACGTAAATGATCATGCACTGTTCACGTGACTGATCATGTACTGATCACGTGACTGATCATGCACTGATCACGTGGCTATCATGCTCTGCTCACGTGGCTGATCATGCAATGATCACGTAGCAACCATGTACTGGTCACGTGACTGATCATGCACTGATCACGTAATTGATCCTGCACTGATCACGTGGCTCATCATGCACTGATCACGTGGCTGATCACACACGTATCACGTGACTGATCATGCACTGATCACGTGACTAATCATGCACTGATCACGTGGCTATCATGCACTGATCACGTGGATATCATGCACTGATCACGTGGCTGATCACACACGTATCACGTGACTGATCATGCACTGATCACGTGGCTATCATGCACTGATATCATGCACTGATCACGTGGCTGATCACACTGATCACGTGACTGATCATGCACTGATCACGTGGCTGATCATGCACTGATCACGTGACTGATCATGCACTGATCACGTGGCTATCATGCACTGATCACGTGGCTGATCATGCACTGATATCATGCACTGATCACGTGGCTGATCATACACTATCACGTGACTGATCATGCACTGATCACGTGGCTATCATGCACTGATCACGTGACTGATCATGCACTGATCACGTGGCTGATCATGCACTGATCACGTGACTGATCATGCACTGATCACGTGGCTGATCATGCACTGATCACGTGGCTATCATGCACTGATCACGTGGCTGATCATGCACTGATCACGCAGCTACCATGTACTGATCACATGACTGATCATGCACTGATCACGTGACTGATCATGCACTGATCACGTGGCTTATCATGCACTGATCATGTGACTGATCATGTGCTGATCATGTTTGCTATCATACACTGATCATGTGCCTCTGGAGGCAATGAACAAAGAGCTGAGTAGGCACGAATCAGTCAGGCAATAATCATGGAACTCAGCTGTGAGAAATCATGCTGCTCAGCTGGCAATAATCAAGCAGCTGAGCAGGCAGGAATTATGCAGCACATGGCAATTGTCAAGCAGATGACAGGCAGGAATCGTGCAGCTCAGCTGGCAATTGTCAAGCAGATGAGCAGACAGTAATCACGCAGCTCAGCAGGCCCTGATCACGTGACTGAGCATGCACTGTTCACGTGGCTGATCATACACTGATCACGTGACTGATCATGCACTGATCACGTGGCTATCATGCACTGATCACGTGACTGATCATGCACTGATCACGTGATTGTCATGCACTGATCACGTGGCTATCATGCACTGATCACGTGGCTGATCATGCACTGATCACGTGACTGATCATGCACTGATCACGTGGCTATCATGCACTGATCACGTGGCTGATCATACACTGATCACGGGACTGATCATGCACTGATCACGGGCTATCATGCACTGATCACGTGACTGATCATGCACTGATCACGTGGATGATCATGCACTGATCACGTGACTGATCATGCACTGATCACGTGACTGATCATGCACTGATCACGTGACTGATCATGCACTGATCACTGGCTATCATGCACTGATCACGTGGCTATCATGCACTGATCACGTGGCTGATCATGCACTGATCACGTGACTGATCATGCACTGATCACGTCTGATCATGCACTGATCACGTGACTGATCATGCACTGATCACGTGGATGATCATACACTGATCATGTGACTGATCATGCACTGATCACGTGGCTATCATGCACTGATCACGTGGCTGATCATGCACTGATCACGTAGCTACCATGTACTGATCACGTGACTGATCATGCACTGATCACGTAATTGATCATGCACTGATCACGTGACTGATCATGCACTGATCACGTGACTGATCATGCACTGATCACGTGACTGATCATGCACTGATCACGTGGCTATCATGCACTGATCACGTGGCTGATCATGCACTGATCACGTAGCTACCATGCACTGATCACGTGACTGATCATGCACTGATCACGTGACTGATCATGCACTGATCACGTGGCTGATCATGCACTGATCACGTGACTGATCATGCACTGATCACGTGGCTGATCATGCACTGATCACGTGCTATCATGCACTGATCACGTGACTGATCATGCACTGATCATGTGACTGATCATGCACTGATCACGTGGCTGATCATGCACTGATCACGTGACTGATCATGCACTGATCACGTGGCTGATCATGCACTGATCACGTAGCTATCATGCACTGATCACGTGACTGATCATGCACTGATCACGTAATTGATCATGCACTGATCACGTGGCTGATCATGCACTGATCACGTGACTGATCATGCACTGATCACGTGGCTATCATGCACTGATCACGTGGCTGTCATGCAATGATCACGTAGCTACCATGTACTGGTCACGTGACTGATCATGCACTGATCACGTAATTGATCATGCACTGATCACGTGGCTGATCATGCACTGATCACGTGACTGATCATGCACTGATCACGTGGCTGATCATGCACTGATCACGTGGCTGATCATGCACTGATCACGTGGCTGATCATGCACTGATCACGTGACTGATCATGCACTGATCACGTGACTGATCATGCACTGATCACGTGACTGATCATGCACTGATCACGTGGCTATCATGCACTGATCACGTGGCTGATCATGCACTGATCACGTGGCTACCATGCACTGATCACGTGACTGATCATGCACTGATCACGTAATTGATCATGCACTGATCACGTGGCTTATCATGCACTGATCATGTGACTGATCATGTGCTGATCATGTTTGTGTCACACACTGATCATGTGCCTCTGGAGGCAATGAACATAGAGCTGAGTAGGCAGGAATCAGTCAGCAGGCTATAATCATGGAACTCAGCTCTGAGAAATCATGCTGCTCAGCTGGCAATAATCAAGTAGATGAGCAGGCAGGAATTACGCAGCACAGGTGGCAATTGTCAAGCAGATGACAGGCAGGAATCGTGCAGCTCAGCTGGCAATTGTCAAGCAGATGAGCAGACAGTAATCACGCAGCTCAGCAGGCCTGATCACGTGACTGATCATGCACTGATCACGTGGCTGATCATACACTGATCACGTGACTGATCATGCACTGATCACGTGGCTATCATGCACTGATCACGTGGCTGATCATGCACTGATCACGTGACTGATCATGCACTGATCACGTGGCTGATCATGCACTGATCACGTGGCTGATCATGCACTGATCACGTGGCTGATCATGCACTGATCACGTGGCTGATCATGCACTGATCACGTGACTGATCATGCACTGATCACGTGGCTATCATGCACTACTCACGTGGCTGATCATGCAATGATCATGTAGCTACCATGTACTGGTCACGTGAATGATCATACACCCATCAGGTGACTGATCATGCACTGATCACGTGGCTATCATGCACTGATCACGAGACTGATCATGCACTGATCACGTCTATATCATGCACTGATCACATGACTGCCCATGCACTGATCACGTGGATGATCATACACTAATCATGTGACAGATCATGCACTGATCACGTGGCTGATCATGCACTGACCGTGACTGAGCATGGACTGATCACATGACTATCATGTAGTGATCACGTGACTTAATGGCGCTGATCATGTGACTGATCATGCGCTGATCATGTTTGCTATCATACACTGATCATGTGCCTCTGGAGGCAATAAACAAAGAGCTGAGTAGGCACGAATCAAACAGTCAGCAGGCAATAATCATGGAACTCAGCTGTGAGGAATCATGCTGCTCAGCTGGCAATAATCAAGCAGCTGAGCAGGCAGGAATTACGCAGCACAGCTGGCAATTGTCAAGCAGATGACAGGCAGGAATCGTGCAGCTCAGCTGGCAATTGTCAAGCAGATGAGCAGACAGTAATCACGCAGCTCAGCAGGCCCTGATCACGTGACTGAGCATGCACTGTTCACGTGGCTGATCATACACTGATCACGTGATTGATCATGCACTGATCACTTGGATATCATGCACTGATCACGTGGCTGATCATACACTGTTCACGTGTCTGACCATGCACTGATCACGTGGCTGATCATACACTGCTCACGTAACTGATCATGCACTGATCACGTGGCTATCATGCACTGATCACGTGGCTGAACATGCACTGTTCACGTGGCTGATCACACACCTGTCACGTGACATATCATGCACTGATCACGTGGCACTCATGCACTGATCACGTGGCTGATCATACTCTGCTCACGTAACTCATCATGCACACATCACGTGGCTATCATGCACTGCTCACGTGGCTCGTCATGGAATGATCACGAAGCTACCATATACTGGTCACGTGACTGATCATGCACAGATCACGTAAATGATCATGCACTGTTCACGTGACTGATCATGTACTGATCACGTGACTGATCATGCACTGATCACGTGGCTATCATGCTCTGCTCACGTGGCTGATCATGCAATGATCACGTAGCAACCATGTACTGGTCACGTGACTGATCATGCACTGATCACGTAATTGATCCTGCACTGATCACGTGGCTCATCATGCACTGATCACGTGGCTGATCACACACGTATCACGTGACTGATCATGCACTGATCACGTGACTAATCATGCACTGATCACGTGGCTATCATGCACTGATCACGTGGATATCATGCACTGATCACGTGGCTGATCACACACGTATCACGTGACTGATCATGCACTGATCACGTGGCTATCATGCACTGATATCATGCACTGATCACGTGGCTGATCATGCACTATCACGTGACTGATCATGCACTGATCACGTGGCTGATCATGCACTGATCACGTGACTGATCATGCACTGATCACGTGGCTATCATGCACTGATCACGTGGCTGATCATGCACTGATATCATGCACTGATCACGTGGCTGATCATGCACTATCACGTGACTGATCATGCACTGATCACGTGGCTATCATGCACTGATCACGTGACTGATCATGCACTGATCACGTGGCTGATCATGCACTGATCACGTGACTGATCATGCACTGATCACGTGGCTGATCATGCACTGATCACGTGGCTATCATGCACTGATCACGTGGCTGATCATGCACTGATCACGCAGCTACCATGTACTGATCACATGACTGATCATGCACTGATCACGTGACTGATCATGCACTGATCACGTGGCTTATCATGCACTGATCATGTGACTGATCATGTGCTGATCATGTTTGCTATCATACACTGATCATGTGCCTCTGGAGGCAATGAACAAAGAGCTGAGTAGGCACGAATCAGTCAGGCAATAATCATGGAACTCAGCTGTGAGAAATCATGCTGCTCAGCTGGCAATAATCAAGCAGCTGAGCAGGCAGGAATTATGCAGCACATGGCAATTGTCAAGCAGATGACAGGCAGGAATCGTGCAGCTCAGCTGGCAATTGTCAAGCAGATGAGCAGACAGTAATCACGCAGCTCAGCAGGCCCTGATCACGTGACTGAGCATGCACTGTTCACGTGGCTGATCATACACTGATCACGTGACTGATCATGCACTGATCACGTGGCTATCATGCACTGATCACGTGACTGATCATGCACTGATCACGTGATTGTATGCACTGATCACGTGGCTATCATGCACTGATCACGTGGCTGATCATGCACTGATCACGTGACTGATCATGCACTGATCACGTGGCTATCATGCACTGATCACGTGGCTGATCATACACTGATCACGGGACTGATCATGCACTGATCACGGGCTATCATGCACTGATCACATGACTGATCATGCACTGATCACGTGGATGATCATGCACTGATCACGTGACTGATCATGCACTGATCACGTGACTGATCATGCACTGATCACGTGACTGATCATGCACTGATCACGTGGCTATCATGCACTGATCACGTGGCTATCATGCACTGATCACGTGGCTGATCATGCACTGATCACGTGACTGATCATGCACTGATCACGTCTGATCATGCACTGATCACGTGACTGATCATGCACTGATCACGTGGATGATCATGCACTGATCATGACTGATCATGCACTGATCACGTGGCTATCATGCACTGATCACGTGGCTGATCATGCACTGATCACGTGGCTACCATGCACTGATCACGTGACTGATCATGCACTGATCACGTAATTGATCATGCACTGATCACGTGACTGATCATGCACTGATCACGTGACTGATCATGCACTGATCACGTGACTGATCATGCACTGATCACGTGGCTATCATGCACTGATCACGTGGCTGATCATGCACTGATCACGTAGCTACCATGCACTGATCACGTGACTGATCATGCACTGATCACGTGACTGATCATGCACTGATCACGTGGCTGATCATGCACTGATCACGTGGCTGATCACACATGATCACGTGACTGATCATGCACTGATCACGTGGCTGATCATGCACTGATCACGTGGCTGATCATGCACTGATCACGTGGCTATCATGCACTGATCACGTGGCTGATCATGCAATGATCACGTAGCAATCATGCACTGATCACGTGACTGATCATGCACTGATCACGTAATTGATCATGCACTGATCACGTGGCTGATCATGCACTGATCACGTGGCTGATCACACACGATCACGTGACTGATCATGCACTGATCACGTGACTGATCATGCACTGATCACGTGGCTATCATGCACTGATCACGTGGATATCATGCACTGATCACGTGGCTGATCATACACTGATCACGTGACTGATCATGCACTGATCACGTGGCTATCATGCACTGATCACGTGGCTGATCATGCACTGATCACGTGGCTACCATGCACTGATCACGTGACTGATCATGCACTGATCACGTAATGATCATGCACTGATCACGTGGCTTATCATGCACTGATCATGTGACTGATCATGCACTGATCATGTTTGGTGTCACACACTGATCATGTGCCTCTGGAGGCAATGAACATAGAGCTGAGTAGGCAGGAATCAGTCAGCAGGCTATAATCATGGAACTCAGCTCTGAGAAATCATGCTGCTCAGCTGGCAATAATCAAGTAGATGAGCAGGCAGGAATTACGCAGCACAGGTGGCAATTGTCAAGCAGATGACAGGCAGGAATCGTGCAGCTCAGCTGGCAATTGTCAAGCAGATGAGCAGACAGTAATCACGCAGCTCAGCAGGCACTGATCACGTGACTGATCATGCACTGATCACGTGGCTGATCATACACTGATCACGTGACTGATCATGCACTGATCACGTGGCTATCATGCACTGATCACGTGGCTGATCATGCACTGATCACGTGACTGATCATGCACTGATCACGTGGCTGATCATGCACTGATCACGTGGCTGATCATGCACTGATCACGTGGCTGATCATGCACTGATCACGTGGCTGATCATGCACTGATCACGTGACTGATCATGCACTGATCACGTGGCTATCATGCACTACTCACGTGGCTGATCATGCAATGATCATGTAGCTACCATGTACAGGTCACGTGAATGATCATACACCCATCAGGTGACTGATCATGCACTGATCACGTGGCTATCATGCACTGATCACGAGACTGATCATGCACTGATCACGTCTATATCATGCACTGATCACATGACTGCCCATGCACTGATCACGTGGATGATCATACACTAATCATGTGACAGATCATGCACTGATCACGTGGCTGATCATGCACTGACACCGTGACTGAGCATGGACTGATCACATGACTATCATGTAGTGATCACGTGACTTAATGGCGCTGATCATGTGACTGATCATGCGCTGATCATGTTTGCTATCATACACTGATCATGTGCCTCTGGAGGCAATAAACAAAGAGCTGAGTAGGCACGAATCAAACAGTCAGCAGGCAATAATCATGGAACTCAGCTGTGAGGAATCATGCTGCTCAGCTGGCAATAATCAAGCAGCTGAGCAGGCAGGAATTACGCAGCACAGCTGGCAATTGTCAAGCAGATGACAGGCAGGAATCGTGCAGCTCAGCTGGCAATTGTCAAGCAGATGAGCAGACAGTAATCACGCAGCTCAGCAGGCCCTGATCACGTGACTGAGCATGCACTGTTCACGTGGCTGATCATACACTGATCACGTGATTGATCATGCACTGATCACTTGGATATCATGCACTGATCACGTGGCTGATCATACACTGTTCACGTGTCTGACCATGCACTGATCACGTGGCTGATCATACACTGCTCACGTAACTGATCATGCACTGATCACGTGGCTATCATGCACTGATCACGTGGCTGAACATGCACTGTTCACGTGGCTGATCACACACCTGTCACGTGACATATCATGCACTGATCACGTGGCACTCATGCACTGATCACGTGGCTGATCATACTCTGCTCACGTAACTCATCATGCACACATCACGTGGCTATCATGCACTGCTCACGTGGCTCGTCATGGAATGATCACGTAGCTACCATATACTGGTCACGTGACTGATCATGCACAGATCACGTAAATGATCATGCACTGTTCACGTGACTGATCATGTACTGATCACGTGACTGATCATGCACTGATCACGTGGCTATCATGCTCTGCTCACGTGGCTGATCATGCAATGATCACGTAGCAACCATGTACTGGTCACGTGACTGATCATGCACTGATCACGTAATTGATCCTGCACTGATCACGTGGCTCATCATGCACTGATCACGTGGCTGATCACACACGTATCACGTGACTGATCATGCACTGATCACGTGACTAATCATGCACTGATCACGTGGCTATCATGCACTGATCACGTGGATATCATGCACTGATCACGTGGCTGATCACACACGTATCACGTGACTGATCATGCACTGATCACGTGGCTATCATGCACTGATATCATGCACTGATCACGTGGCTGATCACACTATCACGTGACTGATCATGCACTGATCACGTGGCTGATCATGCACTGATCACGTGACTGATCATGCACTGATCACGTGGCTATCATGCACTGATCACGTGGCTGATCATGCACTGATATCATGCACTGATCACGTGGCTGATCATACACTATCACGTGACTGATCATGCACTGATCACGTGGCTATCATGCACTGATCACGTGACTGATCATGCACTGATCACGTGGCTGATCATGCACTGATCACGTGACTGATCATGCACTGATCACGTGGCTGATCATGCACTGATCACGTGGCTATCATGCACTGATCACGTGGCTGATCATGCACTGATCACGCAGCTACCATGTACTGATCACATGACTGATCATGCACTGATCACGTGACTGATCATGCACTGATCACGTGGCTTATCATGCACTGATCATGTGACTGATCATGTGCTGATCATGTTTGCTATCATACACTGATCATGTGCCTCTGGAGGCAATGAACAAAGAGCTGAGTAGGCACGAATCAGTCAGGCAATAATCATGGAACTCAGCTGTGAGAAATCATGCTGCTCAGCTGGCAATAATCAAGCAGCTGAGCAGGCAGGAATTACGCAGCACATGGCAATTGTCAAGCAGATGACAGGCAGGAATCGTGCAGCTCAGCTGGCAATTGTCAAGCAGATGAGCAGACAGTAATCACGCAGCTCAGCAGGCCCTGATCACGTGACTGAGCATGCACTGTTCACGTGGCTGATCATACACTGATCACGTGACTGATCATGCACTGATCACGTGGCTATCATGCACTGATCACGTGGCTGATCATGCACTGATCACGTGACTGTCATGCACTGATCACGTGGCTATCATGCACTGATCACGTGACTGATCATGCACTGATCACGTGACTGATCATGCACTGATCACGTGGCTATCATGCACTGATCACGTGGCTATCATGCACTGATCACGTGGCTGATCATGCACTGATCACGTGACTGATCATGCACTGATCACGTCTGATCATGCACTGATCACGTGACTGATCATGCACTGATCACGTGGATGATCATGCACTGATCACGTGACTGATCATGCACTGATCACGTGGCTATCATGCACTGATCACGTGGCTGATCATGCACTGATCACGTAGCTATCATGTACTGGTCACGTGACTGATCATGCACTGATCACGTAATTGATCATGCACTGATCACGTGACTGATCATGCACTGATCACGTGACTGATCATGCACTGATCACGTGACTGATCATGCACTGATCACGTGGCTATCATGCACTGATCACGTGGCTGATCATGCACTGATCACGTAGCTACCATGCACTGATCACGTGACTGATCATGCACTGATCACGTGACTGATCATGCACTGATCACGTGGCTGATCATGCACTGATCACGTGACTGATCATGCACTGATCACGTGGCTGATCATGCACTGATCACGTGGCTATCATGCACTGATCACGTGACTGATCATGCACTGATCACGTGACTGATCATGCACTGATCACGTGGCTGATCATGCACTGATCACGTGACTGATCATGCACTGATCACGTGGCTGATCATGCACTGATCACGTAGCTACCATGCACTGATCACGTGACTGATCATGCACTGATCACGTGACTGATCATGCACTGATCACGTGGCTGATCATGCACTGATCACGTGACTGATCATGCACTGATCACGTGGCTGATCATGCACTGATCACGTGACTGATCATGCACTGATCACGTGGCTATCATGCACTGATCACGTGGCTATCATGCACTGATCACGTAGCTATCATGCACTGATCACGTGACTGATCATGCACTGATCACGTGACTGATCATGCACTGATCACGTGGCTGATCATGCACTGATCACGTGACTGATCATGCACTGATCACGTGGCTGATCATGCACTGATCACGTGACTGATCATGCACTGATCACGTGGCTGATCATGCACTGATCACGTGACTGATCATGCACTGATCACGTGATTGATCATGCACTGATCACGTGGCTGATCATGCACTGATCACGTGACTGATCATGCACTGATCACGTGACTGATCATGCACTGATCACGTGGCTATCATGCACTGATCACGTGGCTGATCATGCAATGATCACGTAGCTACCATGCACTGATCACGTGACTGATCATGCACTGATCACGTGACTGATCATGCACTGATCACGTGACTGATCATGCACTGATCACGTGACTGATCATGCACTGATCACGTGGCTATCATGCACTGATCACGTGGCTGATCATGCACTGATCACGTAGCTACCATGCACTGATCACGTGACTGATCATGCACTGATCACGTAATTGATCATGCACTGATCACGTGGCTGATCATGCACTGATCACGTGACTGATCATGCACTGATCACGTGACTGATCATGCACTGATCACGTGGCTATCATGCACTGATCACGTGGCTGATCATGCACTGATCACGTGGCTGATCATGCACTGATCACGTGACTGATCATGCACTGATCACGTGGCTATCATGCACTGATCACGTGACTATCATGCACTGATCACGTGGCTGATCATGCACTGATCACGTGACTGATCATGCACTGATCACGTGGCTATCATGCACTGCTCACGTGGCTGATCATGCAATGATCACGTAGCTACCATATACTGGTCACGTGACTGATCATGCACTGATCACGTAAATGATCATGCACTGATCACGTGACTGATCATGCACTGATCACGTGACTGATCATGCACTGATCACGTGGCTATCATGCACTCACGTGGCTGATCATGCAATGATCACGTAGCAACCATGTACTGGTCACGTGACTGATCATGCACTGATCACGTAATTGATCATGCACTGATCACGTGGCTCATCATGCACTGATCACGTGACTGATCATGCACTGATCACGTGACTGATCATGCACTGATCACGTGGCTATCATGCACTGATCACGTGGCTGATCATGCACTGATCACGTGCTGATCATGCACTGATCACGTGACTGATCATGCACTGATCACGTGGCTATCATGCACTGATCACGTGACTATCATGCACTGATCACGTGGCTGATCATGCACTGATCACGTGACTGATCATGCACTGATCACGTGGTATCATGCACTGATCACGTGGCTGATCATGCACTGATCACGTGGCTGATCATGCACTGATCACGTGGCTGATCATGCACTGATCACGTAGCTGATCATGCACTGATCACGTGGCTATCATGCACTGATCACGTGGCTGATCATGCACTGATCACGTGGCTGACATGCACTGATCACGTGACTGATCATGCACTGATCACGTGATTGATCATGCACTGATCACGTGACTGATCATGCACTGATCACGTGACTGATCATGCACTGATCACGTGGCTATCATGCACTGATCACGTGGCTGATCATGCAATGATCACGTAGCTACCATGTACTGGTCACGTGACTGATCATGCACTGATCACGTAATGATCATGCACTGATCACGTGGCTGATCATGCACTGATCACGTGACTGATCATGCACTGATCACGTGACTGATCATGCACTGATCACGTGGCTATCATGCACTGATCACGTGGCTGATCATGCACTGATCACGTGACTGATCATGCACTGATCACGTGACTGATCATGCACTGATCACGTGGATATCATGCACTGATCACGTGGCTGATCATGCACTGATCACGTGTCTGATCATGCACTGATCACGTGGCTGATCATGCACTGATCACGTAACTGATCATGCACTGATCACGTGGCTATCATGCACTGATCACGTGGCTGATCATGCACTGATCACGTGGCTGATCACATACCTGTCACGTGACTGATCATGCACTGATCACGTGGCACTCATGCACTGATCACGTGGCTGATCATACACTGCTCACGTAACTGATCATGCACTGATCACGTGGCTATCATGCACTGCTCACGTGGCTGATCATGCAATGATCACGTAGCTACCATATACTGGTCACGTGACTGATCATGCACTGATCACGTCATGATCATGCACTGATCACGTGGCTGATCATGCACTGATCACGTGGCTGATCATGCACTGATCACGTGACTGATCATGCACTGATCACGTGACTGATCATGCACTGATCACGTGACTGATCATGCACTGATCACGTGGCTATCATGCACTGATCACGTGGCTGATCATGCACTGATCACGTGACTGATCATGCACTGATCACGTGACTGATCATGCACTGATCACGTGACTGATCATGCACTGATCACGTGGCTGATCATGCACTGATCACGTGGCTATCATGCACTGATCACGTGACTGATCATGCACTGATCACGTGACTGATCATGCACTGATCACGTGGCTGATCATGCACTGATCACGTGGCTGATCATGCACTGATCACGTGACTGATCATGCACTGATCACGTGGCTATCATGCACTGATCACGTGGCTGATCATGCACTGATCACGTGACTGATCATGCACTGATCACGTGACTGATCATGCACTGATCACGTGGCTATCATGCACTGATCACGTGGCTGATCATGCACTGATCACGTAGCAACATGCACTGATCACGTGACTGATCATGCACTGATCACGTAATTGATCATGCACTGATCACGTGGCTGATCATGCACTGATCACGTGGCTGATCACACATGATCACGTGACTGATCATGCACTGATCACGTGGCTGATCATGCACTGATCACGTGGCTGATCATGCACTGATCACGTGGCTATCATGCACTGATCACGTGGCTGATCATGCACTGATCACGTAGCTATCATGCACTGATCACGTGACTGATCATGCACTGATCACGTAATTGATCATGCACTGATCACGTGGCTGATCATGCACTGATCACGTGGCTGATCATGCATCATCGTGACTGATCATGCACTGATCACGTGACTGATCATGCACTGATCACGTGGCTATCATGCACTGATCACGTGGATATCATGCACTGATCACGTGGCTGATCACACACTGTCACGTGACTGATCATGCACTGATCACGTGGCTATCATGCACTGATCACGTGGCTATCATGCACTGATCACGTGGCTGATCATGCACTGATCACGTGACTGATCATGCACTGATCACGTGACTGATCATGCACTGATCACGTGACTGATCATGCACTGATCACGTGGCTATCATGCACTGATCACGTGGCTGATCATGCACTGATCACGCAGCTACCATGCACTGATCACGTGACTGATCATGCACTGATCACGTAATGATCATGCACTGATCACGTGGCTTATCATGCACTGATCATGTGACTGATCATGTGCTGATCATGTTTGGTGTCACACACTGATCATGTGCCTCTGGAGGCAATGAACATAGAGCTGAGTAGGCAGGAATCAGTCAGCAGGCTATAATCATGGAACTCAGCTCTGAGAAATCATGCTGCTCAGCTGGCAATAATCAAGTAGATGAGCAGGCAGGAATTACGCAGCACAGGTGGCAATTGTCAAGCAGATGACAGGCAGGAATCGTGCAGCTCAGCTGGCAATTGTCAAGCAGATGAGCAGACAGTAATCACGCAGCTCAGCAGGCCCTGATCACGTGACTGAGCATGCACTGATCACGTGGCTGATCATACACTGATCACGTGACTGATCATGCACTGATCACGTGGCTATCATGCACTGATCACGTGGCTGATCATGCACTGATCACGTGACTGATCATGCACTGATCACGTGGCTGATCATGCACTGATCACGTGGCTGATCATGCACTGATCACGTGGCTGATCATGCACTGATCACGTGGCTGATCATGCACTGATCACGTGACTGATCATGCAGTGATCACGTGGCTATCATGCACTACTCACGTGGCTGATCATGCAATGATCATGTAGCTACCATGTACAGGTCACGTGAATGATCATACACCCATCAGGTGACTGATCATGCACTGATCACGTGGCTATCATGCACTGATCACGAGACTGATCATGCACTGATCACGTCTATATCATGCACTGATCACATGACTGCCCATGCACTGATCACGTGGATGATCATACACTAATCATGTGACAGATCATGCACTGATCACGTGGCTGATCATGCACTGATACCGTGACTGAGCATGGACTGATCACATGACTATCATGTAGTGATCACGTGACTTAATGGCGCTGATCATGTGACTGATCATGCGCTGATCATGTTTGCTATCATACACTGATCATGTGCCTCTGGAGGCAATAAACAAAGAGCTGAGTAGGCACGAATCAAACAGTCAGCAGGCAATAATCATGGAACTCAGCTGTGAGGAATCATGCTGCTCAGCTGGCAATAATCAAGCAGCTGAGCAGGCAGGAATTACGCAGCACAGCTGGCAATTGTCAAGCAGATGACAGGCAGGAATCATGCAGCTCAGCTGGCAATTGTCAAGCAGATGAGCAGACAGTAATCACGCAGCTCAGCAGGCCCTGATCACGTGACTGAGCATGCACTGTTCACGTGGCTGATCATACACTGATCACGTGATTGATCATGCACTGATCACTTGGACATCATGCACTGATCACGTGGCTGATCATACACTGCTCACGTAACTGATCATGCACTGATCACGTGGCTATCATGCACTGATCACGTGGCTGAACATGCACTGTTCACGTGGCTGATCACACACCTGTCACGTGACATATCATGCACTGATCACGTGGCACTCATGCACTGATCACGTGGCTGATCATACTCTGCTCACGTAACTCATCATGCACACATCACGTGGCTATCATGCACTGCTCACGTGGCTCGTCATGGAATGATCACGTAGCTACCATATACTGGTCACGTGACTGATCATGCACAGATCACGTAAATGATCATGCACTGTTCACGTGACTGATCATGTACTGATCACGTGACTGATCATGCACTGATCACGTGGCTATCATGCTCTGCTCACGTGGCTGATCATGCAATGATCACGTAGCAACCATGTACTGGTCACGTGACTGATCATGCACTGATCACGTAATTGATCCTGCACTGATCATCTCATGCACTGATCACGTGGCTGATCACACACGTATCACGTGACTGATCATGCACTGATCACGTGACTAATCATGCACTGATCACGTGGCTATCATGCACTGATCACGTGGATATCATGCACTGATCACGTGGCTGATCACACACGTATCACGTGACTGATCATGCACTGATCACGTGGCTATCATGCACTGATATCATGCACTGATCACGTGGCTGATCACGTGATCACGTGACTGATCATGCACTGATCACGTGGCTGATCATGCACTGATCACGTGACTGATCATGCACTGATCACGTGGCTATCATGCACTGATCACGTGGCTATCATGCACTGATATCATGCACTGATCACGTGGCTGATCATGCACTATCACGTGACTGATCATGCACTGATCACGTGGCTATCATGCACTGATCACGTGACTGATCATGCACTGATCACGTGGCTGATCATGCACTGATCACGTGACTGATCATGCACTGATCACGTGGCTGATCATGCACTGATCACGTGGCTATCATGCACTGATCACGTGGCTGATCATGCACTGATCACGCAGCTACCATGCACTGATCACATGACTGATCATGCACTGATCACGTGACTGATCATGCACTGATCACGTGGCTTATCATGCACTGATCATGTGACTGATCATGCTGCTGATCATGTTTGGTATCATACACTGATCATGTGCCTCTGGAGGCAATGAACAAAGAGCTGAGTAGGCACGAATCAGTCAGCAGGCAATAATCATGGAACTCAGCTCTGAGAAATCATGCTGCTCAGCTGGCAATAATCAAGCAGCTGAGCAGGCAGGAATTATGCAGCACAGGTGGCAATTGTCAAGCAGATGACAGGCAGGAATCGTGCAGCTCAGCTGGCAATTGTCAAGCAGATGAGCAGACAGTAATCACGCAGCTCAGCAGGCCCTGATCACGTGACTGAGCATGCACTGTTCACGTGGCTGATCATACACTGATCACGTGACTGATCATGCACTGATCACGTGGCTATCATGCACTGATCACGTGGCTGATCATGCACTGATCACGTGATTGCACACTCACGTGGCTGATCATGCACTGATCACGTGACTGATCATGCACTGATCACGTGGCTATCATGCACTGATCACGTGGCTGATCATGCACTGATCACGGGACTGATCATGCACTGATCACGGCGCTATCATGCACTGATACATGACTCCACATGCACTGATCACGTGGCTGATCATGCACTGATCACGTGACTATCATGCACTGATCACGTGGCTATCATGCACTGATCACGTGGATATCATGCACTGATCACGTGGCTGATCATACACTGATCACGTGACTGATCATGCACTGATCACGTGGCTATCATGCACTGATCACGTGGCTGATCATGCACTGATCACGTAGCTATGTACTGGTCACGTGACTGATCATGCACTGATCACGTAATTGATCATGCACTGATCACGTGGCTGATCATGCACTGATCACGTGACTGATCATGCACTGATCACGTGACTGATCATGCACTGATCACGTGGCTATCATGCACTGATCACGTGGCTGATCATGCACTGATCACGCAGCTATCATGCACTGATCACGTGACTGATCATGCACTGATCACGTGGCTATCATGCACTGATCACGTGGCTGATCATGCACTGATCACGTGGCTATCATGTACTGATCACGTGACTGATCATGCACTGATCACGTGGCTATCATGCACTGATCACGTGACTGCGCATGCACTGATCACGTGGCTGATCATGCACTGATCACATGGCTCATCATGCACTGATCACGTGTTTATCATGGCAATGATCAGTGACTGACAGGCACTGATCATGGGACTGTCATGCACTGATCACGTGGCTATCATGCACTGATCACGTGACTGCGCATGCACTGATCACGTGGCTGTTCATGCACTGATCACGTGTTTATCAGGCAGTGATCAGTGACTGACAGGCGCTGATCAGGGGACTGTGCACGCACTGATCAGGTGGCTGATCAGGAACTGACCACCTGACTGCGCATGCAGTGATCACGTGGCTGGTCATTCACTGATCACGTGTTTATCATACGGTGATCACGTGACTGAGAGGCGCTGATCACGTGACTGTGCCGTCAGTGATCACGTGGCTGAGCAGGCACTGATATCGTGACTGAGCATGCACTGATCATGTGCCGGGAGCCGGGGAGGCATTCCACTCTGGACAAAGGTCATGAGGAAGGAGGCTCGGCATACGCAAATGCGGGATCGAGCCTCAGGAGTCCACCCGGATATTCTCGAGCATCTCCCCCCAAAAAACCAGAGTCTGCCTACTGTATTGCTTTGTGCTCTCACCTCTGATTTCACTGGGGGCTGTCCCCCACCACCATCTCGCTCTCTCTGTCAAAGAGTTAACTTACAGCTCCAATTCATAAAGTTCCTTGTCATTCTTCCCTTTAACTTCCAGCTGAGTCTCCATCTGGAGCGCGGAACCCACCACGCTTACTAATTATGCCTGGGCTGCTAAGACCCACTCGAGAAGGTGTCTAGGGTGAGGCACCTTTCGCTATTCGAGAGGGCGCCTGCGGCCTACGTAAGTGGTGCAAACTTCTTGTCTTGAAGTTTGATTGGTCTTCCGCGTAAACCAAGCTACTCAGTCTCTTTTCTCCACCGAATTTTCCTACTGAGCTCTCCTCATACTATTATTCTTGACATCTCTGATTAGCATATAAATAGTCGCCTAGGCCATCTCTCCTTCGAATACCCTGGATCAGTTGGGGCTGGTCCCCGGCAGGTGGCGACCGAACAGGGACCTCAGGAGGCAATACTCAAAGAGCTGAGCAGACACGAACCACGCAATCAGCAGGCAATAAGCATGGAGCTCAGCAGTGACGAATCATGCTGCTCAACTGGCAATAATCAAGCACGTGACCAGGCAGGAATCACGCAGCTCAGCTGGCAATTGTCAAGCAGATGAGCCGACAGGAATCACGCAGCTCAGCTGGCAATTGTCATGCAGATGAGCCGGCAGGAATCACGCAGCTCAGCAGGCCCTGATCACGTGACTCTGCAGGCACTGATCACGTGGCTGATCAAGTACAGATCACGTGACTGAGCATGCACTGATCACGTGGCTATCATGCACTGATCACGTGACTGCGCATGCACTGATGACGTGGCTGATCAGGCACTGATCACATGGCTCATCATGCACTGATCACGTGTTTATCAGGCAATGATCAGTGACTGACAGGCGCTGATCATGGGACTGTGCACGCACTGATCACGTGGCTATCATGCACTGATCACGTGACTGCGCATGCACTGATGACGTGGCTGTTCGGGCACTGATCACGTGTTTATCAGGCAGTGATCAGTGACTGACAGGCGCTGATCAGGGGACTGTGCACGCACTGATCAGGTGGCTGATCAGGAACTGACCACCTGACTGCGCATGCAGTGATCACGTGGCTGGTCGTTCACTGATCACGTGTTTATCATACGGTGATCACGTGACTGAGAGGCGCTGATCACGTGACTGTGCCGTCAGTGATCACGTGGCTGAGCAGGCACTGATATCGTGACTGAGCATGCACTGATCATGTGCCGGGAGCCGGGGAGGCATTCCACTCTGGACAAAGGTCATGAGGAAGGAGGCTCGGCATACGCAAATGCGGGATCGAGCCTCAGGAGTCCACCCGGATATTCTCGAGCATCTCCCCCCAAAAAAACGGAGTCTGCCTACTGTATTGCTTTGTGCTCTCACCTCTGATTTCACTGGGGGCTGTCCCCCACCACCATCTCGCTCTCTCTGTCAAAGAGTTAACTTACAGCTCCAATTCATAAAGTTCCTTGTCATTCTTCCCTTTAACTTCCAGCTGAGTCTCCATCTGGAGCGCGGAACCCACCACGCTTACTAATTATGCCTGGGCTGCTAAGACCCACTCGAGAAGGTGTCTAGGGTGAGGCACCTTTCGCTATTCGAGAGGGCGCCTGCGGCCTACGTAAGTGGTGCAAACTTCTTGTCTTGAAGTTTGATTGGTCTTCCGCGTAAACCAAGCTACTCAGTCTCTTTTCTCCACCGAATTTTCCTACTGAGCTCTCCTCATACTATTATTCTTGACATCTCTGATTAGCATATAAATAGTCGCCTAGGCCATCTCTCCTTCGAATACCCTGGATCAGTTGGGGCTGGTCCCCGGCAGGTGGCGACCGAACAGGGACCTCAGGAGGCAATACTCAAAGAGCTGAGCAGACACGAACCACGCAATCAGCAGGCAATAAGCATGGAGCTCAGCAGTGACGAATCATGCTGCTCAACTGGCAATAATCAAGCACGTGACCAGGCAGGAATCACGCAGCTCAGCTGGCAATTGTCAAGCAGATGAGCCGACAGGAATCACGCAGCTCAGATGGCAATTGTCATGCAGATGAGCCGGCAGGAATCACGCAGCTCAGCAGGCCCTGATCACGTGACTCTGCAGGCACTGATCACGTGGCTGATCAAGTACAGATCACGTGACTGAGCATGCACTGATCACGTGGCTATCATGCACTGATGACGTGACTGCGCATGCACTGATGACGTGGCTGATCAGGCACTGATCACATGGCTCATCATGCACTGATCACGTGTTTATCAGGCAATGATCAGTGACTGACAGGCGCTGATCATGGGACTGTGCACGCACTGATCACGTGGCTATCATGCACTGATCACGTGACTGCGCATGCACTGATGACGTGGCTGTTCGGGCACTGATCACGTGTTTATCAGGCAGTGATCAGTGACTGACAGGCGCTGATCAGGGGACTGTGCACGCACTGATCAGGTGGCTGATCAGGAACTGACCACCTGACTGCGCATGCAGTGATCACGTGGCTGGTCGTTCACTGATCACGTGTTTATCATACGGTGATCACGTGACTGAGAGGCGCTGATCACGTGACTGTGCCGTCAGTGATCACGTGGCTGAGCAGGCACTGATATCGTGACTGAGCATGCACTGATCATGTGCCGGGAGCCGGGGAGGCATTCCACTCTGGACAAAGGTCATGAGGAAGGAGGCTCGGCATACGCAAATGCGGGATCGAGCCTCAGGAGTCCACCCGGATATTCTCGAGCATCTCCCCCAAAAAAACCAGAGTCTGCCTACTGTATTGCTTTGTGCTCTCACCTCTGATTTCACTGGGGGCTGTCCCCCACCACCATCTCGCTCTCTCTGTCAAAGAGTTAACTTACAGCTCCAATTCATAAAGTTCCTTGTCATTCTTCCCTTTAACTTCCAGCTGAGTCTCCATCTGGAGCGCGGAACCCACCACGCTTACTAATTATGCCTGGGCTGCTAAGACCCACTCGAGAAGGTGTCTAGGGTGAGGCACCTTTCGCTATTCGAGAGGGCGCCTGCGGCCTACGTAAGTGGTGCAAACTTCTTGTCTTGAAGTTTGATTGGTCTTCCGCGTAAACCAAGCTACTCAGTCTCTTTTCTCCACCGAATTTTCCTACTGAGCTCTCCTCATACTATTATTCTTGACATCTCTGATTAGCATATAAATAGTCGCCTAGGCCATCTCTCCTTCGAATACCCTGGATCAGTTGGGGCTGGTCCCCGGCAGGTGGCGACCGAACAGGGACCTCAGGAGGCAATACTCAAAGAGCTGAGCAGACACGAACCACGCAATCAGCAGGCAATAAGCATGGAGCTCAGCAGTGACGAATCATGCTGCTCAACTGGCAATAATCAAGCACGTGACCAGGCAGGAATCACGCAGCTCAGCTGGCAATTGTCAAGCAGATGAGCCGACAGGAATCACGCAGCTCAGATGGCAATTGTCATGCAGATGAGCCGGCAGGAATCACGCAGCTCAGCAGGCCCTGATCACGTGACTCTGCAGGCACTGATCACGTGGCTGATCAAGTCCAGATCACGTGACTGAGCATGCACTGATCACGTGGCTATCATGCACTGATGACGTGACTGCGCATGCACTGATGACGTGGCTGATCAGGCACTGATCACATGGCTCATCATGCACTGATCACGTGTTTATCAGGCAATGATCAGTGACTGACAGGCGCTGATCATGGGACTGTGCACGCACTGATCACGTGGCTATCATGCACTGATCACGTGACTGCGCATGCACTGATGACGTGGCTGTTCGGGCACTGATCACGTGTTTATCAGGCAGTGATCAGTGACTGACAGGCGCTGATCAGGGGACTGTGCACGCACTGATCAGGTGGCTGATCAGGAACTGACCACCTGACTGCGCATGCAGTGATCACGTGGCTGGTCGTTCACTGATCACGTGTTTATCATACGGTGATCACGTGACTGAGAGGCGCTGATCACGTGACTGTGCCGTCAGTGATCACGTGGCTGAGCAGGCACTGATATCGTGACTGAGCATGCACTGATCATGTGCCGGGAGCCGGGGAGGCATTCCACTCTGGACAAAGGTCATGAGGAAGGAGGCTCGGCATACGCAAATGCGGGATCGAGCCTCAGGAGTCCACCCGGATATTCTCGAGCATCTCCCCCCAAAAAAACCAGAGTCTGCCTACTGTATTGCTTTGTGCTCTCACCTCTGATTTCACTGGGGCTGTCCCCCACCACCATCTCGCTCTCTCTGTCAAAGAGTTAACTTACAGCTCCAATTCATAAAGTTCCTTGTCATTCTTCCCTTTAACTTCCAGCTGAGTCTCCATCTGGAGCGCGGAACCCACCACGCTTACTAATTATGCCTGGGCTGCTAAGACCCACTCGAGAAGGTGTCTAGGGTGAGGCACCTTTCGCTATTCGAGAGGGCGCCTGCGGCCTACGTAAGTGGTGCAAACTTCTTGTCTTGAAGTTTGATTGGTCTTCCGCGTAAACCAAGCTACTCAGTCTCTTTTCTCCACCGAATTTTCCTACTGAGCTCTCCTCATACTATTATTCTTGACATCTCTGATTAGCATATAAATAGTCGCCTAGGCCATCTCTCCTTCGAATACCCTGGATCAGTTGGGGCTGGTCCCCGGCAGGTGGCGACCGAACAGGGACCTCAGGAGGCAATACTCAAAGAGCTGAGCAGACACGAACCACGCAATCAGCAGGCAATAAGCATGGAGCTCAGCAGTGACGAATCATGCTGCTCAACTGGCAATAATCAAGCACGTGACCAGGCAGGAATCACGCAGCTCAGCTGGCAATTGTCAAGCAGATGAGCCGACAGGAATCACGCAGCTCAGCTGGCAATTGTCATGCAGATGAGCCGGCAGGAATCACGCAGCTCAGCAGGCCCTGATCACGTGACTCTGCAGGCACTGATCACGTGGCTGATCAAGTACAGATCACGTGACTGAGCATGCACTGATCACGTGGCTATCATGCACTGATGACGTGACTGCGCATGCACTGATGACGTGGCTGATCAGGCACTGATCACATGGCTCATCATGCACTGATCACGTGTTTATCAGGCAATGATCAGTGACTGACAGGCGCTGAACATGGGACTGTGCACGCACTGATCACGTGGCTATCATGCACTGATCACGTGACTGCGCATGCACTGATGACGTGGCTGTTCGGGCACTGATCACGTGTTTATCAGGCAGTGATCAGTGACTGACAGGCGCTGATCAGGGGACTGTGCACGCACTGATCAGGTGGCTGATCAGGAACTGACCACCTGACTGCGCATGCAGTGATCACGTGGCTGGTCGTTCACTGATCACGTGTTTATCATACGGTGATCACGTGACTGAGAGGCGCTGATCACGTGACTGTGCCGTCAGTGATCACGTGGCTGAGCAGGCACTGATATCGTGACTGAGCATGCACTGATCATGTGCCGGGAGCCGGGGAGGCATTCCACTCTGGACAAAGGTCATGAGGAAGGAGGCTCGGCATACGCAAATGCGGGATCGAGCCTCAGGAGTCCACCCGGATATTCTCGAGCATCTCCCCCCAAAAAACGGAGTCTGCCTACTGTATTGCTTTGTGCTCTCACCTCTGATTTCACTGGGGGCTGTCCCCCACCACCATCTCGCTCTCTCTGTCAAAGAGTTAACTTACAGCTCCAATTCATAAAGTTCCTTGTCATTCTTCCCTTTAACTTCCAGCTGAGTCTCCATCTGGAGCGCGGAACCCACCACGCTTACTAATTATGCCTGGGCTGCTAAGACCCACTCGAGAAGGTGTCTAGGGTGAGGCACCTTTCGCTATTCGAGAGGGCGCCTGCGGCCTACGTAAGTGGTGCAAACTTCTTGTCTTGAAGTTTGATTGGTCTTCCGCGTAAACCAAGCTACTCAGTCTCTTTTCTCCACCGAATTTTCCTACTGAGCTCTCCTCATACTATTATTCTTGACATCTCTGATTAGCATATAAATAGTCGCCTAGGCCATCTCTCCTTCGAATACCCTGGATCAGTTGGGGCTGGTCCCCGGCAGGTGGCGACCGAACAGGGACCTCAGGAGGCAATACTCAAAGAGCTGAGCAGACACGAACCACGCAATCAGCAGGCAATAAGCATGGAGCTCAGCAGTGACGAATCATGCTGCTCAACTGGCAATAATCAAGCACGTGACCAGGCAGGAATCACGCAGCTCAGCTGGCAATTGTCAAGCAGATGAGCCGGCAGGAATCACGCAGCTCAGCAGGCCCTGATCACGTGACTCTGCAGGCACTGATCACGTGGCTGATCAAGTCCAGATCACGTGACTGAGCATGCACTGATCACGTGGCTATCATGCACTGATGACGTGACTGCGCATGCACTGATGACGTGGCTGATCAGGCACTGATCACATGGCTCATCATGCACTGATCACGTGTTTATCAGGCAATGATCAGTGACTGACAGGCGCTGATCATGGGACTGTGCACGCACTGATCACGTGGCTATCATGCACTGATCACGTGACTGCGCATGCACTGATGACGTGGCTGTTCGGGCACTGATCACGTGTTTATCAGGCAGTGATCAGTGACTGACAGGCGCTGATCAGGGGACTGTGCACGCACTGATCAGGTGGCTGATCAGGAACTGACCACCTGACTGCGCATGCAGTGATCACGTGGCTGGTCGTTCACTGATCACGTGTTTATCATACGGTGATCACGTGACTGAGAGGCGCTGATCACGTGACTGTGCCGTCAGTGATCACGTGGCTGAGCAGGCACTGATATCGTGACTGAGCATGCACTGATCATGTGCCGGGAGCCGGGGAGGCATTCCACTCTGGACAAAGGTCATGAGGAAGGAGGCTCGGCATACGCAAATGCGGGATCGAGCCTCAGGAGTCCACCCGGATATTCTCGAGCATCTCCCCCCAAAAAACCGGAGTCTGCCTACTGTATTGCTTTGTGCTCTCACCTCTGATTTCACTGGGGGCTGTCCCCCACCACCATCTCGCTCTCTCTGTCAAAGAGTTAACTTACAGCTCCAATTCATAAAGTTCCTTGTCATTCTTCCCTTTAACTTCCAGCTGAGTCTCCATCTGGAGCGCGGAACCCACCACGCTTACTAATTATGCCTGGGCTGCTAAGACCCACTCGAGAAGGTGTCTAGGGTGAGGCACCTTTCGCTATTCGAGAGGGCGCCTGCGGCCTACGTAAGTGGTGCAAACTTCTTGTCTTGAAGTTTGATTGGTCTTCCGCGTAAACCAAGCTACTCAGTCTCTTTTCTCCACCGAATTTTCCTACTGAGCTCTCCTCATACTATTATTCTTGACATCTCTGATTAGCATATAAATAGTCGCCTAGGCCATCTCTCCTTCGAATACCCTGGATCAGTTGGGGCTGGTCCCCGGCAGGTGGCGACCGAACAGGGACCTCAGGAGGCAATACTCAAAGAGCTGAGCAGACACGAACCACGCAATCAGCAGGCAATAAGCATGGAGCTCAGCAGTGACGAATCATGCTGCTCAACTGGCAATAATCAAGCACGTGACCAGGCAGGAATCACGCAGCTCAGCTGGCAATTGTCAAGCAGATGAGCCGACAGGAATCACGCAGCTCAGATGGCAATTGTCATGCAGATGAGCCGGCAGGAATCACGCAGCTCAGCAGGCCCTGATCACGTGACTCTGCAGGCACTGATCACGTGGCTGATCAAGTCCAGATCACGTGACTGAGCATGCACTGATCACGTGGCTATCATGCACTGATGACGTGACTGCGCATGCACTGATGACGTGGCTGATCAGGCACTGATCACATGGCTCATCATGCACTGATCACGTGTTTATCAGGCAATGATCAGTGACTGACAGGCGCTGATCATGGGACTGTGCACGCACTGATCACGTGGCTATCATGCACTGATCACGTGACTGCGCATGCACTGATGACGTGGCTGTTCGGGCACTGATCACGTGTTTATCAGGCAGTGATCAGTGACTGACAGGCGCTGATCAGGGGACTGTGCACGCACTGATCAGGTGGCTGATCAGGAACTGACCACCTGACTGCGCATGCAGTGATCACGTGGCTGGTCGTTCACTGATCACGTGTTTATCATACGGTGATCACGTGACTGAGAGGCGCTGATCACGTGACTGTGCCGTCAGTGATCACGTGGCTGAGCAGGCACTGATATCGTGACTGAGCATGCACTGATCATGTGCCGGGAGCCGGGGAGGCATTCCACTCTGGACAAAGGTCATGAGGAAGGAGGCTCGGCATACGCAAATGCGGGATCGAGCCTCAGGAGTCCACCCGGATATTCTCGAGCATCTCCCCCCAAAAAAACCAGAGTCTGCCTACTGTATTGCTTTGTGCTCTCACCTCTGATTTCACTGGGGGCTGTCCCCCACCACCATCTCGCTCTCTCTGTCAAAGAGTTAACTTACAGCTCCAATTCATAAAGTTCCTTGTCATTCTTCCCTTTAACTTCCAGCTGAGTCTCCATCTGGAGCGCGGAACCCACCACGCTTACTAATTATGCCTGGGCTGCTAAGACCCACTCGAGAAGGTGTCTAGGGTGAGGCACCTTTCGCTATTCGAGAGGGCGCCTGCGGCCTACGTAAGTGGTGCAAACTTCTTGTCTTGAAGTTTGATTGGTCTTCCGCGTAAACCAAGCTACTCAGTCTCTTTTCTCCACCGAATTTTCCTACTGAGCTCTCCTCATACTATTATTCTTGACATCTCTGATTAGCATATAAATAGTCGCCTAGGCCATCTCTCCTTCGAATACCCTGGATCAGTTGGGGCTGGTCCCCGGCAGGTGGCGACCGAACAGGGACCTCAGGAGGCAATACTCAAAGAGCTGAGCAGACACGAACCACGCAATCAGCAGGCAATAAGCATGGAGCTCAGCAGTGACGAATCATGCTGCTCAACTGGCAATAATCAAGCACGTGACCAGGCAGGAATCACGCAGCTCAGCTGGCAATTGTCAAGCAGATGAGCCGACAGGAATCACGCAGCTCAGCTGGCAATTGTCATGCAGATGAGCCGGCAGGAATCACGCAGCTCAGCAGGCCCTGATCACGTGACTCTGCAGGCACTGATCACGTGGCTGATCAAGTCCAGATCACGTGACTGAGCATGCACTGATCACGTGGCTATCATGCACTGATGACGTGACTGCGCATGCACTGATGACGTGGCTGATCAGGCACTGATCACATGGCTCATCATGCACTGATCACGTGTTTATCAGGCAATGATCAGTGACTGACAGGCGCTGATCATGGGACTGTGCACGCACTGATCACGTGGCTATCATGCACTGATCACGTGACTGCGCATGCACTGATGACGTGGCTGTTCGGGCACTGATCACGTGTTTATCAGGCAGTGATCAGTGACTGACAGGCGCTGATCAGGGGACTGTGCACGCACTGATCAGGTGGCTGATCAGGAACTGACCACCTGACTGCGCATGCAGTGATCACGTGGCTGGTCGTTCACTGATCACGTGTTTATCATACGGTGATCACGTGACTGAGAGGCGCTGATCACGTGACTGTGCCGTCAGTGATCACGTGGCTGAGCAGGCACTGATATCGTGACTGAGCATGCACTGATCATGTGCCGGGAGCCGGGGAGGCATTCCACTCTGGACAAAGGTCATGAGGAAGGAGGCTCGGCATACGCAAATGCGGGATCGAGCCTCAGGAGTCCACCCGGATATTCTCGAGCATCTCCCCCCAAAAAACCAGAGTCTGCCTACTGTATTGCTTTGTGCTCTCACCTCTGATTTCACTGGGGGCTGTCCCCCACCACCATCTCGCTCTCTCTGTCAAAGAGTTAACTTACAGCTCCAATTCATAAAGTTCCTTGTCATTCTTCCCTTTAACTTCCAGCTGAGTCTCCATCTGGAGCGCGGAACCCACCACGCTTACTAATTATGCCTGGGCTGCTAAGACCCACTCGAGAAGGTGTCTAGGGTGAGGCACCTTTCGCTATTCGAGAGGGCGCCTGCGGCCTACGTAAGTGGTGCAAACTTCTTGTCTTGAAGTTTGATTGGTCTTCCGCGTAAACCAAGCTACTCAGTCTCTTTTCTCCACCGAATTTTCCTACTGAGCTCTCCTCATACTATTATTCTTGACATCTCTGATTAGCATATAAATAGTCGCCTAGGCCATCTCTCCTTCGAATACCCTGGATCAGTTGGGGCTGGTCCCCGGCAGGTGGCGACCGAACAGGGACCTCAGGATGCAATACTCAAAGAGCTGAGCAGACACGAACCACGCAATCAGCAGGAAATAAGCATGGAGCTCAGCAGTGACGAATCATGCTGCTCAACTGGCAATAATCAAGCACGTGACCAGGCAGGAATCACGCAGCTCAGCTGGCAATTGTCATGCAGATGAGCCGGGAGGAATCACGCAGCTCAGCAGGCCCTGATCACCTGACTCTGCAGGCACTGATCACGTGGCTGATCAAGTACAGATCACGTGACTGAGCATGCACTGATCACGTGGCTGATCATGCACTGATCACATGGCTCATCATGCACTGATCACGTGTTTATCAGGCAATGATCAGTGACTGACAGGCGCTGATCAGGGGACTGTTCACGCACTGATCGGTGGCTGATCAGGAACTGACCACCTGACCGCGCATGCAGTGATCACGTGGCTGGTCGTTCACTGATCCCGTGTTTATCATACAGTGATCACGTGACTGAGAGGCGCTGATCACGTGACTGTGTGGTCAGTGATCACGTGGCTGAGCAGGCACTGATATCGTGACTGAGCATGCACTGATCATGTGCCGGGAGCCGGGGAGGCATTCCACTCTGGACAAAGGTCATGAGGAAGGAGGCTCGGCATACGCAAATGCGGGATCGAGCCTCAGGAGTCCACCCGGATATTCTCGAGCATCTCCCCCCCCAAAAAACCAGAGTCTGCCTACTGTATTGGTTTGTGCTCTCACCTCTGATTTCACTGGGGGCTGTCCCCCACCACCATCTCGCTCTCTCTGTCAAAGAGTTAACTTACAGATCCAATTCATAAAGTTCCTTGTCATTCTTCCCTTTAACTTCCAGCTGAGTCTCCATCTGGAGCGCGGAACCCACCACGCTTACTAATTATGCCTGGGCTGCTAAGACCCACTCGAGAAGGTGTCTAGGGTGAGGCACCTTTCGCTATTCGAGAGGGCGCCTGCGGCCTACGTAAGTGGTGCAAACTTCTTGTCTTGAAGTTTGATTGGTCTTCCGCGTAAACCAAGCTACTCAGTCTCTTTTCTCCACCGAATTTTCCTACTGAGCTCTCCTCATACTATTATTCTTGACATCTCTGATTAGCATATAAATAGTCGCCTAGGCCATCTCTCCTTCGAATACCCTGGATCAGTTGGGGCTGGTCCCCGGCAGGTGGCGACCGAACAGGGACCTCAGGAGGCAATACTCAAAGAGCTGAGCAGACACGAACCACGCAATCAGCAGGCAATAAGCATGGAGCTCAGCAGTGACGAATCATGCTGCTCAACTGGCAATAATCAAGCACGTGACCAGGCAGGAATCACGCAGCTCAGCTGGCAATTGTCAAGCAGATGAGCCGGCAGGAATCACGCAGCTCAGCAGGCCCTGATCACGTGACTCTGCAGGCACTGATCACGTGGCTGATCAAGTCCAGATCACGTGACTGAGCATGCACTGATCACGTGGCTATCATGCACTGATGACGTGACTGCGCATGCACTGATGACGTGGCTGATCAGGCACTGATCACATGGCTCATCATGCACTGATCACGTGTTTATCAGGCAATGATCAGTGACTGACAGGCGCTGATCATGGGACTGTGCACGCACTGATCACGTGGCTATCATGCACTGATCACGTGACTGCGCATGCACTGATGACGTGGCTGTTCGGGCACTGATCACGTGTTTATCAGGCAGTGATCAGTGACTGACAGGCGCTGATCAGGGGACTGTGCACGCACTGATCAGGTGGCTGATCAGGAACTGACCACCTGACCGCGCATGCAGTGATCACGTGGCTGGTCGTTCACTGATCACGTGTTTATCATACGGTGATCACGTGACTGAGAGGCGCTGATCACGTGACTGTGCCGTCAGTGATCACGTGGCTGAGCAGGCACTGATATCGTGACTGAGCATGCACTGATCATGTGCCGGGAGCCGGGGAGGCATTCCACTCTGGACAAAGGTCATGAGGAAGGAGGCTCGGCATACGCAAATGCGGGATCGAGCCTCAGGAGTCCACCCGGATATTCTCGAGCATCTCCCCCAAAAAAACCAGAGTCTGCCTACTGTATTGCTTTGTGCTCTCACCTCTGATTTCACTGGGGGCTGTCCCCCACCACCATCTCGCTCTCTCTGTCAAAGAGTTAACTTACAGCTCCAATTCATAAAGTTCCTTGTCATTCTTCCCTTTAACTTCCAGCTGAGTCTCCATCTGGAGCGCGGAACCCACCACGCTTACTAATTATGCCTGGGCTGCTAAGACCCACTCGAGAAGGTGTCTAGGGTGAGGCACCTTTCGCTATTCGAGAGGGCGCCTGCGGCCTACGTAAGTGGTGCAAACTTCTTGTCTTGAAGTTTGATTGGTCTTCCGCGTAAACCAAGCTACTCAGTCTCTTTTCTCCACCGAATTTTCCTACTGAGCTCTCCTCATACTATTATTCTTGACATCTCTGATTAGCATATAAATAGTCGCCTAGGCCATCTCTCCTTCGAATACCCTGGATCAGTTGGGGCTGGTCCCCGGCAGGTGGCGACCGAACAGGGACCTCAGGAGGCAATACTCAAAGAGCTGAGCAGACACGAACCACGCAATCAGCAGGCAATAAGCATGGAGCTCAGCAGTGACGAATCATGCTGCTCAACTGGCAATAATCAAGCACGTGACCAGGCAGGAATCACGCAGCTCAGCTGGCAATTGTCAAGCAGATGAGCCGACAGGAATCACGCAGCTCAGATGGCAATTGTCATGCAGATGAGCCGGCAGGAATCACGCAGCTCAGCAGGCCCTGATCACGTGACTCTGCAGGCACTGATCACGTGGCTGATCAAGTCCAGATCACGTGACTGAGCATGCACTGATCACGTGGCTATCATGCACTGATGACGTGACTGCGCATGCACTGATGACGTGGCTGATCAGGCACTGATCACATGGCTCATCATGCACTGATCACGTGTTTATCAGGCAATGATCAGTGACTGACAGGCGCTGATCATGGGACTGTGCACGCACTGATCACGTGGCTGATCATGCACTGATCACGCACTGATCACGCATGCACTGATCACGTGACTGCGCATGCACTGATGACGTGGCTGTTCGGGCACTGATCACGTGTTTATCAGGCAGTGATCAGTGACTGACAGGCGCTGATCAGGGGACTGTGCACGCACTGATCAGGTGGCTGATCAGGAACTGACCACCTGACCGCGCATGCAGTGATCACGTGGCTGGTCGTTCACTGATCACGTGTTTATCATACGGTGATCACGTGACTGAGAGGCGCTGATCACGTGACTGTGCCGTCAGTGATCACGTGGCTGAGCAGGCACTGATATCGTGACTGAGCATGCACTGATCATGTGCCGGGAGCCGGGGAGGCATTCCACTCTGGACAAAGGTCATGAGGAAGGAGGCTCGGCATACGCAAATGCGGGATCGAGCCTCAGGAGTCCACCCGGATATTCTCGAGCATCTCCCCCCAAAAAAACCAGAGTCTGCCTACTGTATTGCTTTGTGCTCTCACCTCTGATTTCACTGGGGGCTGTCCCCCACCACCATCTCGCTCTCTCTGTCAAAGAGTTAACTTACAGCTCCAATTCATAAAGTTCCTTGTCATTCTTCCCTTTAACTTCCAGCTGAGTCTCCATCTGGAGCGCGGAACCCACCACGCTTACTAATTATGCCTGGGCTGCTAAGACCCACTCGAGAAGGTGTCTAGGGTGAGGCACCTTTCGCTATTCGAGAGGGCGCCTGCGGCCTACGTAAGTGGTGCAAACTTCTTGTCTTGAAGTTTGATTGGTCTTCCGCGTAAACCAAGCTACTCAGTCTCTTTTCTCCACCGAATTTTCCTACTGAGCTCTCCTCATACTATTATTCTTGACATCTCTGATTAGCATATAAATAGTCGCCTAGGCCATCTCTCCTTCGAATACCCTGGATCAGTTGGGGCTGGTCCCCGGCAGGTGGCGACCGAACAGGGACCTCAGGAGGCAATACTCAAAGAGCTGAGCAGACACGAACCACGCAATCAGCAGGCAATAAGCATGGAGCTCAGCAGTGACGAATCATGCTGCTCAACTGGCAATAATCAAGCACGTGACCAGGCAGGAATCACGCAGCTCAGCTGGCAATTGTCATGCAGATGAGCCGGCAGGAATCACGCAGCTCAGCAGGCCCTGATCACGTGACTCTGCAGGCACTGATCACGTGGCTGATCAAGTCCAGATCACGTGACTGAGCATGCACTGATCACGTGGCTATCATGCACTGATGACGTGACTGCGCATGCACTGATGACGTGGCTGATCGGGCACTGATCACGTGTTTATCAGGCAGTGATCAGTGACTGACAGGCGCTGATCAGGGGACTGTGCACGCACTGATCAGGTGGCTGATCAGGAACTGACCACCTGACCGCGCATGCAGTGATCACGTGGCTGGTCGTTCACTGATCACGTGTTTATCATACGGTGATCACGTGACTGAGAGGCGCTGATCACGTGACTGTGCCGTCAGTGATCACGTGGCTGAGCAGGCACTGATATCGTGACTGAGCATGCACTGATCATGTGCCGGGAGCCGGGGAGGCATTCCACTCTGGACAAAGGTCATGAGGAAGGAGGCTCGGCATACGCAAATGCGGGATCGAGCCTCAGGAGTCCACCCGGATATTCTCGAGCATCTCCCCCCAAAAAAACCAGAGTCTGCCTACTGTATTGCTTTGTGCTTTCACCTCTGATTTCACTGGGGGCTGTCCCCCACCACCATCTCGCTCTCTCTGTCAAAGAGTTAACTTACAGCTCCAATTCATAAAGTTCCTTGTCATTCTTCCCTTTAACTTCCAGCTGAGTCTCCATCTGGAGCGCGGAACCCACCACGCTTACTAATTATGCCTGGGCTGCTAAGACCCACTCGAGAAGGTGTCTAGGGTGAGGCACCTTTCGCTATTCGAGAGGGCGCCTGCGGCCTACGTAAGTGGTGCAAACTTCTTGTCTTGAAGTTTGATTGGTCTTCCGCGTAAACCAAGCTACTCAGTCTCTTTTCTCCACCGAATTTTCCTACTGAGCTCTCCTCATACTATTATTCTTGACATCTCTGATTAGCATATAAATAGTCGCCTAGGCCATCTCTCCTTCGAATACCCTGGATCAGTTGGGGCTGGTCCCCGGCAGGTGGCGACCGAACAGGGACCTCAGGAGGCAATACTCAAAGAGCTGAGCAGACACGAACCACGCAATCAGCAGGCAATAAGCATGGAGCTCAGCAGTGACGAATCATGCTGCTCAACTGGCAATAATCAAGCACGTGACCAGGCAGGAATCACGCAGCTCAGCTGGCAATTGTCAAGCAGATGAGCCGACAGGAATCACGCAGCTCAGATGGCAATTGTCATGCAGATGAGCCGGCAGGAATCACGCAGCTCAGCAGGCCCTGATCACGTGACTCTGCAGGCACTGATCACGTGGCTGATCAAGTCCAGATCACGTGACTGAGCATGCACTGATCACGTGGCTATCATGCACTGATGACGTGACTGCGCATGCACTGATGACGTGGCTGATCAGGCACTGATCACATGGCTCATCATGCACTGATCACGTGTTTATCAGGCAATGATCAGTGACTGACAGGCGCTGATCATGGGACTGTGCACGCACTGATCACGTGGCTATCATGCACTGATCACGTGACTGCGCATGCACTGATGACGTGGCTGTTCGGGCACTGATCACGTGTTTATCAGGCAGTGATCAGTGACTGACAGGCGCTGATCAGGGGACTGTGCACGCACTGATCAGGTGGCTGATCAGGAACTGACCACCTGACTGCGCATGCAGTGATCACGTGGCTGGTCGTTCACTGATCACGTGTTTATCATACGGTGATCACGTGACTGAGAGGCGCTGATCACGTGACTGTGCCGTCAGTGATCACGTGGCTGAGCAGGCACTGATATCGTGACTGAGCATGCACTGATCATGTGCCGGGAGCCGGGGAGGCATTCCACTCTGGACAAAGGTCATGAGGAAGGAGGCTCGGCATACGCAAATGCGGGATCGAGCCTCAGGAGTCCACCCGGATATTCTCGAGCATCTCCCCCCAAAAAAACCGGAGTCTGCCTACTGTATTGCTTTGTGCTCTCACCTCTGATTTCACTGGGGGCTGTCCCCCACCACCATCTCGCTCTCTCTGTCAAAGAGTTAACTTACAGCTCCAATTCATAAAGTTCCTTGTCATTCTTCCCTTTAACTTCCAGCTGAGTCTCCATCTGGAGCGCGGAACCCACCACGCTTACTAATTATGCCTGGGCTGCTAAGACCCACTCGAGAAGGTGTCTAGGGTGAGGCACCTTTCGCTATTCGAGAGGGCGCCTGCGGCCTACGTAAGTGGTGCAAACTTCTTGTCTTGAAGTTTGATTGGTCTTCCGCGTAAACCAAGCTACTCAGTCTCTTTTCTCCACCGAATTTTCCTACTGAGCTCTCCTCATACTATTATTCTTGACATCTCTGATTAGCATATAAATAGTCGCCTAGGCCATCTCTCCTTCGAATACCCTGGATCAGTTGGGGCTGGTCCCCGGCAGGTGGCGACCGAACAGGGACCTCAGGAGGCAATACTCAAAGAGCTGAGCAGACACGAACCACGCAATCAGCAGGCAATAAGCATGGAGCTCAGCAGTGACGAATCATGCTGCTCAACTGGCAATAATCAAGCACGTGACCAGGCAGGAATCACGCAGCTCAGCTGGCAATTGTCAAGCAGATGAGCCGACAGGAATCACGCAGCTCAGCTGGCAATTGTCATGCAGATGAGCCGGCAGGAATCACGCAGCTCAGATGGCAATTGTCATGCAGATGAGCCGGCAGGAATCACGCAGCTCATCAGGCACTGATCACGTGACTGAGCATGCACTGATCACGTGGCTATCATGCACTGATCACGTGACTGCGCATGCACTGATGACGTGGCTGATCAGGCACTGATCACATGGCTCATCATGCACTGATCACGTGTTTATCAGGCAATGATCAGTGACTGACAGGCGCTGATCATGTGACTGTGCACGCACTGATCACGTGGCTGATCATGCACTGATCACGTGACTGAGCATGCACTGATCATGTGCCGGGAGCCGGGGAGGCATTCCACTCTGGACAAAGGTCATGAGGAAGGAGGCTCGGCATACGCAAATGCGGGATCGAGCCTCAGGAGTCCACCCGGATATTCTCGAGCATCTCCCCCCCCAAAAAAACGGAGTCTGCCTACTGTATTGCTTTGTGCTCTCACCTCTGATTTCACTGGGGGCTGTCCCCCACCACCATCTCGCTCTCTCTGTCAAAGAGTTAACTTACAGCTCCAATTCATAAAGTTCCTTGTCATTCTTCCCTTTAACTTCCAGCTGAGTCTCCATCTGGAGCGCGGAACCCACCACGCTTACTAATTATGCCTGGGCTGCTAAGACCCACTCGAGAAGGTGTCTAGGGTGAGGCACCTTTCGCTATTCGAGAGGGCGCCTGCGGCCTACGTAAGTGGTGCAAACTTCTTGTCTTGAAGTTTGATTGGTCTTCCGCGTAAACCAAGCTACTCAGTCTCTTTTCTCCACCGAATTTTCCTACTGAGCTCTCCTCATACTATTATTCTTGACATCTCTGATTAGCATATAAATAGTCGCCTAGGCCATCTCTCCTTCGAATACCCTGGATCAGTTGGGGCTGGTCCCCGGCAGGTGGCGACCGAACAGGGACCTCAGGAGGCGATACTCAAAGAGCTGAGCAGACACGAACCACGCAATCAGCAGGCAATAAGCATGGAGCTCAGCAGTGACGAATCATGCTGCTCAACTGGCAATAATCAAGCACGTGACCAGGCAGGAATCACGCAGCTCAGCTGGCAATTGTCAAGCAGATGAGCCGACAGGAATCACGCAGCTCAGATGGCAATTGTCATGCAGATGAGCCGGCAGGAATCACGCAGCTCAGCAGGCCCTGATCACGTGATTCTGCAGGCACTGATCACGTGGCTATCATGCACTGAAGACGTGACTGCGCATGCACTGATGACGTGGCTGATCAGGCACTGATCACATGGCTCATCATGCACTGATCACGTGTTTATCAGGCAATGATCAGTGACTGACAGGCGCTGATCATGGGACTGATCACGCACTGATCACGTGACTGCGCATGCACTGATGACCTGGCTGTTCGGGCACTGATCACGTGTTTATCAGGCAGTGATCAGTGACTGACAGGCGCTGATCAGGGGACTGTGCACGCACTGATCAGGTGGCTGATCAGGAACTGACCACCTGACGGCGCATGCAGTGATCACGTGGCTGGTCGTTCACTGATCACGTGATTATCATACGGTGATCACGTGACTGAGAGGCGCTGATCACGTGACTGTGCCGTCAGTGATCACGTGGCTGAGCAGGCACTGATATCGTGACTGAGCATGCACTGATCATGTGCCGGGGGCCGGGGAGGCATTCCACTCTGGACAAAGGTCATGAGGAAGGAGGCTCGGCATACGCAAATGCGGGATCGAGCCTCAGGAGTCCACCCGGATATTTTCGAGCATCTCCCCCCAAAAAAACCGGAGTCTGCCTACTGTATTGCTTTGTGCTCTCACCTCTGATTTCACTGGGGGCTGTCCCCCACCACCATCTCGCTCTCTCTGTCAAAGAGTTAACTTACAGCTCCAATTCATAAAGTTCCTTGTCATTCTTCCCTTTAACTTCCAGCTGAGTCTCCATCTGGAGCGCGGAACCCACCACGCTTACTAATTATGCCTGGGCTGCTAAGACCCACTCGAGAAGGTGTCTAGGGTGAGGCACCTTTCGCTATTCGAGAGGGCGCCTGCGGCCTACGTAAGTGGTGCAAACTTCTTGTCTTGAAGTTTGATTGGTCTTCCGCGTAAACCAAGCTACTCAGTCTCTTTTCTCCACCGAATTTTCCTACTGAGCTCTCCTCATACTATTATTCTTGACATCTCTGATTAGCATATAAATAGTCGCCTAGGCCATCTCTCCTTCGAATACCCTGGATCAGTTGGGGCTGGTCCCCGGCAGGTGGCGACCGAACAGGGACCTCAGGAGGCAATACTCAAAGAGCTGAGCAGACACGAACCACGCAATCAGCAGGCAATAAGCATGGAGCTCAGCAGTGACGAATCATGCTGCTCAACTGGCAATAATCAAGCACGTGACCAGGCAGGAATCACGCAGCTCAGCTGGCAATTGTCAAGCAGATGAGCCGACAGGAATCACGCAGCTCAGATGGCAATTGTCATGCAGATGAGCCGGCAGGAATCACGCAGCTCAGCAGGCCCTGATCACGTGACTCTGCAGGCACTGATCACGTGGCTGATCAAGTCCAGATCACGTGACTGAGCATGCACTGATCACGTGGCTATCATGCACTGATGACGTGACTGCGCATGCACTGATGACGTGGCTGATCAGGCACTGATCACATGGCTCATCATGCACTGATCACGTGTTTATCAGGCAATGATCAGTGACTGACAGGCGCTGATCATGGGACTGTGCACGCACTGATCACGTGGCTATCATGCACTGATCACGTGACTGCGCATGCACTGATGACGTGGCTGTTCGGGCACTGATCACGTGTTTATCAGGCAGTGATCAGTGACTGACAGGCGCTGATCAGGGGACTGTGCACGCACTGATCAGGTGGCTGATCAGGAACTGACCACCTGACCGCGCATGCAGTGATCACGTGGCTGGTCGTTCACTGATCACGTGTTTATCATACGGTGATCACGTGACTGAGAGGCGCTGATCACGTGACTGTGCCGTCAGTGATCACGTGGCTGAGCAGGCACTGATATCGTGACTGAGCATGCACTGATCATGTGCCGGGAGCCGGGGAGGCATTCCACTCTGGACAAAGGTCATGAGGAAGGAGGCTCGGCATACGCAAATGCGGGATCGAGCCTCAGGAGTCCACCCGGATATTCTCGAGCATCTCCCCCCAAAAAAACCGAGTCTGCCTACTGTATTGCTTTGTGCTCTCACCTCTGATTTCACTGGGGGCTGTCCCCCACCACCATCTCGCTCTCTCTGTCAAAGAGTTAACTTACAGCTCCAATTCATAAAGTTCCTTGTCATTCTTCCCTTTAACTTCCAGCTGAGTCTCCATCTGGAGCGCGGAACCCACCACGCTTACTAATTATGCCTGGGCTGCTAAGACCCACTCGAGAAGGTGTCTAGGGTGAGGCACCTTTCGCTATTCGAGAGGGCGCCTGCGGCCTACGTAAGTGGTGCAAACTTCTTGTCTTGAAGTTTGATTGGTCTTCCGCGTAAACCAAGCTACTCAGTCTCTTTTCTCCACCGAATTTTCCTACTGAGCTCTCCTCATACTATTATTCTTGACATCTCTGATTAGCATATAAATAGTCGCCTAGGCCATCTCTCCTTCGAATACCCTGGATCAGTTGGGGCTGGTCCCCGGCAGGTGGCGACCGAACAGGGACCTCAGGAGGCAATACTCAAAGAGCTGAGCAGACACGAACCACGCAATCAGCAGGCAATAAGCATGGAGCTCAGCAGTGACGAATCATGCTGCTCAACTGGCAATAATCAAGCACGTGACCAGGCAGGAATCACGCAGCTCAGCTGGCAATTGTCAAGCAGATGAGCCGGCAGGAATCACGCAGCTCAGCAGGCCCTGATCACGTGACTCTGCAGGCACTGATCACGTGGCTGATCAAGTCCAGATCACGTGACTGAGCATGCACTGATCACGTGGCTATCATGCACTGACGACGTGACTGCGCATGCACTGATGACGTGGCTGTTTGGGCACTGATCACGTGTTTATCAGGCAGTGATCAGTGACTGACAGGCGCTGATCAGGGGACTGTGCACGCACTGATCAGGTGGCTGATCAGGAACTGACCACCTGACCGCGCATGCAGTGCTCACGTGGCTGGTCGTTCACTGATCACGTGTTTATCATAGGGTGATCACGTGACAGAAAGGCGCTGATCACGTGACTGTGCCGTCAGTGATCACCTGGCTGAGCAGGCACTGATATCGTGACTGAGCATGCACTGATCATGTGCCGGGAGCCGGGGAGGCATTCCACTCTGGACAAAGGTCATGAGGAAGGAGGCTCGGCATACGCAAATGCGGGATCGAGCCTCAGGAGTCCACCCGGATATTCTCGAGCATCTCCCCCAAAAAAACCAGAGTCTGCCTACTGTATTGCTTTGTGCTCTCACCTCTGATTTCACTGGGGGCTGTCCCCCACCACCATCTCGCTCTCTCTGTCAAAGAGTTAACTTACAGCTCCAATTCATAAAGTTCCTTGTCATTCTTCCCTTTAACTTCCAGCTGAGTCTCCATCTGGAGCGCGGAACCCACCACGCTTACTAATTATGCCTGGGCTGCTAAGACCCACTCGAGAAGGTGTCTAGGGTGAGGCACCTTTCGCTATTCGAGAGGGCGCCTGCGGCCTACGTAAGTGGTGCAAACTTCTTGTCTTGAAGTTTGATTGGTCTTCCGCGTAAACCAAGCTACTCAGTCTCTTTTCTCCACCGAATTTTCCTACTGAGCTCTCCTCATACTATTATTCTTGACATCTCTGATTAGCATATAAATAGTCGCCTAGGCCATCTCTCCTTCGAATACCCTGGATCAGTTGGGGCTGGTCCCCGGCAGGTGGCGACCGAACAGGGACCTCAGGAGGCAATACTCAAAGAGCTGAGCAGACACGAACCACGCAATCAGCAGGCAATAAGCATGGAGCTCAGCAGTGACGAATCATGCTGCTCAACTGGCAATAATCAAGCACGTGACCAGGCAGGAATCACGCAGCTCAGCTGGCAATTGTCAAGCAGATGAGCCGACAGGAATCACGCAGCTCAGATGGCAATTGTCATGCAGATGAGCCGGCAGGAATCACGCAGCTCAGCAGGCCCTGATCACGTGACTCTGCAGGCACTGATCACGTGGCTGATCAAGTCCAGATCACGTGACTGAGCATGCACTGATCACGTGGCTATCATGCACTGATGACGTGACTGCGCATGCACTGATGACGTGGCTGATCAGGCACTGATCACATGGCTCATCATGCACTGATCACGTGTTTATCAGGCAATGATCAGTGACTGACAGGCGCTGATCATGGGACTGTGCACGCACTGATCACGTGGCTATCATGCACTGATCACGTGACTGCGCATGCACTGATGACGTGGCTGTTCGGGCACTGATCACGTGTTTATCAGGCAGTGATCAGTGACTGACAGGCGCTGATCAGGGGACTGTGCACGCACTGATCAGGTGGCTGATCAGGAACTGACCACCTGACCGCGCATGCAGTGATCACGTGGCTGGTCGTTCACTGATCACGTGTTTATCATACGGTGATCACGTGACTGAGAGGCGCTGATCACGTGACTGTGCCGTCAGTGATCACGTGGCTGAGCAGGCACTGATATCGTGACTGAGCATGCACTGATCATGTGCCGGGAGCCGGGGAGGCATTCCACTCTGGACAAAGGTCATGAGGAAGGAGGCTCGGCATACGCAAATGCGGGATCGAGCCTCAGGAGTCCACCCGGATATTCTCGAGCATCTCCCCCCAAAAAAACGGAGTCTGCCTACTGTATTGCTTTGTGCTCTCACCTCTGATTTCACTGGGGGCTGTCCCCCACCACCATCTCGCTCTCTCTGTCAAAGAGTTAACTTACAGCTCCAATTCATAAAGTTCCTTGTCATTCTTCCCTTTAACTTCCAGCTGAGTCTCCATCTGGAGCGCGGAACCCACCACGCTTACTAATTATGCCTGGGCTGCTAAGACCCACTCGAGAAGGTGTCTAGGGTGAGGCACCTTTCGCTATTCGAGAGGGCGCCTGCGGCCTACGTAAGTGGTGCAAACTTCTTGTCTTGAAGTTTGATTGGTCTTCCGCGTAAACCAAGCTACTCAGTCTCTTTTCTCCACCGAATTTTCCTACTGAGCTCTCCTCATACTATTATTCTTGACATCTCTGATTAGCATATAAATAGTCGCCTAGGCCATCTCTCCTTCGAATACCCTGGATCAGTTGGGGCTGGTCCCCGGCAGGTGGCGACCGAACAGGGACCTCAGGAGGCAATACTCAAAGAGCTGAGCAGACACGAACCACGCAATCAGCAGGCAATAAGCATGGAGCTCAGCAGTGACGAATCATGCTGCTCAACTGGCAATAATCAAGCACGTGACCAGGCAGGAATCACGCAGCTCAGCTGGCAATTGTCAAGCAGATGAGCCGACAGGAATCACGCAGCTCAGCTGGCAATTGTCATGCAGATGAGCCGGCAGGAATCACGCAGCTCAGCAGGCCCTGATCACGTGACTCTGCAGGCACTGATCACGTGGCTGATCAAGTCCAGATCACGTGACTGAGCATGCACTGATCACGTGGCTATCATGCACTGATGACGTGACTGCGCATGCACTGATGACGTGGCTGATCGGGCACTGATCACATGGCTCATCATGCACTGATCACGTGTTTATCAGGCAATGATCAGTGACTGACAGGCGCTGATCATGGGACTGTGCACGCACTGATCACGTGGCTATCATGCACTGATCACGTGACTGCGCATGCACTGATGACGTGGCTGTTCGGGCACTGATCACGTGTTTATCAGGCAGTGATCAGTGACTGACAGGCGCTGATCAGGGGACTGTGCACGCACTGATCAGGTGGCTGATCAGGAACTGACCACCTGACCGCGCATGCAGTGATCACGTGGCTGGTCGTTCACTGATCACGTGTTTATCATACGGTGATCACGTGACTGAGAGGCGCTGATCACGTGACTGTGCCGTCAGTGATCACGTGGCTGAGCAGGCACTGATATCGTGACTGAGCATGCACTGATCATGTGCCGGGAGCCGGGGAGGCATTCCACTCTGGACAAAGGTCATGAGGAAGGAGGCTCGGCATACGCAAATGCGGGATCGAGCCTCAGGAGTCCACCCGGATATTCTCGAGCATCTCCCCCCAAAAAAACCGGAGTCTGCCTACTGTATTGCTTTGTGCTCTCACCTCTGATTTCACTGGGGGCTGTCCCCCACCACCATCTCGCTCTCTCTGTCAAAGAGTTAACTTACAGCTCCAATTCATAAAGTTCCTTGTCATTCTTCCCTTTAACTTCCAGCTGAGTCTCCATCTGGAGCGCGGAACCCACCACGCTTACTAATTATGCCTGGGCTGCTAAGACCCACTCGAGAAGGTGTCTAGGGTGAGGCACCTTTCGCTATTCGAGAGGGCGCCTGCGGCCTACGTAAGTGGTGCAAACTTCTTGTCTTGAAGTTTGATTGGTCTTCCGCGTAAACCAAGCTACTCAGTCTCTTTTCTCCACCGAATTTTCCTACTGAGCTCTCCTCATACTATTATTCTTGACATCTCTGATTAGCATATAAATAGTCGCCTAGGCCATCTCTCCTTCGAATACCCTGGATCAGTTGGGGCTGGTCCCCGGCAGGTGGCGACCGAACAGGGACCTCAGGAGGCAATACTCAAAGAGCTGAGCAGACACGAACCACGCAATCAGCAGGCAATAAGCATGGAGCTCAGCAGTGACGAATCATGCTGCTCAACTGGCAATAATCAAGCACGTGACCAGGCAGGAATCACGCAGCTCAGCTGGCAATTGTCAAGCAGATGAGCCGACAGGAATCACGCAGCTCAGCTGGCAATTGTCATGCAGATGAGCCGGCAGGAATCACGCAGCTCAGCAGGCCCTGATCACGTGACTCTGCAGGCACTGATCACGTGGCTGATCAAGTCCAGATCACGTGACTGAGCATGCACTGATCACGTGGCTATCATGCACTGATGACGTGACTGCGCATGCACTGATGACGTGGCTGATCGGGCACTGATCACATGGCTCATCATGCACTGATCACGTGTTTATCAGGCAATGATCAGTGACTGACAGGCGCTGATCATGGGACTGTGCACGCACTGATCACGTGGCTATCATGCACTGATCACGTGACTGCGCATGCACTGATGACGTGGCTGTTCGGGCACTGATCACGTGTTTATCAGGCAGTGATCAGTGACTGACAGGCGCTGATCAGGGGACTGTGCACGCACTGATCAGGTGGCTGATCAGGAACTGACCACCTGACCGCGCATGCAGTGATCACGTGGCTGGTCGTTCACTGATCACGTGTTTATCATACGGTGATCACGTGACTGAGAGGCGCTGATCACGTGACTGTGCCGTCAGTGATCACGTGGCTGAGCAGGCACTGATATCGTGACTGAGCATGCACTGATCATGTGCCGGGAGCCGGGGAGGCATTCCACTCTGGACAAAGGTCATGAGGAAGGAGGCTCGGCATACGCAAATGCGGGATCGAGCCTCAGGAGTCCACCCGGATATTCTCGAGCATCTCCCCCCAAAAAAACCGGAGTCTGCCTACTGTATTGCTTTGTGCTCTCACCTCTGATTTCACTGGGGGCTGTCCCCCACCACCATCTCGCTCTCTCTGTCAAAGAGTTAACTTACAGCTCCAATTCATAAAGTTCCTTGTCATTCTTCCCTTTAACTTCCAGCTGAGTCTCCATCTGGAGCGCGGAACCCACCACGCTTACTAATTATGCCTGGGCTGCTAAGACCCACTCGAGAAGGTGTCTAGGGTGAGGCACCTTTCGCTATTCGAGAGGGCGCCTGCGGCCTACGTAAGTGGTGCAAACTTCTTGTCTTGAAGTTTGATTGGTCTTCCGCGTAAACCAAGCTACTCAGTCTCTTTTCTCCACCGAATTTTCCTACTGAGCTCTCCTCATACTATTATTCTTGACATCTCTGATTAGCATATAAATAGTCGCCTAGGCCATCTCTCCTTCGAATACCCTGGATCAGTTGGGGCTGGTCCCCGGCAGGTGGCGACCGAACAGGGACCTCAGGAGGCAATACTCAAAGAGCTGAGCAGACACGAACCACGCAATCAGCAGGCAATAAGCATGGAGCTCAGCAGTGACGAATCATGCTGCTCAACTGGCAATAATCAAGCACGTGACCAGGCAGGAATCACGCAGCTCAGCTGGCAATTGTCAAGCAGATGAGCCGACAGGAATCACGCAGCTCAGCTGGCAATTGTCATGCAGATGAGCCGGCAGGAATCACGCAGCTCAGCAGGCCCTGATCACGTGACTCTGCAGGCACTGATCACGTGGCTGATCAAGTCCAGATCACGTGACTGAGCATGCACTGATCACGTGGCTATCATGCACTGATGACGTGACTGCGCATGCACTGATGACGTGGCTGATCGGGCACTGATCACATGGCTCATCATGCACTGATCACGTGTTTATCAGGCAATGATCAGTGACTGACAGGCGCTGATCATGGGACTGTGCACGCACTGATCACGTGGCTATCATGCACTGATCACGTGACTGCGCATGCACTGATGACGTGGCTGTTCGGGCACTGATCACGTGTTTATCAGGCAGTGATCAGTGACTGACAGGCGCTGATCAGGGGACTGTGCACGCACTGATCAGGTGGCTGATCAGGAACTGACCACCTGACCGCGCATGCAGTGATCACGTGGCTGGTCGTTCACTGATCACGTGTTTATCATACGGTGATCACGTGACTGAGAGGCGCTGATCACGTGACTGTGCCGTCAGTGATCACGTGGCTGAGCAGGCACTGATATCGTGACTGAGCATGCACTGATCATGTGCCGGGAGCCGGGGAGGCATTCCACTCTGGACAAAGGTCATGAGGAAGGAGGCTCGGCATACGCAAATGCGGGATCGAGCCTCAGGAGTCCACCCGGATATTCTCGAGCATCTCCCCCCAAAAAAACCGGAGTCTGCCTACTGTATTGCTTTGTGCTCTCACCTCTGATTTCACTGGGGGCTGTCCCCCACCACCATCTCGCTCTCTCTGTCAAAGAGTTAACTTACAGCTCCAATTCATAAAGTTCCTTGTCATTCTTCCCTTTAACTTCCAGCTGAGTCTCCATCTGGAGCGCGGAACCCACCACGCTTACTAATTATGCCTGGGCTGCTAAGACCCACTCGAGAAGGTGTCTAGGGTGAGGCACCTTTCGCTATTCGAGAGGGCGCCTGCGGCCTACGTAAGTGGTGCAAACTTCTTGTCTTGAAGTTTGATTGGTCTTCCGCGTAAACCAAGCTACTCAGTCTCTTTTCTCCACCGAATTTTCCTACTGAGCTCTCCTCATACTATTATTCTTGACATCTCTGATTAGCATATAAATAGTCGCCTAGGCCATCTCTCCTTCGAATACCCTGGATCAGTTGGGGCTGGTCCCCGGCAGGTGGCGACCGAACAGGGACCTCAGGAGGCAATACTCAAAGAGCTGAGCAGACACGAACCACGCAATCAGCAGGCAATAAGCATGGAGCTCAGCAGTGACGAATCATGCTGCTCAACTGGCAATAATCAAGCACGTGACCAGGCAGGAATCACGCAGCTCAGCTGGCAATTGTCAAGCAGATGAGCCGACAGGAATCACGCAGCTCAGCTGGCAATTGTCATGCAGATGAGCCGGCAGGAATCACGCAGCTCAGCAGGCCCTGATCACGTGACTCTGCAGGCACTGATCACGTGGCTGATCAAGTGATCACGTGACTGAGCATGACTGATCACGCATGCACTGATGACGTGACTGATGCACTGATGACACTGATCACACTGATCACATGGCTCATCATGCACTGATCACGTGTTTATCAGGCAATGATCAGTGACTGACAGGCGCTGATCATGGGACTGTGCACGCACTGATCACGTGGCTATCATGCACTGATCACGTGACTGCGCATGCACTGATGACGTGGCTGTTCGGGCACTGATCACGTGTTTATCAGGCAGTGATCAGTGACTGACAGGCGCTGATCAGGGGACTGTGCACGCACTGATCAGGTGGCTGATCAGGAACTGACCACCTGACCGCGCATGCAGTGATCACGTGGCTGGTCGTTCACTGATCACGTGTTTATCATACGGTGATCACGTGACTGAGAGGCGCTGATCACGTGACTGTGCCGTCAGTGATCACGTGGCTGAGCAGGCACTGATATCGTGACTGAGCATGCACTGATCATGTGCCGGGAGCCGGGGAGGCATTCCACTCTGGACAAAGGTCATGAGGAAGGAGGCTCGGCATACGCAAATGCGGGATCGAGCCTCAGGAGTCCACCCGGATATTCTCGAGCATCTCCCCCCAAAAAAACCGGAGTCTGCCTACTGTATTGCTTTGTGCTCTCACCTCTGATTTCACTGGGGGCTGTCCCCCACCACCATCTCGCTCTCTCTGTCAAAGAGTTAACTTACAGCTCCAATTCATAAAGTTCCTTGTCATTCTTCCCTTTAACTTCCAGCTGAGTCTCCATCTGGAGCGCGGAACCCACCACGCTTACTAATTATGCCTGGGCTGCTAAGACCCACTCGAGAAGGTGTCTAGGGTGAGGCACCTTTCGCTATTCGAGAGGGCGCCTGCGGCCTACGTAAGTGGTGCAAACTTCTTGTCTTGAAGTTTGATTGGTCTTCCGCGTAAACCAAGCTACTCAGTCTCTTTTCTCCACCGAATTTTCCTACTGAGCTCTCCTCATACTATTATTCTTGACATCTCTGATTAGCATATAAATAGTCGCCTAGGCCATCTCTCCTTCGAATACCCTGGATCAGTTGGGGCTGGTCCCCGGCAGGTGGCGACCGAACAGGGACCTCAGGAGGCAATACTCAAAGAGCTGAGCAGACACGAACCACGCAATCAGCAGGCAATAAGCATGGAGCTCAGCAGTGACGAATCATGCTGCTCAACTGGCAATAATCAAGCACGTGACCAGGCAGGAATCACGCAGCTCAGCTGGCAATTGTCAAGCAGATGAGCCGACAGGAATCACGCAGCTCAGCTGGCAATTGTCATGCAGATGAGCCGGCAGGAATCACGCAGCTCAGCAGGCCCTGATCACGTGACTCTGCAGGCACTGATCACGTGGCTGATCAAGTCCAGATCACGTGACTGAGCATGCACTGATCACGTGGCTATCATGCACTGATGACGTGACTGCGCATGCACTGATGACGTGGCTGATCGGGCACTGATCACATGGCTCATCATGCACTGATCACGTGTTTATCAGGCAATGATCAGTGACTGACAGGCGCTGATCATGGGACTGTGCACGCACTGATCACGTGGCTATCATGCACTGATCACGTGACTGCGCATGCACTGATGACGTGGCTGTTCGGGCACTGATCACGTGTTTATCAGGCAGTGATCAGTGACTGACAGGCGCTGATCAGGGGACTGTGCACGCACTGATCAGGTGGCTGATCAGGAACTGACCACCTGACCGCGCATGCAGTGATCACGTGGCTGGTCGTTCACTGATCACGTGTTTATCATACGGTGATCACGTGACTGAGAGGCGCTGATCACGTGACTGTGCCGTCAGTGATCACGTGGCTGAGCAGGCACTGATATCGTGACTGAGCATGCACTGATCATGTGCCGGGAGCCGGGGAGGCATTCCACTCTGGACAAAGGTCATGAGGAAGGAGGCTCGGCATACGCAAATGCGGGATCGAGCCTCAGGAGTCCACCCGGATATTCTCGAGCATCTCCCCCCAAAAAAACCGGAGTCTGCCTACTGTATTGCTTTGTGCTCTCACCTCTGATTTCACTGGGGGCTGTCCCCCACCACCATCTCGCTCTCTCTGTCAAAGAGTTAACTTACAGCTCCAATTCATAAAGTTCCTTGTCATTCTTCCCTTTAACTTCCAGCTGAGTCTCCATCTGGAGCGCGGAACCCACCACGCTTACTAATTATGCCTGGGCTGCTAAGACCCACTCGAGAAGGTGTCTAGGGTGAGGCACCTTTCGCTATTCGAGAGGGCGCCTGCGGCCTACGTAAGTGGTGCAAACTTCTTGTCTTGAAGTTTGATTGGTCTTCCGCGTAAACCAAGCTACTCAGTCTCTTTTCTCCACCGAATTTTCCTACTGAGCTCTCCTCATACTATTATTCTTGACATCTCTGATTAGCATATAAATAGTCGCCTAGGCCATCTCTCCTTCGAATACCCTGGATCAGTTGGGGCTGGTCCCCGGCAGGTGGCGACCGAACAGGGACCTCAGGAGGCAATACTCAAATAGCTGAGCAGACACGAACCACGCAATCAGCAGGCAATAAGCATGGAGCTCAGCAGTGACGAATCATGCTGCTCAACTGGCAATAATCAAGCACGTGACCAGGCAGGAATCACGCAGCTCAGCTGGCAATTGTCAAGCAGATGAGCCGACAGGAATCACGCAGCTCAGCTGGCAATTGTCATGCAGATGAGCCGTCAGGAATCACGCAGCTCAGCAGGCCCTGATCACGTGACTCTGCAGGCACTGATCACGTGGCTGATCAAGTCCAGATCACGTGACTGAGCATGCATTGATGACGTGGCTGATCAGGCACTGATCACATGGCTCATCATGCACTGATCACGTGTTTATCAGGCAATGATCAGTGACTGACAGGTGCTGATCATGGGACTGTGCACGCACTGATCACGTGGCTATCATGCACTGATCACGTGACTGCGCATGCACTGATGACGTGGCTGTTCGGGCACTGATCACGTGTTTATCAGGCAGTGATCAGTGACTGACAGGCGCTGATCAGGGGACTGTGCACGCACTGATCAGGTGGCTGATCAGGAACTGACCACCTGACCGCGCATGCAGTGATCACGTGGCTGGTCGTTCACTGATCACGTGTTTATCATACGGTGATCACGTGACTGAGAGGCGCTGATCACGTGACTGTGCCGTCAGTGATCACGTGGCTGAGCAGGCACTGATATCGTGACTGAGCATGCACTGATCATGTGCCGGGAGCCGGGGAGGCATTCCACTCTGGACAAAGGTCATGAGGAAGGAGGCTCGGCATACGCAAATGCGGGATCGAGCCTCAGGAGTCCACCCGGATATTCTCGAGCATCTCCCCCCAAAAAAACCGGAGTCTGCCTACTGTATTGCTTTGTGCTCTCACCTCTGATTTCACTGGGGGCTGTCCCCCACCACCATCTCGCTCTCTCTGTCAAAGAGTTAACTTACAGCTCCAATTCATAAAGTTCCTTGTCATTCTTCCCTTTAACTTCCAGCTGAGTCTCCATCTGGAGCGCGGAACCCACCACGCTTACTAATTATGCCTGGGCTGCTAAGACCCACTCGAGAAGGTGTCTAGGGTGAGGCACCTTTCGCTATTCGAGAGGGCGCCTGCGGCCTACGTAAGTGGTGCAAACTTCTTGTCTTGAAGTTTGATTGGTCTTCCGCGTAAACCAAGCTACTCAGTCTCTTTTCTCCACCGAATTTTCCTACTGAGCTCTCCTCATACTATTATTCTTGACATCTCTGATTAGCATATAAATAGTCGCCTAGGCCATCTCTCCTTCGAATACCCTGGATCAGTTGGGGCTGGTCCCCGGCAGGTGGCGACCGAACAGGGACCTCAGGAGGCAATACTCAAAGAGCTGAGCAGACACGAACCACGCAATCAGCAGGCAATAAGCATGGAGCTCAGCAGTGACGAATCATGCTGCTCAACTGGCAATAATCAAGCACGTGACCAGGCAGGAATCACGCAGCTCAGCTGGCAATTGTCAAGCAGATGAGCCGACAGGAATCACGCAGCTCAGCTGGCAATTGTCATGCAGATGAGCCGGCAGGAATCACGCAGCTCAGCAGGCCCTGATCACGTGACTCTGCAGGCACTGATCACGTGGCTGATCAAGTCCAGATCACGTGACTGAGCATGCACTGATCACGTGGCTATCATGCACTGATGACGTGACTGCGCATGCACTGATGACGTGGCTGATCGGGCACTGATCACATGGCTCATCATGCACTGATCACGTGTTTATCAGGCAATGATCAGTGACTGACAGGCGCTGATCATGGGACTGTGCACGCACTGATCACGTGGCTATCATGCACTGATCACGTGACTGCGCATGCACTGATGACGTGGCTGTTCGGGCACTGATCACGTGTTTATCAGGCAGTGATCAGTGACTGACAGGCGCTGATCAGGGGACTGTGCACGCACTGATCAGGTGGCTGATCAGGAACTGACCACCTGACCGCGCATGCAGTGATCACGTGGCTGGTCGTTCACTGATCACGTGTTTATCATACGGTGATCACGTGACTGAGAGGCGCTGATCACGTGACTGTGCCGTCAGTGATCACGTGGCTGAGCAGGCACTGATATCGTGACTGAGCATGCACTGATCATGTGCCGGGAGCCGGGGAGGCATTCCACTCTGGACAAAGGTCATGAGGAAGGAGGCTCGGCATACGCAAATGCGGGATCGAGCCTCAGGAGTCCACCCGGATATTCTCGAGCATCTCCCCCCAAAAACCGGAGTCTGCCTACTGTATTGCTTTGTGCTCTCACCTCTGATTTCACTGGGGGCTGTCCCCCACCACCATCTCGCTCTCTCTGTCAAAGAGTTAACTTACAGCTCCAATTCATAAAGTTCCTTGTCATTCTTCCCTTTAACTTCCAGCTGAGTCTCCATCTGGAGCGCGGAACCCACCACGCTTACTAATTATGCCTGGGCTGCTAAGACCCACTCGAGAAGGTGTCTAGGGTGAGGCACCTTTCGCTATTCGAGAGGGCGCCTGCGGCCTACGTAAGTGGTGCAAACTTCTTGTCTTGAAGTTTGATTGGTCTTCCGCGTAAACCAAGCTACTCAGTCTCTTTTCTCCACCGAATTTTCCTACTGAGCTCTCCTCATACTATTATTCTTGACATCTCTGATTAGCATATAAATAGTCGCCTAGGCCATCTCTCCTTCGAATACCCTGGATCAGTTGGGGCTGGTCCCCGGCAGGTGGCGACCGAACAGGGACCTCAGGAGGCAATACTCAAAGAGCTGAGCAGACACGAACCACGCAATCAGCAGGCAATAAGCATGGAGCTCAGCAGTGACGAATCATGCTGCTCAACTGGCAATAATCAAGCACGTGACCAGGCAGGAATCACGCAGCTCAGCTGGCAATTGTCAAGCAGATGAGCCGACAGGAATCACGCAGCTCAGCTGGCAATTGTCATGCAGATGAGCCGGCAGGAATCACGCAGCTCAGCAGGCCCTGATCACGTGACTCTGCAGGCACTGATCACGTGGCTGATCAAGTCCAGATCACGTGACTGAGCATGCACTGATCACGTGGCTATCATGCACTGATGACGTGACTGCGCATGCACTGATGACGTGGCTGATCGGGCACTGATCACATGGCTCATCATGCACTGATCACGTGTTTATCAGGCAATGATCAGTGACTGACAGGCGCTGATCATGGGACTGTGCACGCACTGATCACGTGGCTATCATGCACTGATCACGTGACTGCGCATGCACTGATGACGTGGCTGTTCGGGCACTGATCACGTGTTTATCAGGCAGTGATCAGTGACTGACAGGCGCTGATCAGGGGACTGTGCACGCACTGATCAGGTGGCTGATCAGGAACTGACCACCTGACCGCGCATGCAGTGATCACGTGGCTGGTCGTTCACTGATCACGTGTTTATCATACGGTGATCACGTGACTGAGAGGCGCTGATCACGTGACTGTGCCGTCAGTGATCACGTGGCTGAGCAGGCACTGATATCGTGACTGAGCATGCACTGATCATGTGCCGGGAGCCGGGGAGGCATTCCACTCTGGACAAAGGTCATGAGGAAGGAGGCTCGGCATACGCAAATGCGGGATCGAGCCTCAGGAGTCCACCCGGATATTCTCGAGCATCTCCCCCCAAAAAAACCGGAGTCTGCCTACTGTATTGCTTTGTGCTCTCACCTCTGATTTCACTGGGGGCTGTCCCCCACCACCATCTCGCTCTCTCTGTCAAAGAGTTAACTTACAGCTCCAATTCATAAAGTTCCTTGTCATTCTTCCCTTTAACTTCCAGCTGAGTCTCCATCTGGAGCGCGGAACCCACCACGCTTACTAATTATGCCTGGGCTGCTAAGACCCACTCGAGAAGGTGTCTAGGGTGAGGCACCTTTCGCTATTCGAGAGGGCGCCTGCGGCCTACGTAAGTGGTGCAAACTTCTTGTCTTGAAGTTTGATTGGTCTTCCGCGTAAACCAAGCTACTCAGTCTCTTTTCTCCACCGAATTTTCCTACTGAGCTCTCCTCATACTATTATTCTTGACATCTCTGATTAGCATATAAATAGTCGCCTAGGCCATCTCTCCTTCGAATACCCTGGATCAGTTGGGGCTGGTCCCCGGCAGGTGGCGACCGAACAGGGACCTCAGGAGGCAATACTCAAAGAGCTGAGCAGACACGAACCACGCAATCAGCAGGCAATAAGCATGGAGCTCAGCAGTGACGAATCATGCTGCTCAACTGGCAATAATCAAGCACGTGACCAGGCAGGAATCACGCAGCTCAGCTGGCAATTGTCAAGCAGATGAGCCGACAGGAATCACGCAGCTCAGATGGCAATTGTCATGCAGATGAGCCGGCAGGAATCACGCAGCTCAGCAGGCCCTGATCACGTGACTCTGCAGGCACTGATCACGTGGCTGATCAAGTCCAGATCACGTGACTGAGCATGCACTGATCACGTGGCTATCATGCACTGATGACGTGACTGCGCATGCACTGATGACGTGGCTGATCGGGCACTGATCACATGGCTCATCATGCACTGATCACGTGTTTATCAGGCAATGATCAGTGACTGACAGGCGCTGATCATGGGACTGTGCACGCACTGATCACGTGGCTATCATGCACTGATCACGTGACTGCGCATGCACTGATGACGTGGCTGTTCGGGCACTGATCACGTGTTTATCAGGCAGTGATCAGTGACTGACAGGCGCTGATCAGGGGACTGTGCACGCACTGATCAGGTGGCTGATCAGGAACTGACCACCTGACCGCGCATGCAGTGATCACGTGGCTGGTCGTTCACTGATCACGTGTTTATCATACGGTGATCACGTGACTGAGAGGCGCTGATCACGTGACTGTGCCGTCAGTGATCACGTGGCTGAGCAGGCACTGATATCGTGACTGAGCATGCACTGATCATGTGCCGGGAGCCGGGGAGGCATTCCACTCTGGACAAAGGTCATGAGGAAGGAGGCTCGGCATACGCAAATGCGGGATCGAGCCTCAGGAGTCCACCCGGATATTCTCGAGCATCTCCCCCCAAAAAACCGGAGTCTGCCTACTGTATTGCTTTGTGCTCTCACCTCTGATTTCACTGGGGGCTGTCCCCCACCACCATCTCGCTCTCTCTGTCAAAGAGTTAACTTACAGCTCCAATTCATAAAGTTCCTTGTCATTCTTCCCTTTAACTTCCAGCTGAGTCTCCATCTGGAGCGCGGAACCCACCACGCTTACTAATTATGCCTGGGCTGCTAAGACCCACTCGAGAAGGTGTCTAGGGTGAGGCACCTTTCGCTATTCGAGAGGGCGCCTGCGGCCTACGTAAGTGGTGCAAACTTCTTGTCTTGAAGTTTGATTGGTCTTCCGCGTAAACCAAGCTACTCAGTCTCTTTTCTCCACCGAATTTTCCTACTGAGCTCTCCTCATACTATTATTCTTGACATCTCTGATTAGCATATAAATAGTCGCCTAGGCCATCTCTCCTTCGAATACCCTGGATCAGTTGGGGCTGGTCCCCGGCAGGTGGCGACCGAACAGGGACCTCAGGAGGCAATACTCAAAGAGCTGAGCAGACACGAACCACGCAATCAGCAGGCAATAAGCATGGAGCTCAGCAGTGACGAATCATGCTGCTCAACTGGCAATAATCAAGCACGTGACCAGGCAGGAATCACGCAGCTCAGCTGGCAATTGTCAAGCAGATGAGCCGACAGGAATCACGCAGCTCAGATGGCAATTGTCATGCAGATGAGCCGGCAGGAATCACGCAGCTCAGCAGGCCCTGATCACGTGACTCTGCAGGCACTGATCACGTGGCTGATCAAGTCCAGATCACGTGACTGAGCATGCACTGATCACGTGGCTATCATGCACTGATGACGTGACTGCGCATGCACTGATGACGTGGCTGATCGGGCACTGATCACATGGCTCATCATGCACTGATCACGTGTTTATCAGGCAATGATCAGTGACTGACAGGCGCTGATCATGGGACTGTGCACGCACTGATCACGTGGCTATCATGCACTGATCACGTGACTGCGCATGCACTGATGACGTGGCTGTTCGGGCACTGATCACGTGTTTATCAGGCAGTGATCAGTGACTGACAGGCGCTGATCAGGGGACTGTGCACGCACTGATCAGGTGGCTGATCAGGAACTGACCACCTGACCGCGCATGCAGTGATCACGTGGCTGGTCGTTCACTGATCACGTGTTTATCATACGGTGATCACGTGACTGAGAGGCGCTGATCACGTGACTGTGCCGTCAGTGATCACGTGGCTGAGCAGGCACTGATATCGTGACTGAGCATGCACTGATCATGTGCCGGGAGCCGGGGAGGCATTCCACTCTGGACAAAGGTCATGAGGAAGGAGGCTCGGCATACGCAAATGCGGGATCGAGCCTCAGGAGTCCACCCGGATATTCTCGAGCATCTCCCCCCAAAAAAACCGGAGTCTGCCTACTGTATTGCTTTGTGCTCTCACCTCTGATTTCACTGGGGGCTGTCCCCCACCACCATCTCGCTCTCTCTGTCAAAGAGTTAACTTACAGCTCCAATTCATAAAGTTCCTTGTCATTCTTCCCTTTAACTTCCAGCTGAGTCTCCATCTGGAGCGCGGAACCCACCACGCTTACTAATTATGCCTGGGCTGCTAAGACCCACTCGAGAAGGTGTCTAGGGTGAGGCACCTTTCGCTATTCGAGAGGGCGCCTGCGGCCTACGTAAGTGGTGCAAACTTCTTGTCTTGAAGTTTGATTGGTCTTCCGCGTAAACCAAGCTACTCAGTCTCTTTTCTCCACCGAATTTTCCTACTGAGCTCTCCTCATACTATTATTCTTGACATCTCTGATTAGCATATAAATAGTCGCCTAGGCCATCTCTCCTTCGAATACCCTGGATCAGTTGGGGCTGGTCCCCGGCAGGTGGCGACCGAACAGGGACCTCAGGAGGCAATACTCAAAGAGCTGAGCAGACACGAACCACGCAATCAGCAGGCAATAAGCATGGAGCTCAGCAGTGACGAATCATGCTGCTCAACTGGCAATAATCAAGCACGTGACCAGGCAGGAATCACGCAGCTCAGCTGGCAATTGTCAAGCAGATGAGCCGACAGGAATCACGCAGCTCAGCTGGCAATTGTCATGCAGATGAGCCGGCAGGAATCACGCAGCTCAGCAGGCCCTGATCACGTGACTCTGCAGGCACTGATCACGTGGCTGATCAAGTCCAGATCACGTGACTGAGCATGCACTGATCACGTGGCTATCATGCACTGATGACGTGACTGCGCATGCACTGATGACGTGGCTGATCGGGCACTGATCACATGGCTCATCATGCACTGATCACGTGTTTATCAGGCAATGATCAGTGACTGACAGGCGCTGATCATGGGACTGTGCACGCACTGATCACGTGGCTATCATGCACTGATCACGTGACTGCGCATGCACTGATGACGTGGCTGTTCGGGCACTGATCACGTGTTTATCAGGCAGTGATCAGTGACTGACAGGCGCTGATCAGGGGACTGTGCACGCACTGATCAGGTGGCTGATCAGGAACTGACCACCTGACCGCGCATGCAGTGATCACGTGGCTGGTCGTTCACTGATCACGTGTTTATCATACGGTGATCACGTGACTGAGAGGCGCTGATCACGTGACTGTGCCGTCAGTGATCACGTGGCTGAGCAGGCACTGATATCGTGACTGAGCATGCACTGATCATGTGCCGGGAGCCGGGGAGGCATTCCACTCTGGACAAAGGTCATGAGGAAGGAGGCTCGGCATACGCAAATGCGGGATCGAGCCTCAGGAGTCCACCCGGATATTCTCGAGCATCTCCCCCCAAAAAAACCGGAGTCTGCCTACTGTATTGCTTTGTGCTCTCACCTCTGATTTCACTGGGGGCTGTCCCCCACCACCATCTCGCTCTCTCTGTCAAAGAGTTAACTTACAGCTCCAATTCATAAAGTTCCTTGTCATTCTTCCCTTTAACTTCCAGCTGAGTCTCCATCTGGAGCGCGGAACCCACCACGCTTACTAATTATGCCTGGGCTGCTAAGACCCACTCGAGAAGGTGTCTAGGGTGAGGCACCTTTCGCTATTCGAGAGGGCGCCTGCGGCCTACGTAAGTGGTGCAAACTTCTTGTCTTGAAGTTTGATTGGTCTTCCGCGTAAACCAAGCTACTCAGTCTCTTTTCTCCACCGAATTTTCCTACTGAGCTCTCCTCATACTATTATTCTTGACATCTCTGATTAGCATATAAATAGTCGCCTAGGCCATCTCTCCTTCGAATACCCTGGATCAGTTGGGGCTGGTCCCCGGCAGGTGGCGACCGAACAGGGACCTCAGGAGGCAATACTCAAAGAGCTGAGCAGACACGAACCACGCAATCAGCAGGCAATAAGCATGGAGCTCAGCAGTGACGAATCATGCTGCTCAACTGGCAATAATCAAGCACGTGACCAGGCAGGAATCACGCAGCTCAGCTGGCAATTGTCAAGCAGATGAGCCGACAGGAATCACGCAGCTCAGCTGGCAATTGTCATGCAGATGAGCCGGCAGGAATCACGCAGCTCAGCAGGCCCTGATCACGTGACTCTGCAGGCACTGATCACGTGGCTGATCAAGTCCAGATCACGTGACTGAGCATGCACTGATCACGTGGCTATCATGCACTGATGACGTGACTGCGCATGCACTGATGACGTGGCTGATCGGGCACTGATCACATGGCTCATCATGCACTGATCACGTGTTTATCAGGCAATGATCAGTGACTGACAGGCGCTGATCATGGGACTGTGCACGCACTGATCACGTGGCTATCATGCACTGATCACGTGACTGCGCATGCACTGATGACGTGGCTGTTCGGGCACTGATCACGTGTTTATCAGGCAGTGATCAGTGACTGACAGGCGCTGATCAGGGGACTGTGCACGCACTGATCAGGTGGCTGATCAGGAACTGACCACCTGACCGCGCATGCAGTGATCACGTGGCTGGTCGTTCACTGATCACGTGTTTATCATACGGTGATCACGTGACTGAGAGGCGCTGATCACGTGACTGTGCCGTCAGTGATCACGTGGCTGAGCAGGCACTGATATCGTGACTGAGCATGCACTGATCATGTGCCGGGAGCCGGGGAGGCATTCCACTCTGGACAAAGGTCATGAGGAAGGAGGCTCGGCATACGCAAATGCGGGATCGAGCCTCAGGAGTCCACCCGGATATTCTCGAGCATCTCCCCCCAAAAAAACCGGAGTCTGCCTACTGTATTGCTTTGTGCTCTCACCTCTGATTTCACTGGGGGCTGTCCCCCACCACCATCTCGCTCTCTCTGTCAAAGAGTTAACTTACAGCTCCAATTCATAAAGTTCCTTGTCATTCTTCCCTTTAACTTCCAGCTGAGTCTCCATCTGGAGCGCGGAACCCACCACGCTTACTAATTATGCCTGGGCTGCTAAGACCCACTCGAGAAGGTGTCTAGGGTGAGGCACCTTTCGCTATTCGAGAGGGCGCCTGCGGCCTACGTAAGTGGTGCAAACTTCTTGTCTTGAAGTTTGATTGGTCTTCCGCGTAAACCAAGCTACTCAGTCTCTTTTCTCCACCGAATTTTCCTACTGAGCTCTCCTCATACTATTATTCTTGACATCTCTGATTAGCATATAAATAGTCGCCTAGGCCATCTCTCCTTCGAATACCCTGGATCAGTTGGGGCTGGTCCCCGGCAGGTGGCGACCGAACAGGGACCTCAGGAGGCAATACTCAAAGAGCTGAGCAGACACGAACCACGCAATCAGCAGGCAATAAGCATGGAGCTCAGCAGTGACGAATCATGCTGCTCAACTGGCAATAATCAAGCACGTGACCAGGCAGGAATCACGCAGCTCAGCTGGCAATTGTCAAGCAGATGAGCCGACAGGAATCACGCAGCTCAGCTGGCAATTGTCATGCAGATGAGCCGGCAGGAATCACGCAGCTCAGCAGGCCCTGATCACGTGACTCTGCAGGCACTGATCACGTGGCTGATCAAGTCCAGATCACGTGACTGAGCATGCACTGATCACGTGGCTATCATGCACTGATGACGTGACTGCGCATGCACTGATGACGTGGCTGATCGGGCACTGATCACATGGCTCATCATGCACTGATCACGTGTTTATCAGGCAATGATCAGTGACTGACAGGCGCTGATCATGGGACTGTGCACGCACTGATCACGTGGCTATCATGCACTGATCACGTGACTGCGCATGCACTGATGACGTGGCTGTTCGGGCACTGATCACGTGTTTATCAGGCAGTGATCAGTGACTGACAGGCGCTGATCAGGGGACTGTGCACGCACTGATCAGGTGGCTGATCAGGAACTGACCACCTGACCGCGCATGCAGTGATCACGTGGCTGGTCGTTCACTGATCACGTGTTTATCATACGGTGATCACGTGACTGAGAGGCGCTGATCACGTGACTGTGCCGTCAGTGATCACGTGGCTGAGCAGGCACTGATATCGTGACTGAGCATGCACTGATCATGTGCCGGGAGCCGGGGAGGCATTCCACTCTGGACAAAGGTCATGAGGAAGGAGGCTCGGCATACGCAAATGCGGGATCGAGCCTCAGGAGTCCACCCGGATATTCTCGAGCATCTCCCCCCAAAAAAACCGGAGTCTGCCTACTGTATTGCTTTGTGCTCTCACCTCTGATTTCACTGGGGGCTGTCCCCCACCACCATCTCGCTCTCTCTGTCAAAGAGTTAACTTACAGCTCCAATTCATAAAGTTCCTTGTCATTCTTCCCTTTAACTTCCAGCTGAGTCTCCATCTGGAGCGCGGAACCCACCACGCTTACTAATTATGCCTGGGCTGCTAAGACCCACTCGAGAAGGTGTCTAGGGTGAGGCACCTTTCGCTATTCGAGAGGGCGCCTGCGGCCTACGTAAGTGGTGCAAACTTCTTGTCTTGAAGTTTGATTGGTCTTCCGCGTAAACCAAGCTACTCAGTCTCTTTTCTCCACCGAATTTTCCTACTGAGCTCTCCTCATACTATTATTCTTGACATCTCTGATTAGCATATAAATAGTCGCCTAGGCCATCTCTCCTTCGAATACCCTGGATCAGTTGGGGCTGGTCCCCGGCAGGTGGCGACCGAACAGGGACCTCAGGAGGCAATACTCAAAGAGCTGAGCAGACACGAACCACGCAATCAGCAGGCAATAAGCATGGAGCTCAGCAGTGACGAATCATGCTGCTCAACTGGCAATAATCAAGCACGTGACCAGGCAGGAATCACGCAGCTCAGCTGGCAATTGTCAAGCAGATGAGCCGACAGGAATCACGCAGCTCAGCTGGCAATTGTCATGCAGATGAGCCGGCAGGAATCACGCAGCTCAGCAGGCCCTGATCACGTGACTCTGCAGGCACTGATCACGTGGCTGATCAAGTCCAGATCACGTGACTGAGCATGCACTGATCACGTGGCTATCATGCACTGATGACGTGACTGCGCATGCACTGATGACGTGGCTGATCGGGCACTGATCACATGGCTCATCATGCACTGATCACGTGTTTATCAGGCAATGATCAGTGACTGACAGGCGCTGATCATGGGACTGTGCACGCACTGATCACGTGGCTATCATGCACTGATCACGTGACTGCGCATGCACTGATGACGTGGCTGTTCGGGCACTGATCACGTGTTTATCAGGCAGTGATCAGTGACTGACAGGCGCTGATCAGGGGACTGTGCACGCACTGATCAGGTGGCTGATCAGGAACTGACCACCTGACCGCGCATGCAGTGATCACGTGGCTGGTCGTTCACTGATCACGTGTTTATCATACGGTGATCACGTGACTGAGAGGCGCTGATCACGTGACTGTGCCGTCAGTGATCACGTGGCTGAGCAGGCACTGATATCGTGACTGAGCATGCACTGATCATGTGCCGGGAGCCGGGGAGGCATTCCACTCTGGACAAAGGTCATGAGGAAGGAGGCTCGGCATACGCAAATGCGGGATCGAGCCTCAGGAGTCCACCCGGATATTCTCGAGCATCTCCCCCCAAAAAAACCGGAGTCTGCCTACTGTATTGCTTTGTGCTCTCACCTCTGATTTCACTGGGGGCTGTCCCCCACCACCATCTCGCTCTCTCTGTCAAAGAGTTAACTTACAGCTCCAATTCATAAAGTTCCTTGTCATTCTTCCCTTTAACTTCCAGCTGAGTCTCCATCTGGAGCGCGGAACCCACCACGCTTACTAATTATGCCTGGGCTGCTAAGACCCACTCGAGAAGGTGTCTAGGGTGAGGCACCTTTCGCTATTCGAGAGGGCGCCTGCGGCCTACGTAAGTGGTGCAAACTTCTTGTCTTGAAGTTTGATTGGTCTTCCGCGTAAACCAAGCTACTCAGTCTCTTTTCTCCACCGAATTTTCCTACTGAGCTCTCCTCATACTATTATTCTTGACATCTCTGATTAGCATATAAATAGTCGCCTAGGCCATCTCTCCTTCGAATACCCTGGATCAGTTGGGGCTGGTCCCCGGCAGGTGGCGACCGAACAGGGACCTCAGGAGGCAATACTCAAAGAGCTGAGCAGACACGAACCACGCAATCAGCAGGCAATAAGCATGGAGCTCAGCAGTGACGAATCATGCTGCTCAACTGGCAATAATCAAGCACGTGACCAGGCAGGAATCACGCAGCTCAGCTGGCAATTGTCAAGCAGATGAGCCGACAGGAATCACGCAGCTCAGCTGGCAATTGTCATGCAGATGAGCCGGCAGGAATCACGCAGCTCAGCAGGCCCTGATCACGTGACTCTGCAGGCACTGATCACGTGGCTGATCAAGTCCAGATCACGTGACTGAGCATGCACTGATCACGTGGCTATCATGCACTGATGACGTGACTGCGCATGCACTGATGACGTGGCTGATCGGGCACTGATCACATGGCTCATCATGCACTGATCACGTGTTTATCAGGCAATGATCAGTGACTGACAGGCGCTGATCATGGGACTGTGCACGCACTGATCACGTGGCTATCATGCACTGATCACGTGACTGCGCATGCACTGATGACGTGGCTGTTCGGGCACTGATCACGTGTTTATCAGGCAGTGATCAGTGACTGACAGGCGCTGATCAGGGGACTGTGCACGCACTGATCAGGTGGCTGATCAGGAACTGACCACCTGACCGCGCATGCAGTGATCACGTGGCTGGTCGTTCACTGATCACGTGTTTATCATACGGTGATCACGTGACTGAGAGGCGCTGATCACGTGACTGTGCCGTCAGTGATCACGTGGCTGAGCAGGCACTGATATCGTGACTGAGCATGCACTGATCATGTGCCGGGAGCCGGGGAGGCATTCCACTCTGGACAAAGGTCATGAGGAAGGAGGCTCGGCATACGCAAATGCGGGATCGAGCCTCAGGAGTCCACCCGGATATTCTCGAGCATCTCCCCCCAAAAAAACCGGAGTCTGCCTACTGTATTGCTTTGTGCTCTCACCTCTGATTTCACTGGGGGCTGTCCCCCACCACCATCTCGCTCTCTCTGTCAAAGAGTTAACTTACAGCTCCAATTCATAAAGTTCCTTGTCATTCTTCCCTTTAACTTCCAGCTGAGTCTCCATCTGGAGCGCGGAACCCACCACGCTTACTAATTATGCCTGGGCTGCTAAGACCCACTCGAGAAGGTGTCTAGGGTGAGGCACCTTTCGCTATTCGAGAGGGCGCCTGCGGCCTACGTAAGTGGTGCAAACTTCTTGTCTTGAAGTTTGATTGGTCTTCCGCGTAAACCAAGCTACTCAGTCTCTTTTCTCCACCGAATTTTCCTACTGAGCTCTCCTCATACTATTATTCTTGACATCTCTGATTAGCATATAAATAGTCGCCTAGGCCATCTCTCCTTCGAATACCCTGGATCAGTTGGGGCTGGTCCCCGGCAGGTGGCGACCGAACAGGGACCTCAGGAGGCAATACTCAAAGAGCTGAGCAGACACGAACCACGCAATCAGCAGGCAATAAGCATGGAGCTCAGCAGTGACGAATCATGCTGCTCAACTGGCAATAATCAAGCACGTGACCAGGCAGGAATCACGCAGCTCAGCTGGCAATTGTCAAGCAGATGAGCCGACAGGAATCACGCAGCTCAGCTGGCAATTGTCATGCAGATGAGCCGGCAGGAATCACGCAGCTCAGCAGGCCTCATCACGTGACTCTGCATGCACTGATCACGTGGCTGATCAAGCACTGATCACGTGGCTGATCATGCACTGATCACGTGGCTATCATGCACTGATGACGTGACTGCGCATGCACTGATGACGTGGCTGATCATGCACTGGCACTGATCACTGATGGCTGGCATCATGCACTGATCACGTGTTTATCAGGCAATGATCAGTGACTGACAGGCGCTGATCATGGGACTGTGCACGCACTGATCACGTGGCTATCATGCACTGATCACGTGACTGCGCATGCACTGATGACGTGGCTGTTCGGGCACTGATCACGTGTTTATCAGGCAGTGATCAGTGACTGACAGGCGCTGATCAGGGGACTGTGCACGCACTGATCAGGTGGCTGATCAGGAACTGACCACCTGACCGCGCATGCAGTGATCACGTGGCTGGTCGTTCACTGATCACGTGTTTATCATACGGTGATCACGTGACTGAGAGGCGCTGATCACGTGACTGTGCCGTCAGTGATCACGTGGCTGAGCAGGCACTGATATCGTGACTGAGCATGCACTGATCATGTGCCGGGAGCCGGGGAGGCATTCCACTCTGGACAAAGGTCATGAGGAAGGAGGCTCGGCATACGCAAATGCGGGATCGAGCCTCAGGAGTCCACCCGGATATTCTCGAGCATCTCCCCCCAAAAAAACCGGAGTCTGCCTACTGTATTGCTTTGTGCTCTCACCTCTGATTTCACTGGGGGCTGTCCCCCACCACCATCTCGCTCTCTCTGTCAAAGAGTTAACTTACAGCTCCAATTCATAAAGTTCCTTGTCATTCTTCCCTTTAACTTCCAGCTGAGTCTCCATCTGGAGCGCGGAACCCACCACGCTTACTAATTATGCCTGGGCTGCTAAGACCCACTCGAGAAGGTGTCTAGGGTGAGGCACCTTTCGCTATTCGAGAGGGCGCCTGCGGCCTACGTAAGTGGTGCAAACTTCTTGTCTTGAAGTTTGATTGGTCTTCCGCGTAAACCAAGCTACTCAGTCTCTTTTCTCCACCGAATTTTCCTACTGAGCTCTCCTCATACTATTATTCTTGACATCTCTGATTAGCATATAAATAGTCGCCTAGGCCATCTCTCCTTCGAATACCCTGGATCAGTTGGGGCTGGTCCCCGGCAGGTGGCGACCGAACAGGGACCTCAGGAGGCAATACTCAAAGAGCTGAGCAGACACGAACCACGCAATCAGCAGGCAATAAGCATGGAGCTCAGCAGTGACGAATCATGCTGCTCAACTGGCAATAATCAAGCACGTGACCAGGCAGGAATCACGCAGCTCAGCTGGCAATTGTCAAGCAGATGAGCCGACAGGAATCACGCAGCTCAGCTGGCAATTGTCATGCAGATGAGCCGGCAGGAATCACGCAGCTCAGCAGGCCCTGATCACGTGACTCTGCAGGCACTGATCACGTGGCTGATCAAGTCCAGATCACGTGACTGAGCATGCACTGATCACGTGGCTATCATGCACTGATGACGTGACTGCGCATGCACTGATGACGTGGCTGATCGGGCACTGATCACATGGCTCATCATGCACTGATCACGTGTTTATCAGGCAATGATCAGTGACTGACAGGCGCTGATCATGGGACTGTGCACGCACTGATCACGTGGCTATCATGCACTGATCACGTGACTGCGCATGCACTGATGACGTGGCTGTTCGGGCACTGATCACGTGTTTATCAGGCAGTGATCAGTGACTGACAGGCGCTGATCAGGGGACTGTGCACGCACTGATCAGGTGGCTGATCAGGAACTGACCACCTGACCGCGCATGCAGTGATCACGTGGCTGGTCGTTCACTGATCACGTGTTTATCATACGGTGATCACGTGACTGAGAGGCGCTGATCACGTGACTGTGCCGTCAGTGATCACGTGGCTGAGCAGGCACTGATATCGTGACTGAGCATGCACTGATCATGTGCCGGGAGCCGGGGAGGCATTCCACTCTGGACAAAGGTCATGAGGAAGGAGGCTCGGCATACGCAAATGCGGGATCGAGCCTCAGGAGTCCACCCGGATATTCTCGAGCATCTCCCCCCAAAAAAACCGGAGTCTGCCTACTGTATTGCTTTGTGCTCTCACCTCTGATTTCACTGGGGGCTGTCCCCCACCACCATCTCGCTCTCTCTGTCAAAGAGTTAACTTACAGCTCCAATTCATAAAGTTCCTTGTCATTCTTCCCTTTAACTTCCAGCTGAGTCTCCATCTGGAGCGCGGAACCCACCACGCTTACTAATTATGCCTGGGCTGCTAAGACCCACTCGAGAAGGTGTCTAGGGTGAGGCACCTTTCGCTATTCGAGAGGGCGCCTGCGGCCTACGTAAGTGGTGCAAACTTCTTGTCTTGAAGTTTGATTGGTCTTCCGCGTAAACCAAGCTACTCAGTCTCTTTTCTCCACCGAATTTTCCTACTGAGCTCTCCTCATACTATTATTCTTGACATCTCTGATTAGCATATAAATAGTCGCCTAGGCCATCTCTCCTTCGAATACCCTGGATCAGTTGGGGCTGGTCCCCGGCAGGTGGCGACCGAACAGGGACCTCAGGAGGCAATACTCAAAGAGCTGAGCAGACACGAACCACGCAATCAGCAGGCAATAAGCATGGAGCTCAGCAGTGACGAATCATGCTGCTCAACTGGCAATAATCAAGCACGTGACCAGGCAGGAATCACGCAGCTCAGCTGGCAATTGTCAAGCAGATGAGCCGACAGGAATCACGCAGCTCAGCTGGCAATTGTCATGCAGATGAGCCGGCAGGAATCACGCAGCTCAGCAGGCCCTGATCACGTGACTCTGCAGGCACTGATCACGTGGCTGATCAAGTCCAGATCACGTGACTGAGCATGCACTGATCACGTGGCTATCATGCACTGATGACGTGACTGCGCATGCACTGATGACGTGGCTGATCGGGCACTGATCACATGGCTCATCATGCACTGATCACGTGTTTATCAGGCAATGATCAGTGACTGACAGGCGCTGATCATGGGACTGTGCACGCACTGATCACGTGGCTATCATGCACTGATCACGTGACTGCGCATGCACTGATGACGTGGCTGTTCGGGCACTGATCACGTGTTTATCAGGCAGTGATCAGTGACTGACAGGCGCTGATCAGGGGACTGTGCACGCACTGATCAGGTGGCTGATCAGGAACTGACCACCTGACCGCGCATGCAGTGATCACGTGGCTGGTCGTTCACTGATCACGTGTTTATCATACGGTGATCACGTGACTGAGAGGCGCTGATCACGTGACTGTGCCGTCAGTGATCACGTGGCTGAGCAGGCACTGATATCGTGACTGAGCATGCACTGATCATGTGCCGGGAGCCGGGGAGGCATTCCACTCTGGACAAAGGTCATGAGGAAGGAGGCTCGGCATACGCAAATGCGGGATCGAGCCTCAGGAGTCCACCCGGATATTCTCGAGCATCTCCCCCAAAAAAACCGGAGTCTGCCTACTGTATTGCTTTGTGCTCTCACCTCTGATTTCACTGGGGGCTGTCCCCCACCACCATCTCGCTCTCTCTGTCAAAGAGTTAACTTACAGCTCCAATTCATAAAGTTCCTTGTCATTCTTCCCTTTAACTTCCAGCTGAGTCTCCATCTGGAGCGCGGAACCCACCACGCTTACTAATTATGCCTGGGCTGCTAAGACCCACTCGAGAAGGTGTCTAGGGTGAGGCACCTTTCGCTATTCGAGAGGGCGCCTGCGGCCTACGTAAGTGGTGCAAACTTCTTGTCTTGAAGTTTGATTGGTCTTCCGCGTAAACCAAGCTACTCAGTCTCTTTTCTCCACCGAATTTTCCTACTGAGCTCTCCTCATACTATTATTCTTGACATCTCTGATTAGCATATAAATAGTCGCCTAGGCCATCTCTCCTTCGAATACCCTGGATCAGTTGGGGCTGGTCCCCGGCAGGTGGCGACCGAACAGGGACCTCAGGAGGCAATACTCAAAGAGCTGAGCAGACACGAACCACGCAATCAGCAGGCAATAAGCATGGAGCTCAGCAGTGACGAATCATGCTGCTCAACTGGCAATAATCAAGCACGTGACCAGGCAGGAATCACGCAGCTCAGCTGGCAATTGTCAAGCAGATGAGCCGACAGGAATCACGCAGCTCAGCTGGCAATTGTCATGCAGATGAGCCGGCAGGAATCACGCAGCTCAGCAGGCCCTGATCACGTGACTCTGCAGGCACTGATCACGTGGCTGATCAAGTCCAGATCACGTGACTGAGCATGCACTGATCACGTGGCTATCATGCACTGATGACGTGACTGCGCATGCACTGATGACGTGGCTGATCGGGCACTGATCACATGGCTCATCATGCACTGATCACGTGTTTATCAGGCAATGATCAGTGACTGACAGGCGCTGATCATGGGACTGTGCACGCACTGATCACGTGGCTATCATGCACTGATCACGTGACTGCGCATGCACTGATGACGTGGCTGTTCGGGCACTGATCACGTGTTTATCAGGCAGTGATCAGTGACTGACAGGCGCTGATCAGGGGACTGTGCACGCACTGATCAGGTGGCTGATCAGGAACTGACCACCTGACCGCGCATGCAGTGATCACGTGGCTGGTCGTTCACTGATCACGTGTTTATCATACGGTGATCACGTGACTGAGAGGCGCTGATCACGTGACTGTGCCGTCAGTGATCACGTGGCTGAGCAGGCACTGATATCGTGACTGAGCATGCACTGATCATGTGCCGGGAGCCGGGGAGGCATTCCACTCTGGACAAAGGTCATGAGGAAGGAGGCTCGGCATACGCAAATGCGGGATCGAGCCTCAGGAGTCCACCCGGATATTCTCGAGCATCTCCCCCCAAAAAACCGGAGTCTGCCTACTGTATTGCTTTGTGCTCTCACCTCTGATTTCACTGGGGGCTGTCCCCCACCACCATCTCGCTCTCTCTGTCAAAGAGTTAACTTACAGCTCCAATTCATAAAGTTCCTTGTCATTCTTCCCTTTAACTTCCAGCTGAGTCTCCATCTGGAGCGCGGAACCCACCACGCTTACTAATTATGCCTGGGCTGCTAAGACCCACTCGAGAAGGTGTCTAGGGTGAGGCACCTTTCGCTATTCGAGAGGGCGCCTGCGGCCTACGTAAGTGGTGCAAACTTCTTGTCTTGAAGTTTGATTGGTCTTCCGCGTAAACCAAGCTACTCAGTCTCTTTTCTCCACCGAATTTTCCTACTGAGCTCTCCTCATACTATTATTCTTGACATCTCTGATTAGCATATAAATAGTCGCCTAGGCCATCTCTCCTTCGAATACCCTGGATCAGTTGGGGCTGGTCCCCGGCAGGTGGCGACCGAACAGGGACCTCAGGAGGCAATACTCAAAGAGCTGAGCAGACACGAACCACGCAATCAGCAGGCAATAAGCATGGAGCTCAGCAGTGACGAATCATGCTGCTCAACTGGCAATAATCAAGCACGTGACCAGGCAGGAATCACGCAGCTCAGCTGGCAATTGTCAAGCAGATGAGCCGACAGGAATCACGCAGCTCAGCTGGCAATTGTCATGCAGATGAGCCGGCAGGAATCACGCAGCTCAGCAGGCCCTGATCACGTGACTCTGCAGGCACTGATCACGTGGCTGATCAAGTCCAGATCACGTGACTGAGCATGCACTGATCACGTGGCTATCATGCACTGATGACGTGACTGCGCATGCACTGATGACGTGGCTGATCGGGCACTGATCACATGGCTCATCATGCACTGATCACGTGTTTATCAGGCAATGATCAGTGACTGACAGGCGCTGATCATGGGACTGTGCACGCACTGATCACGTGGCTATCATGCACTGATCACGTGACTGCGCATGCACTGATGACGTGGCTGTTCGGGCACTGATCACGTGTTTATCAGGCAGTGATCAGTGACTGACAGGCGCTGATCAGGGGACTGTGCACGCACTGATCAGGTGGCTGATCAGGAACTGACCACCTGACCGCGCATGCAGTGATCACGTGGCTGGTCGTTCACTGATCACGTGTTTATCATACGGTGATCACGTGACTGAGAGGCGCTGATCACGTGACTGTGCCGTCAGTGATCACGTGGCTGAGCAGGCACTGATATCGTGACTGAGCATGCACTGATCATGTGCCGGGAGCCGGGGAGGCATTCCACTCTGGACAAAGGTCATGAGGAAGGAGGCTCGGCATACGCAAATGCGGGATCGAGCCTCAGGAGTCCACCCGGATATTCTCGAGCATCTCCCCCCAAAAAACCGGAGTCTGCCTACTGTATTGCTTTGTGCTCTCACCTCTGATTTCACTGGGGGCTGTCCCCCACCACCATCTCGCTCTCTCTGTCAAAGAGTTAACTTACAGCTCCAATTCATAAAGTTCCTTGTCATTCTTCCCTTTAACTTCCAGCTGAGTCTCCATCTGGAGCGCGGAACCCACCACGCTTACTAATTATGCCTGGGCTGCTAAGACCCACTCGAGAAGGTGTCTAGGGTGAGGCACCTTTCGCTATTCGAGAGGGCGCCTGCGGCCTACGTAAGTGGTGCAAACTTCTTGTCTTGAAGTTTGATTGGTCTTCCGCGTAAACCAAGCTACTCAGTCTCTTTTCTCCACCGAATTTTCCTACTGAGCTCTCCTCATACTATTATTCTTGACATCTCTGATTAGCATATAAATAGTCGCCTAGGCCATCTCTCCTTCGAATACCCTGGATCAGTTGGGGCTGGTCCCCGGCAGGTGGCGACCGAACAGGGACCTCAGGAGGCAATACTCAAAGAGCTGAGCAGACACGAACCACGCAATCAGCAGGCAATAAGCATGGAGCTCAGCAGTGACGAATCATGCTGCTCAACTGGCAATAATCAAGCACGTGACCAGGCAGGAATCACGCAGCTCAGCTGGCAATTGTCAAGCAGATGAGCCGACAGGAATCACGCAGCTCAGCTGGCAATTGTCATGCAGATGAGCCGGCAGGAATCACGCAGCTCAGCAGGCCCTGATCACGTGACTCTGCAGGCACTGATCACGTGGCTGATCAAGTCCAGATCACGTGACTGAGCATGCACTGATCACGTGGCTATCATGCACTGATGACGTGACTGCGCATGCACTGATGACGTGGCTGATCGGGCACTGATCACATGGCTCATCATGCACTGATCACGTGTTTATCAGGCAATGATCAGTGACTGACAGGCGCTGATCATGGGACTGTGCACGCACTGATCACGTGGCTATCATGCACTGATCACGTGACTGCGCATGCACTGATGACGTGGCTGTTCGGGCACTGATCACGTGTTTATCAGGCAGTGATCAGTGACTGACAGGCGCTGATCAGGGGACTGTGCACGCACTGATCAGGTGGCTGATCAGGAACTGACCACCTGACCGCGCATGCAGTGATCACGTGGCTGGTCGTTCACTGATCACGTGTTTATCATACGGTGATCACGTGACTGAGAGGCGCTGATCACGTGACTGTGCCGTCAGTGATCACGTGGCTGAGCAGGCACTGATATCGTGACTGAGCATGCACTGATCATGTGCCGGGAGCCGGGGAGGCATTCCACTCTGGACAAAGGTCATGAGGAAGGAGGCTCGGCATACGCAAATGCGGGATCGAGCCTCAGGAGTCCACCCGGATATTCTCGAGCATCTCCCCCCAAAAAAACCGGAGTCTGCCTACTGTATTGCTTTGTGCTCTCACCTCTGATTTCACTGGGGGCTGTCCCCCACCACCATCTCGCTCTCTCTGTCAAAGAGTTAACTTACAGCTCCAATTCATAAAGTTCCTTGTCATTCTTCCCTTTAACTTCCAGCTGAGTCTCCATCTGGAGCGCGGAACCCACCACGCTTACTAATTATGCCTGGGCTGCTAAGACCCACTCGAGAAGGTGTCTAGGGTGAGGCACCTTTCGCTATTCGAGAGGGCGCCTGCGGCCTACGTAAGTGGTGCAAACTTCTTGTCTTGAAGTTTGATTGGTCTTCCGCGTAAACCAAGCTACTCAGTCTCTTTTCTCCACCGAATTTTCCTACTGAGCTCTCCTCATACTATTATTCTTGACATCTCTGATTAGCATATAAATAGTCGCCTAGGCCATCTCTCCTTCGAATACCCTGGATCAGTTGGGGCTGGTCCCCGGCAGGTGGCGACCGAACAGGGACCTCAGGAGGCAATACTCAAAGAGCTGAGCAGACACGAACCACGCAATCAGCAGGCAATAAGCATGGAGCTCAGCAGTGACGAATCATGCTGCTCAACTGGCAATAATCAAGCACGTGACCAGGCAGGAATCACGCAGCTCAGCTGGCAATTGTCAAGCAGATGAGCCGACAGGAATCACGCAGCTCAGCTGGCAATTGTCATGCAGATGAGCCGGCAGGAATCACGCAGCTCAGCAGGCCCTGATCACGTGACTCTGCAGGCACTGATCACGTGGCTGATCAAGTCCAGATCACGTGACTGAGCATGCACTGATCACGTGGCTATCATGCACTGATGACGTGACTGCGCATGCACTGATGACGTGGCTGATCGGGCACTGATCACATGGCTCATCATGCACTGATCACGTGTTTATCAGGCAATGATCAGTGACTGACAGGCGCTGATCATGGGACTGTGCACGCACTGATCACGTGGCTATCATGCACTGATCACGTGACTGCGCATGCACTGATGACGTGGCTGTTCGGGCACTGATCACGTGTTTATCAGGCAGTGATCAGTGACTGACAGGCGCTGATCAGGGGACTGTGCACGCACTGATCAGGTGGCTGATCAGGAACTGACCACCTGACCGCGCATGCAGTGATCACGTGGCTGGTCGTTCACTGATCACGTGTTTATCATACGGTGATCACGTGACTGAGAGGCGCTGATCACGTGACTGTGCCGTCAGTGATCACGTGGCTGAGCAGGCACTGATATCGTGACTGAGCATGCACTGATCATGTGCCGGGAGCCGGGGAGGCATTCCACTCTGGACAAAGGTCATGAGGAAGGAGGCTCGGCATACGCAAATGCGGGATCGAGCCTCAGGAGTCCACCCGGATATTCTCGAGCATCTCCCCCCAAAAAAACCGGAGTCTGCCTACTGTATTGCTTTGTGCTCTCACCTCTGATTTCACTGGGGGCTGTCCCCCACCACCATCTCGCTCTCTCTGTCAAAGAGTTAACTTACAGCTCCAATTCATAAAGTTCCTTGTCATTCTTCCCTTTAACTTCCAGCTGAGTCTCCATCTGGAGCGCGGAACCCACCACGCTTACTAATTATGCCTGGGCTGCTAAGACCCACTCGAGAAGGTGTCTAGGGTGAGGCACCTTTCGCTATTCGAGAGGGCGCCTGCGGCCTACGTAAGTGGTGCAAACTTCTTGTCTTGAAGTTTGATTGGTCTTCCGCGTAAACCAAGCTACTCAGTCTCTTTTCTCCACCGAATTTTCCTACTGAGCTCTCCTCATACTATTATTCTTGACATCTCTGATTAGCATATAAATAGTCGCCTAGGCCATCTCTCCTTCGAATACCCTGGATCAGTTGGGGCTGGTCCCCGGCAGGTGGCGACCGAACAGGGACCTCAGGAGGCAATACTCAAAGAGCTGAGCAGACACGAACCACGCAATCAGCAGGCAATAAGCATGGAGCTCAGCAGTGACGAATCATGCTGCTCAACTGGCAATAATCAAGCACGTGACCAGGCAGGAATCACGCAGCTCAGCTGGCAATTGTCAAGCAGATGAGCCGACAGGAATCACGCAGCTCAGCTGGCAATTGTCATGCAGATGAGCCGGCAGGAATCACGCAGCTCAGCAGGCCCTGATCACGTGACTCTGCAGGCACTGATCACGTGGCTGATCAAGTCCAGATCACGTGACTGAGCATGCACTGATCACGTGGCTATCATGCACTGATGACGTGACTGCGCATGCACTGATGACGTGGCTGATCGGGCACTGATCACATGGCTCATCATGCACTGATCACGTGTTTATCAGGCAATGATCAGTGACTGACAGGCGCTGATCATGGGACTGTGCACGCACTGATCACGTGGCTATCATGCACTGATCACGTGACTGCGCATGCACTGATGACGTGGCTGTTCGGGCACTGATCACGTGTTTATCAGGCAGTGATCAGTGACTGACAGGCGCTGATCAGGGGACTGTGCACGCACTGATCAGGTGGCTGATCAGGAACTGACCACCTGACCGCGCATGCAGTGATCACGTGGCTGGTCGTTCACTGATCACGTGTTTATCATACGGTGATCACGTGACTGAGAGGCGCTGATCACGTGACTGTGCCGTCAGTGATCACGTGGCTGAGCAGGCACTGATATCGTGACTGAGCATGCACTGATCATGTGCCGGGAGCCGGGGAGGCATTCCACTCTGGACAAAGGTCATGAGGAAGGAGGCTCGGCATACGCAAATGCGGGATCGAGCCTCAGGAGTCCACCCGGATATTCTCGAGCATCTCCCCCCAAAAAACCGGAGTCTGCCTACTGTATTGCTTTGTGCTCTCACCTCTGATTTCACTGGGGGCTGTCCCCCACCACCATCTCGCTCTCTCTGTCAAAGAGTTAACTTACAGCTCCAATTCATAAAGTTCCTTGTCATTCTTCCCTTTAACTTCCAGCTGAGTCTCCATCTGGAGCGCGGAACCCACCACGCTTACTAATTATGCCTGGGCTGCTAAGACCCACTCGAGAAGGTGTCTAGGGTGAGGCACCTTTCGCTATTCGAGAGGGCGCCTGCGGCCTACGTAAGTGGTGCAAACTTCTTGTCTTGAAGTTTGATTGGTCTTCCGCGTAAACCAAGCTACTCAGTCTCTTTTCTCCACCGAATTTTCCTACTGAGCTCTCCTCATACTATTATTCTTGACATCTCTGATTAGCATATAAATAGTCGCCTAGGCCATCTCTCCTTCGAATACCCTGGATCAGTTGGGGCTGGTCCCCGGCAGGTGGCGACCGAACAGGGACCTCAGGAGGCAATACTCAAAGAGCTGAGCAGACACGAACCACGCAATCAGCAGGCAATAAGCATGGAGCTCAGCAGTGACGAATCATGCTGCTCAACTGGCAATAATCAAGCACGTGACCAGGCAGGAATCACGCAGCTCAGCTGGCAATTGTCAAGCAGATGAGCCGACAGGAATCACGCAGCTCAGCTGGCAATTGTCATGCAGATGAGCCGGCAGGAATCACGCAGCTCAGCAGGCCCTGATCACGTGACTCTGCAGGCACTGATCACGTGGCTGATCAAGTCCAGATCACGTGACTGAGCATGCACTGATCACGTGGCTATCATGCACTGATGACGTGACTGCGCATGCACTGATGACGTGGCTGATCGGGCACTGATCACATGGCTCATCATGCACTGATCACGTGTTTATCAGGCAATGATCAGTGACTGACAGGCGCTGATCATGGGACTGTGCACGCACTGATCACGTGGCTATCATGCACTGATCACGTGACTGCGCATGCACTGATGACGTGGCTGTTCGGGCACTGATCACGTGTTTATCAGGCAGTGATCAGTGACTGACAGGCGCTGATCAGGGGACTGTGCACGCACTGATCAGGTGGCTGATCAGGAACTGACCACCTGACCGCGCATGCAGTGATCACGTGGCTGGTCGTTCACTGATCACGTGTTTATCATACGGTGATCACGTGACTGAGAGGCGCTGATCACGTGACTGTGCCGTCAGTGATCACGTGGCTGAGCAGGCACTGATATCGTGACTGAGCATGCACTGATCATGTGCCGGGAGCCGGGGAGGCATTCCACTCTGGACAAAGGTCATGAGGAAGGAGGCTCGGCATACGCAAATGCGGGATCGAGCCTCAGGAGTCCACCCGGATATTCTCGAGCATCTCCCCCCAAAAAACCGGAGTCTGCCTACTGTATTGCTTTGTGCTCTCACCTCTGATTTCACTGGGGGCTGTCCCCCACCACCATCTCGCTCTCTCTGTCAAAGAGTTAACTTACAGCTCCAATTCATAAAGTTCCTTGTCATTCTTCCCTTTAACTTCCAGCTGAGTCTCCATCTGGAGCGCGGAACCCACCACGCTTACTAATTATGCCTGGGCTGCTAAGACCCACTCGAGAAGGTGTCTAGGGTGAGGCACCTTTCGCTATTCGAGAGGGCGCCTGCGGCCTACGTAAGTGGTGCAAACTTCTTGTCTTGAAGTTTGATTGGTCTTCCGCGTAAACCAAGCTACTCAGTCTCTTTTCTCCACCGAATTTTCCTACTGAGCTCTCCTCATACTATTATTCTTGACATCTCTGATTAGCATATAAATAGTCGCCTAGGCCATCTCTCCTTCGAATACCCTGGATCAGTTGGGGCTGGTCCCCGGCAGGTGGCGACCGAACAGGGACCTCAGGAGGCAATACTCAAAGAGCTGAGCAGACACGAACCACGCAATCAGCAGGCAATAAGCATGGAGCTCAGCAGTGACGAATCATGCTGCTCAACTGGCAATAATCAAGCACGTGACCAGGCAGGAATCACGCAGCTCAGCTGGCAATTGTCAAGCAGATGAGCCGACAGGAATCACGCAGCTCAGCTGGCAATTGTCATGCAGATGAGCCGGCAGGAATCACGCAGCTCAGCAGGCCCTGATCACGTGACTCTGCAGGCACTGATCACGTGGCTGATCAAGTCCAGATCACGTGACTGAGCATGCACTGATCACGTGGCTATCATGCACTGATGACGTGACTGCGCATGCACTGATGACGTGGCTGATCGGGCACTGATCACATGGCTCATCATGCACTGATCACGTGTTTATCAGGCAATGATCAGTGACTGACAGGCGCTGATCATGGGACTGTGCACGCACTGATCACGTGGCTATCATGCACTGATCACGTGACTGCGCATGCACTGATGACGTGGCTGTTCGGGCACTGATCACGTGTTTATCAGGCAGTGATCAGTGACTGACAGGCGCTGATCAGGGGACTGTGCACGCACTGATCAGGTGGCTGATCAGGAACTGACCACCTGACCGCGCATGCAGTGATCACGTGGCTGGTCGTTCACTGATCACGTGTTTATCATACGGTGATCACGTGACTGAGAGGCGCTGATCACGTGACTGTGCCGTCAGTGATCACGTGGCTGAGCAGGCACTGATATCGTGACTGAGCATGCACTGATCATGTGCCGGGAGCCGGGGAGGCATTCCACTCTGGACAAAGGTCATGAGGAAGGAGGCTCGGCATACGCAAATGCGGGATCGAGCCTCAGGAGTCCACCCGGATATTCTCGAGCATCTCCCCCAAAAAAACCGGAGTCTGCCTACTGTATTGCTTTGTGCTCTCACCTCTGATTTCACTGGGGGCTGTCCCCCACCACCATCTCGCTCTCTCTGTCAAAGAGTTAACTTACAGCTCCAATTCATAAAGTTCCTTGTCATTCTTCCCTTTAACTTCCAGCTGAGTCTCCATCTGGAGCGCGGAACCCACCACGCTTACTAATTATGCCTGGGCTGCTAAGACCCACTCGAGAAGGTGTCTAGGGTGAGGCACCTTTCGCTATTCGAGAGGGCGCCTGCGGCCTACGTAAGTGGTGCAAACTTCTTGTCTTGAAGTTTGATTGGTCTTCCGCGTAAACCAAGCTACTCAGTCTCTTTTCTCCACCGAATTTTCCTACTGAGCTCTCCTCATACTATTATTCTTGACATCTCTGATTAGCATATAAATAGTCGCCTAGGCCATCTCTCCTTCGAATACCCTGGATCAGTTGGGGCTGGTCCCCGGCAGGTGGCGACCGAACAGGGACCTCAGGAGGCAATACTCAAAGAGCTGAGCAGACACGAACCACGCAATCAGCAGGCAATAAGCATGGAGCTCAGCAGTGACGAATCATGCTGCTCAACTGGCAATAATCAAGCACGTGACCAGGCAGGAATCACGCAGCTCAGCTGGCAATTGTCAAGCAGATGAGCCGACAGGAATCACGCAGCTCAGCTGGCAATTCAATGCAGATGAGATGAGCAGGAATCACGCAGCTCAGCAGGCCCTGATCACGTGACTCTGCAGGCACTGATCACGTGGCTGATCAAGTCCAGATCACGTGACTGAGCATGCACTGATCACGTGGCTATCATGCACTGATGACGTGACTGCGCATGCACTGATGACGTGGCTGATCGGGCACTGATCACATGGCTCATCATGCACTGATCACGTGTTTATCAGGCAATGATCAGTGACTGACAGGCGCTGATCATGGGACTGTGCACGCACTGATCACGTGGCTATCATGCACTGATCACGTGACTGCGCATGCACTGATGACGTGGCTGTTCGGGCACTGATCACGTGTTTATCAGGCAGTGATCAGTGACTGACAGGCGCTGATCAGGGGACTGTGCACGCACTGATCAGGTGGCTGATCAGGAACTGACCACCTGACCGCGCATGCAGTGATCACGTGGCTGGTCGTTCACTGATCACGTGTTTATCATACGGTGATCACGTGACTGAGAGGCGCTGATCACGTGACTGTGCCGTCAGTGATCACGTGGCTGAGCAGGCACTGATATCGTGACTGAGCATGCACTGATCATGTGCCGGGAGCCGGGGAGGCATTCCACTCTGGACAAAGGTCATGAGGAAGGAGGCTCGGCATACGCAAATGCGGGATCGAGCCTCAGGAGTCCACCCGGATATTCTCGAGCATCTCCCCCCAAAAAAACCGGAGTCTGCCTACTGTATTGCTTTGTGCTCTCACCTCTGATTTCACTGGGGGCTGTCCCCCACCACCATCTCGCTCTCTCTGTCAAAGAGTTAACTTACAGCTCCAATTCATAAAGTTCCTTGTCATTCTTCCCTTTAACTTCCAGCTGAGTCTCCATCTGGAGCGCGGAACCCACCACGCTTACTAATTATGCCTGGGCTGCTAAGACCCACTCGAGAAGGTGTCTAGGGTGAGGCACCTTTCGCTATTCGAGAGGGCGCCTGCGGCCTACGTAAGTGGTGCAAACTTCTTGTCTTGAAGTTTGATTGGTCTTCCGCGTAAACCAAGCTACTCAGTCTCTTTTCTCCACCGAATTTTCCTACTGAGCTCTCCTCATACTATTATTCTTGACATCTCTGATTAGCATATAAATAGTCGCCTAGGCCATCTCTCCTTCGAATACCCTGGATCAGTTGGGGCTGGTCCCCGGCAGGTGGCGACCGAACAGGGACCTCAGGAGGCAATACTCAAAGAGCTGAGCAGACACGAACCACGCAATCAGCAGGCAATAAGCATGGAGCTCAGCAGTGACGAATCATGCTGCTCAACTGGCAATAATCAAGCACGTGACCAGGCAGGAATCACGCAGCTCAGCTGGCAATTGTCAAGCAGATGAGCCGACAGGAATCACGCAGCTCAGCTGGCAATTGTCATGCAGATGAGCCGGCAGGAATCACGCAGCTCAGCAGGCCCTGATCACGTGACTCTGCAGGCACTGATCACGTGGCTGATCAAGTCCAGATCACGTGACTGAGCATGCACTGATCACGTGGCTATCATGCACTGATGACGTGACTGCGCATGCACTGATGACGTGGCTGATCGGGCACTGATCACATGGCTCATCATGCACTGATCACGTGTTTATCAGGCAATGATCAGTGACTGACAGGCGCTGATCATGGGACTGTGCACGCACTGATCACGTGGCTATCATGCACTGATCACGTGACTGCGCATGCACTGATGACGTGGCTGTTCGGGCACTGATCACGTGTTTATCAGGCAGTGATCAGTGACTGACAGGCGCTGATCAGGGGACTGTGCACGCACTGATCAGGTGGCTGATCAGGAACTGACCACCTGACCGCGCATGCAGTGATCACGTGGCTGGTCGTTCACTGATCACGTGTTTATCATACGGTGATCACGTGACTGAGAGGCGCTGATCACGTGACTGTGCCGTCAGTGATCACGTGGCTGAGCAGGCACTGATATCGTGACTGAGCATGCACTGATCATGTGCCGGGAGCCGGGGAGGCATTCCACTCTGGACAAAGGTCATGAGGAAGGAGGCTCGGCATACGCAAATGCGGGATCGAGCCTCAGGAGTCCACCCGGATATTCTCGAGCATCTCCCCCCAAAAAAACCGGAGTCTGCCTACTGTATTGCTTTGTGCTCTCACCTCTGATTTCACTGGGGGCTGTCCCCCACCACCATCTCGCTCTCTCTGTCAAAGAGTTAACTTACAGCTCCAATTCATAAAGTTCCTTGTCATTCTTCCCTTTAACTTCCAGCTGAGTCTCCATCTGGAGCGCGGAACCCACCACGCTTACTAATTATGCCTGGGCTGCTAAGACCCACTCGAGAAGGTGTCTAGGGTGAGGCACCTTTCGCTATTCGAGAGGGCGCCTGCGGCCTACGTAAGTGGTGCAAACTTCTTGTCTTGAAGTTTGATTGGTCTTCCGCGTAAACCAAGCTACTCAGTCTCTTTTCTCCACCGAATTTTCCTACTGAGCTCTCCTCATACTATTATTCTTGACATCTCTGATTAGCATATAAATAGTCGCCTAGGCCATCTCTCCTTCGAATACCCTGGATCAGTTGGGGCTGGTCCCCGGCAGGTGGCGACCGAACAGGGACCTCAGGAGGCAATACTCAAAGAGCTGAGCAGACACGAACCACGCAATCAGCAGGCAATAAGCATGGAGCTCAGCAGTGACGAATCATGCTGCTCAACTGGCAATAATCAAGCACGTGACCAGGCAGGAATCACGCAGCTCAGCTGGCAATTGTCAAGCAGATGAGCCGACAGGAATCACGCAGCTCAGCTGGCAATTGTCATGCAGATGAGCCGGCAGGAATCACGCAGCTCAGCAGGCCCTGATCACGTGACTCTGCAGGCACTGATCACGTGGCTGATCAAGTCCAGATCACGTGACTGAGCATGCACTGATCACGTGGCTATCATGCACTGATGACGTGACTGCGCATGCACTGATGACGTGGCTGATCGGGCACTGATCACATGGCTCATCATGCACTGATCACGTGTTTATCAGGCAATGATCAGTGACTGACAGGCGCTGATCATGGGACTGTGCACGCACTGATCACGTGGCTATCATGCACTGATCACGTGACTGCGCATGCACTGATGACGTGGCTGTTCGGGCACTGATCACGTGTTTATCAGGCAGTGATCAGTGACTGACAGGCGCTGATCAGGGGACTGTGCACGCACTGATCAGGTGGCTGATCAGGAACTGACCACCTGACCGCGCATGCAGTGATCACGTGGCTGGTCGTTCACTGATCACGTGTTTATCATACGGTGATCACGTGACTGAGAGGCGCTGATCACGTGACTGTGCCGTCAGTGATCACGTGGCTGAGCAGGCACTGATATCGTGACTGAGCATGCACTGATCATGTGCCGGGAGCCGGGGAGGCATTCCACTCTGGACAAAGGTCATGAGGAAGGAGGCTCGGCATACGCAAATGCGGGATCGAGCCTCAGGAGTCCACCCGGATATTCTCGAGCATCTCCCCCCAAAAAAACCGGAGTCTGCCTACTGTATTGCTTTGTGCTCTCACCTCTGATTTCACTGGGGGCTGTCCCCCACCACCATCTCGCTCTCTCTGTCAAAGAGTTAACTTACAGCTCCAATTCATAAAGTTCCTTGTCATTCTTCCCTTTAACTTCCAGCTGAGTCTCCATCTGGAGCGCGGAACCCACCACGCTTACTAATTATGCCTGGGCTGCTAAGACCCACTCGAGAAGGTGTCTAGGGTGAGGCACCTTTCGCTATTCGAGAGGGCGCCTGCGGCCTACGTAAGTGGTGCAAACTTCTTGTCTTGAAGTTTGATTGGTCTTCCGCGTAAACCAAGCTACTCAGTCTCTTTTCTCCACCGAATTTTCCTACTGAGCTCTCCTCATACTATTATTCTTGACATCTCTGATTAGCATATAAATAGTCGCCTAGGCCATCTCTCCTTCGAATACCCTGGATCAGTTGGGGCTGGTCCCCGGCAGGTGGCGACCGAACAGGGACCTCAGGAGGCAATACTCAAAGAGCTGAGCAGACACGAACCACGCAATCAGCAGGCAATAAGCATGGAGCTCAGCAGTGACGAATCATGCTGCTCAACTGGCAATAATCAAGCACGTGACCAGGCAGGAATCACGCAGCTCAGCTGGCAATTGTCAAGCAGATGAGCCGACAGGAATCACGCAGCTCAGCTGGCAATTGTCATGCAGATGAGCCGGCAGGAATCACGCAGCTCAGCAGGCCCTGATCACGTGACTCTGCAGGCACTGATCACGTGGCTGATCAAGTCCAGATCACGTGACTGAGCATGCACTGATCACGTGGCTATCATGCACTGATGACGTGACTGCGCATGCACTGATGACGTGGCTGATCGGGCACTGATCACATGGCTCATCATGCACTGATCACGTGTTTATCAGGCAATGATCAGTGACTGACAGGCGCTGATCATGGGACTGTGCACGCACTGATCACGTGGCTATCATGCACTGATCACGTGACTGCGCATGCACTGATGACGTGGCTGTTCGGGCACTGATCACGTGTTTATCAGGCAGTGATCAGTGACTGACAGGCGCTGATCAGGGGACTGTGCACGCACTGATCAGGTGGCTGATCAGGAACTGACCACCTGACCGCGCATGCAGTGATCACGTGGCTGGTCGTTCACTGATCACGTGTTTATCATACGGTGATCACGTGACTGAGAGGCGCTGATCACGTGACTGTGCCGTCAGTGATCACGTGGCTGAGCAGGCACTGATATCGTGACTGAGCATGCACTGATCATGTGCCGGGAGCCGGGGAGGCATTCCACTCTGGACAAAGGTCATGAGGAAGGAGGCTCGGCATACGCAAATGCGGGATCGAGCCTCAGGAGTCCACCCGGATATTCTCGAGCATCTCCCCCCAAAAAAACCGGAGTCTGCCTACTGTATTGCTTTGTGCTCTCACCTCTGATTTCACTGGGGGCTGTCCCCCACCACCATCTCGCTCTCTCTGTCAAAGAGTTAACTTACAGCTCCAATTCATAAAGTTCCTTGTCATTCTTCCCTTTAACTTCCAGCTGAGTCTCCATCTGGAGCGCGGAACCCACCACGCTTACTAATTATGCCTGGGCTGCTAAGACCCACTCGAGAAGGTGTCTAGGGTGAGGCACCTTTCGCTATTCGAGAGGGCGCCTGCGGCCTACGTAAGTGGTGCAAACTTCTTGTCTTGAAGTTTGATTGGTCTTCCGCGTAAACCAAGCTACTCAGTCTCTTTTCTCCACCGAATTTTCCTACTGAGCTCTCCTCATACTATTATTCTTGACATCTCTGATTAGCATATAAATAGTCGCCTAGGCCATCTCTCCTTCGAATACCCTGGATCAGTTGGGGCTGGTCCCCGGCAGGTGGCGACCGAACAGGGACCTCAGGAGGCAATACTCAAAGAGCTGAGCAGACACGAACCACGCAATCAGCAGGCAATAAGCATGGAGCTCAGCAGTGACGAATCATGCTGCTCAACTGGCAATAATCAAGCACGTGACCAGGCAGGAATCACGCAGCTCAGCTGGCAATTGTCAAGCAGATGAGCCGACAGGAATCACGCAGCTCAGCTGGCAATTGTCATGCAGATGAGCCGGCAGGAATCACGCAGCTCAGCAGGCCCTGATCACGTGACTCTGCAGGCACTGATCACGTGGCTGATCAAGTCCAGATCACGTGACTGAGCATGCACTGATCACGTGGCTATCATGCACTGATGACGTGACTGCGCATGCACTGATGACGTGGCTGATCGGGCACTGATCACATGGCTCATCATGCACTGATCACGTGTTTATCAGGCAATGATCAGTGACTGACAGGCGCTGATCATGGGACTGTGCACGCACTGATCACGTGGCTATCATGCACTGATCACGTGACTGCGCATGCACTGATGACGTGGCTGTTCGGGCACTGATCACGTGTTTATCAGGCAGTGATCAGTGACTGACAGGCGCTGATCAGGGGACTGTGCACGCACTGATCAGGTGGCTGATCAGGAACTGACCACCTGACCGCGCATGCAGTGATCACGTGGCTGGTCGTTCACTGATCACGTGTTTATCATACGGTGATCACGTGACTGAGAGGCGCTGATCACGTGACTGTGCCGTCAGTGATCACGTGGCTGAGCAGGCACTGATATCGTGACTGAGCATGCACTGATCATGTGCCGGGAGCCGGGGAGGCATTCCACTCTGGACAAAGGTCATGAGGAAGGAGGCTCGGCATACGCAAATGCGGGATCGAGCCTCAGGAGTCCACCCGGATATTCTCGAGCATCTCCCCCCAAAAAAACCGGAGTCTGCCTACTGTATTGCTTTGTGCTCTCACCTCTGATTTCACTGGGGGCTGTCCCCCACCACCATCTCGCTCTCTCTGTCAAAGAGTTAACTTACAGCTCCAATTCATAAAGTTCCTTGTCATTCTTCCCTTTAACTTCCAGCTGAGTCTCCATCTGGAGCGCGGAACCCACCACGCTTACTAATTATGCCTGGGCTGCTAAGACCCACTCGAGAAGGTGTCTAGGGTGAGGCACCTTTCGCTATTCGAGAGGGCGCCTGCGGCCTACGTAAGTGGTGCAAACTTCTTGTCTTGAAGTTTGATTGGTCTTCCGCGTAAACCAAGCTACTCAGTCTCTTTTCTCCACCGAATTTTCCTACTGAGCTCTCCTCATACTATTATTCTTGACATCTCTGATTAGCATATAAATAGTCGCCTAGGCCATCTCTCCTTCGAATACCCTGGATCAGTTGGGGCTGGTCCCCGGCAGGTGGCGACCGAACAGGGACCTCAGGAGGCAATACTCAAAGAGCTGAGCAGACACGAACCACGCAATCAGCAGGCAATAAGCATGGAGCTCAGCAGTGACGAATCATGCTGCTCAACTGGCAATAATCAAGCACGTGACCAGGCAGGAATCACGCAGCTCAGCTGGCAATTGTCAAGCAGATGAGCCGACAGGAATCACGCAGCTCAGCTGGCAATTGTCATGCAGATGAGCCGGCAGGAATCACGCAGCTCAGCAGGCCCTGATCACGTGACTCTGCAGGCACTGATCACGTGGCTGATCAAGTCCAGATCACGTGACTGAGCATGCACTGATCACGTGGCTATCATGCACTGATGACGTGACTGCGCATGCACTGATGACGTGGCTGATCGGGCACTGATCACATGGCTCATCATGCACTGATCACGTGTTTATCAGGCAATGATCAGTGACTGACAGGCGCTGATCATGGGACTGTGCACGCACTGATCACGTGGCTATCATGCACTGATCACGTGACTGCGCATGCACTGATGACGTGGCTGTTCGGGCACTGATCACGTGTTTATCAGGCAGTGATCAGTGACTGACAGGCGCTGATCAGGGGACTGTGCACGCACTGATCAGGTGGCTGATCAGGAACTGACCACCTGACCGCGCATGCAGTGATCACGTGGCTGGTCGTTCACTGATCACGTGTTTATCATACGGTGATCACGTGACTGAGAGGCGCTGATCACGTGACTGTGCCGTCAGTGATCACGTGGCTGAGCAGGCACTGATATCGTGACTGAGCATGCACTGATCATGTGCCGGGAGCCGGGGAGGCATTCCACTCTGGACAAAGGTCATGAGGAAGGAGGCTCGGCATACGCAAATGCGGGATCGAGCCTCAGGAGTCCACCCGGATATTCTCGAGCATCTCCCCCCAAAAAAACCGGAGTCTGCCTACTGTATTGCTTTGTGCTCTCACCTCTGATTTCACTGGGGGCTGTCCCCCACCACCATCTCGCTCTCTCTGTCAAAGAGTTAACTTACAGCTCCAATTCATAAAGTTCCTTGTCATTCTTCCCTTTAACTTCCAGCTGAGTCTCCATCTGGAGCGCGGAACCCACCACGCTTACTAATTATGCCTGGGCTGCTAAGACCCACTCGAGAAGGTGTCTAGGGTGAGGCACCTTTCGCTATTCGAGAGGGCGCCTGCGGCCTACGTAAGTGGTGCAAACTTCTTGTCTTGAAGTTTGATTGGTCTTCCGCGTAAACCAAGCTACTCAGTCTCTTTTCTCCACCGAATTTTCCTACTGAGCTCTCCTCATACTATTATTCTTGACATCTCTGATTAGCATATAAATAGTCGCCTAGGCCATCTCTCCTTCGAATACCCTGGATCAGTTGGGGCTGGTCCCCGGCAGGTGGCGACCGAACAGGGACCTCAGGAGGCAATACTCAAAGAGCTGAGCAGACACGAACCACGCAATCAGCAGGCAATAAGCATGGAGCTCAGCAGTGACGAATCATGCTGCTCAACTGGCAATAATCAAGCACGTGACCAGGCAGGAATCACGCAGCTCAGCTGGCAATTGTCAAGCAGATGAGCCGACAGGAATCACGCAGCTCAGCTGGCAATTGTCATGCAGATGAGCCGGCAGGAATCACGCAGCTCAGCAGGCCCTGATCACGTGACTCTGCAGGCACTGATCACGTGGCTGATCAAGTCCAGATCACGTGACTGAGCATGCACTGATCACGTGGCTATCATGCACTGATGACGTGACTGCGCATGCACTGATGACGTGGCTGATCGGGCACTGATCACATGGCTCATCATGCACTGATCACGTGTTTATCAGGCAATGATCAGTGACTGACAGGCGCTGATCATGGGACTGTGCACGCACTGATCACGTGGCTATCATGCACTGATCACGTGACTGCGCATGCACTGATGACGTGGCTGTTCGGGCACTGATCACGTGTTTATCAGGCAGTGATCAGTGACTGACAGGCGCTGATCAGGGGACTGTGCACGCACTGATCAGGTGGCTGATCAGGAACTGACCACCTGACCGCGCATGCAGTGATCACGTGGCTGGTCGTTCACTGATCACGTGTTTATCATACGGTGATCACGTGACTGAGAGGCGCTGATCACGTGACTGTGCCGTCAGTGATCACGTGGCTGAGCAGGCACTGATATCGTGACTGAGCATGCACTGATCATGTGCCGGGAGCCGGGGAGGCATTCCACTCTGGACAAAGGTCATGAGGAAGGAGGCTCGGCATACGCAAATGCGGGATCGAGCCTCAGGAGTCCACCCGGATATTCTCGAGCATCTCCCCCCAAAAAAACCGGAGTCTGCCTACTGTATTGCTTTGTGCTCTCACCTCTGATTTCACTGGGGGCTGTCCCCCACCACCATCTCGCTCTCTCTGTCAAAGAGTTAACTTACAGCTCCAATTCATAAAGTTCCTTGTCATTCTTCCCTTTAACTTCCAGCTGAGTCTCCATCTGGAGCGCGGAACCCACCACGCTTACTAATTATGCCTGGGCTGCTAAGACCCACTCGAGAAGGTGTCTAGGGTGAGGCACCTTTCGCTATTCGAGAGGGCGCCTGCGGCCTACGTAAGTGGTGCAAACTTCTTGTCTTGAAGTTTGATTGGTCTTCCGCGTAAACCAAGCTACTCAGTCTCTTTTCTCCACCGAATTTTCCTACTGAGCTCTCCTCATACTATTATTCTTGACATCTCTGATTAGCATATAAATAGTCGCCTAGGCCATCTCTCCTTCGAATACCCTGGATCAGTTGGGGCTGGTCCCCGGCAGGTGGCGACCGAACAGGGACCTCAGGAGGCAATACTCAAAGAGCTGAGCAGACACGAACCACGCAATCAGCAGGCAATAAGCATGGAGCTCAGCAGTGACGAATCATGCTGCTCAACTGGCAATAATCAAGCACGTGACCAGGCAGGAATCACGCAGCTCAGCTGGCAATTGTCAAGCAGATGAGCCGACAGGAATCACGCAGCTCAGCTGGCAATTGTCATGCAGATGAGCCGGCAGGAATCACGCAGCTCAGCAGGCCCTGATCACGTGACTCTGCAGGCACTGATCACGTGGCTGATCAAGTCCAGATCACGTGACTGAGCATGCACTGATCACGTGGCTATCATGCACTGATGACGTGACTGCGCATGCACTGATGACGTGGCTGATCGGGCACTGATCACATGGCTCATCATGCACTGATCACGTGTTTATCAGGCAATGATCAGTGACTGACAGGCGCTGATCATGGGACTGTGCACGCACTGATCACGTGGCTATCATGCACTGATCACGTGACTGCGCATGCACTGATGACGTGGCTGTTCGGGCACTGATCACGTGTTTATCAGGCAGTGATCAGTGACTGACAGGCGCTGATCAGGGGACTGTGCACGCACTGATCAGGTGGCTGATCAGGAACTGACCACCTGACCGCGCATGCAGTGATCACGTGGCTGGTCGTTCACTGATCACGTGTTTATCATACGGTGATCACGTGACTGAGAGGCGCTGATCACGTGACTGTGCCGTCAGTGATCACGTGGCTGAGCAGGCACTGATATCGTGACTGAGCATGCACTGATCATGTGCCGGGAGCCGGGGAGGCATTCCACTCTGGACAAAGGTCATGAGGAAGGAGGCTCGGCATACGCAAATGCGGGATCGAGCCTCAGGAGTCCACCCGGATATTCTCGAGCATCTCCCCCCAAAAAAACCGGAGTCTGCCTACTGTATTGCTTTGTGCTCTCACCTCTGATTTCACTGGGGGCTGTCCCCCACCACCATCTCGCTCTCTCTGTCAAAGAGTTAACTTACAGCTCCAATTCATAAAGTTCCTTGTCATTCTTCCCTTTAACTTCCAGCTGAGTCTCCATCTGGAGCGCGGAACCCACCACGCTTACTAATTATGCCTGGGCTGCTAAGACCCACTCGAGAAGGTGTCTAGGGTGAGGCACCTTTCGCTATTCGAGAGGGCGCCTGCGGCCTACGTAAGTGGTGCAAACTTCTTGTCTTGAAGTTTGATTGGTCTTCCGCGTAAACCAAGCTACTCAGTCTCTTTTCTCCACCGAATTTTCCTACTGAGCTCTCCTCATACTATTATTCTTGACATCTCTGATTAGCATATAAATAGTCGCCTAGGCCATCTCTCCTTCGAATACCCTGGATCAGTTGGGGCTGGTCCCCGGCAGGTGGCGACCGAACAGGGACCTCAGGAGGCAATACTCAAAGAGCTGAGCAGACACGAACCACGCAATCAGCAGGCAATAAGCATGGAGCTCAGCAGTGACGAATCATGCTGCTCAACTGGCAATAATCAAGCACGTGACCAGGCAGGAATCACGCAGCTCAGCTGGCAATTGTCAAGCAGATGAGCCGACAGGAATCACGCAGCTCAGCTGGCAATTGTCATGCAGATGAGCCGGCAGGAATCACGCAGCTCAGCAGGCCCTGATCACGTGACTCTGCAGGCACTGATCACGTGGCTGATCAAGTCCAGATCACGTGACTGAGCATGCACTGATCACGTGGCTATCATGCACTGATGACGTGACTGCGCATGCACTGATGACGTGGCTGATCGGGCACTGATCACATGGCTCATCATGCACTGATCACGTGTTTATCAGGCAATGATCAGTGACTGACAGGCGCTGATCATGGGACTGTGCACGCACTGATCACGTGGCTATCATGCACTGATCACGTGACTGCGCATGCACTGATGACGTGGCTGTTCGGGCACTGATCACGTGTTTATCAGGCAGTGATCAGTGACTGACAGGCGCTGATCAGGGGACTGTGCACGCACTGATCAGGTGGCTGATCAGGAACTGACCACCTGACCGCGCATGCAGTGATCACGTGGCTGGTCGTTCACTGATCACGTGTTTATCATACGGTGATCACGTGACTGAGAGGCGCTGATCACGTGACTGTGCCGTCAGTGATCACGTGGCTGAGCAGGCACTGATATCGTGACTGAGCATGCACTGATCATGTGCCGGGAGCCGGGGAGGCATTCCACTCTGGACAAAGGTCATGAGGAAGGAGGCTCGGCATACGCAAATGCGGGATCGAGCCTCAGGAGTCCACCCGGATATTCTCGAGCATCTCCCCCCAAAAAACCGGAGTCTGCCTACTGTATTGCTTTGTGCTCTCACCTCTGATTTCACTGGGGGCTGTCCCCCACCACCATCTCGCTCTCTCTGTCAAAGAGTTAACTTACAGCTCCAATTCATAAAGTTCCTTGTCATTCTTCCCTTTAACTTCCAGCTGAGTCTCCATCTGGAGCGCGGAACCCACCACGCTTACTAATTATGCCTGGGCTGCTAAGACCCACTCGAGAAGGTGTCTAGGGTGAGGCACCTTTCGCTATTCGAGAGGGCGCCTGCGGCCTACGTAAGTGGTGCAAACTTCTTGTCTTGAAGTTTGATTGGTCTTCCGCGTAAACCAAGCTACTCAGTCTCTTTTCTCCACCGAATTTTCCTACTGAGCTCTCCTCATACTATTATTCTTGACATCTCTGATTAGCATATAAATAGTCGCCTAGGCCATCTCTCCTTCGAATACCCTGGATCAGTTGGGGCTGGTCCCCGGCAGGTGGCGACCGAACAGGGACCTCAGGAGGCAATACTCAAAGAGCTGAGCAGACACGAACCACGCAATCAGCAGGCAATAAGCATGGAGCTCAGCAGTGACGAATCATGCTGCTCAACTGGCAATAATCAAGCACGTGACCAGGCAGGAATCACGCAGCTCAGCTGGCAATTGTCAAGCAGATGAGCCGACAGGAATCACGCAGCTCAGCTGGCAATTGTCATGCAGATGAGCCGGCAGGAATCACGCAGCTCAGCAGGCCCTGATCACGTGACTCTGCAGGCACTGATCACGTGGCTGATCAAGTCCAGATCACGTGACTGAGCATGCACTGATCACGTGGCTATCATGCACTGATGACGTGACTGCGCATGCACTGATGACGTGGCTGATCGGGCACTGATCACATGGCTCATCATGCACTGATCACGTGTTTATCAGGCAATGATCAGTGACTGACAGGCGCTGATCAGGGGACTGTGCACGCACTGATCAGGTGGCTGATCAGGAACTGACCACCTGACTGCGCATGCAGTGATCACGTGGCTGGTCGTTCACTGATCACGTGTTTATCATACGGTGATCACGTGACTGAGAGGCGCTGATCACGTGACTGTGCCGTCAGTGATCACGTGGCTGAGCAGGCACTGATATCGTGACTGAGCATGCACTGATCATGTGCCGGGAGCCGGGGAGGCATTCCACTCTGGACAAAGGTCATGAGGAAGGAGGCTCGGCATACGCAAATGCGGGATCGAGCCTCAGGAGTCCACCCGGATATTCTCGAGCATCTCCCCCCAAAAAAACCGGAGTCTGCCTACTGTATTGCTTTGTGCTCTCACCTCTGATTTCACTGGGGGCTGTCCCCCACCACCATCTCGCTCTCTCTGTCAAAGAGTTAACTTACAGCTCCAATTCATAAAGTTCCTTGTCATTCTTCCCTTTAACTTCCAGCTGAGTCTCCATCTGGAGCGCGGAACCCACCACGCTTACTAATTATGCCTGGGCTGCTAAGACCCACTCGAGAAGGTGTCTAGGGTGAGGCACCTTTCGCTATTCGAGAGGGCGCCTGCGGCCTACGTAAGTGGTGCAAACTTCTTGTCTTGAAGTTTGATTGGTCTTCCGCGTAAACCAAGCTACTCAGTCTCTTTTCTCCACCGAATTTTCCTACTGAGCTCTCCTCATACTATTATTCTTGACATCTCTGATTAGCATATAAATAGTCGCCTAGGCCATCTCTCCTTCGAATACCCTGGATCAGTTGGGGCTGGTCCCCGGCAGGTGGCGACCGAACAGGGACCTCAGGAGGCAATACTCAAAGAGCTGAGCAGACACGAACCACGCAATCAGCAGGCAATAAGCATGGAGCTCAGCAGTGACGAATCATGCTGCTCAACTGGCAATAATCAAGCACGTGACCAGGCAGGAATCACGCAGCTCAGCTGGCAATTGTCAAGCAGATGAGCCGACAGGAATCACGCAGCTCAGCTGGCAATTGTCATGCAGATGAGCCGGCAGGAATCACGCAGCTCAGCAGGCCCTGATCACGTGACTCTGCAGGCACTGATCACGTGGCTGATCAAGTCCAGATCACGTGACTGAGCATGCACTGATCACGTGGCTATCATGCACTGATGACGTGACTGCGCATGCACTGATGACGTGGCTGATCGGGCACTGATCACATGGCTCATCATGCACTGATCACGTGTTTATCAGGCAATGATCAGTGACTGACAGGCGCTGATCATGGGACTGTGCACGCACTGATCACGTGGCTATCATGCACTGATCACGTGACTGCGCATGCACTGATGACGTGGCTGTTCGGGCACTGATCACGTGTTTATCAGGCAGTGATCAGTGACTGACAGGCGCTGATCAGGGGACTGTGCACGCACTGATCAGGTGGCTGATCAGGAACTGACCACCTGACCGCGCATGCAGTGATCACGTGGCTGGTCGTTCACTGATCACGTGTTTATCATACGGTGATCACGTGACTGAGAGGCGCTGATCACGTGACTGTGCCGTCAGTGATCACGTGGCTGAGCAGGCACTGATATCGTGACTGAGCATGCACTGATCATGTGCCGGGAGCCGGGGAGGCATTCCACTCTGGACAAAGGTCATGAGGAAGGAGGCTCGGCATACGCAAATGCGGGATCGAGCCTCAGGAGTCCACCCGGATATTCTCGAGCATCTCCCCCCAAAAAAACCGGAGTCTGCCTACTGTATTGCTTTGTGCTCTCACCTCTGATTTCACTGGGGGCTGTCCCCCACCACCATCTCGCTCTCTCTGTCAAAGAGTTAACTTACAGCTCCAATTCATAAAGTTCCTTGTCATTCTTCCCTTTAACTTCCAGCTGAGTCTCCATCTGGAGCGCGGAACCCACCACGCTTACTAATTATGCCTGGGCTGCTAAGACCCACTCGAGAAGGTGTCTAGGGTGAGGCACCTTTCGCTATTCGAGAGGGCGCCTGCGGCCTACGTAAGTGGTGCAAACTTCTTGTCTTGAAGTTTGATTGGTCTTCCGCGTAAACCAAGCTACTCAGTCTCTTTTCTCCACCGAATTTTCCTACTGAGCTCTCCTCATACTATTATTCTTGACATCTCTGATTAGCATATAAATAGTCGCCTAGGCCATCTCTCCTTCGAATACCCTGGATCAGTTGGGGCTGGTCCCCGGCAGGTGGCGACCGAACAGGGACCTCAGGAGGCAATACTCAAAGAGCTGAGCAGACACGAACCACGCAATCAGCAGGCAATAAGCATGGAGCTCAGCAGTGACGAATCATGCTGCTCAACTGGCAATAATCAAGCACGTGACCAGGCAGGAATCACGCAGCTCAGCTGGCAATTGTCAAGCAGATGAGCCGACAGGAATCACGCAGCTCAGCTGGCAATTGTCATGCAGATGAGCCGGCAGGAATCACGCAGCTCAGCAGGCCCTGATCACGTGACTCTGCAGGCACTGATCACGTGGCTGATCAAGTCCAGATCACGTGACTGAGCATGCACTGATCACGTGGCTATCATGCACTGATGACGTGACTGCGCATGCACTGATGACGTGGCTGATCGGGCACTGATCACATGGCTCATCATGCACTGATCACGTGTTTATCAGGCAATGATCAGTGACTGACAGGCGCTGATCATGGGACTGTGCACGCACTGATCACGTGGCTATCATGCACTGATCACGTGACTGCGCATGCACTGATGACGTGGCTGTTCGGGCACTGATCACGTGTTTATCAGGCAGTGATCAGTGACTGACAGGCGCTGATCAGGGGACTGTGCACGCACTGATCAGGTGGCTGATCAGGAACTGACCACCTGACCGCGCATGCAGTGATCACGTGGCTGGTCGTTCACTGATCACGTGTTTATCATACGGTGATCACGTGACTGAGAGGCGCTGATCACGTGACTGTGCCGTCAGTGATCACGTGGCTGAGCAGGCACTGATATCGTGACTGAGCATGCACTGATCATGTGCCGGGAGCCGGGGAGGCATTCCACTCTGGACAAAGGTCATGAGGAAGGAGGCTCGGCATACGCAAATGCGGGATCGAGCCTCAGGAGTCCACCCGGATATTCTCGAGCATCTCCCCCCAAAAAAACCGGAGTCTGCCTACTGTATTGCTTTGTGCTCTCACCTCTGATTTCACTGGGGGCTGTCCCCCACCACCATCTCGCTCTCTCTGTCAAAGAGTTAACTTACAGCTCCAATTCATAAAGTTCCTTGTCATTCTTCCCTTTAACTTCCAGCTGAGTCTCCATCTGGAGCGCGGAACCCACCACGCTTACTAATTATGCCTGGGCTGCTAAGACCCACTCGAGAAGGTGTCTAGGGTGAGGCACCTTTCGCTATTCGAGAGGGCGCCTGCGGCCTACGTAAGTGGTGCAAACTTCTTGTCTTGAAGTTTGATTGGTCTTCCGCGTAAACCAAGCTACTCAGTCTCTTTTCTCCACCGAATTTTCCTACTGAGCTCTCCTCATACTATTATTCTTGACATCTCTGATTAGCATATAAATAGTCGCCTAGGCCATCTCTCCTTCGAATACCCTGGATCAGTTGGGGCTGGTCCCCGGCAGGTGGCGACCGAACAGGGACCTCAGGAGGCAATACTCAAAGAGCTGAGCAGACACGAACCACGCAATCAGCAGGCAATAAGCATGGAGCTCAGCAGTGACGAATCATGCTGCTCAACTGGCAATAATCAAGCACGTGACCAGGCAGGAATCACGCAGCTCAGCTGGCAATTGTCAAGCAGATGAGCCGACAGGAATCACGCAGCTCAGCTGGCAATTGTCATGCAGATGAGCCGGCAGGAATCACGCAGCTCAGCAGGCCCTGATCACGTGACTCTGCAGGCACTGATCACGTGGCTGATCAAGTCCAGATCACGTGACTGAGCATGCACTGATCACGTGGCTATCATGCACTGATGACGTGACTGCGCATGCACTGATGACGTGGCTGATCGGGCACTGATCACATGGCTCATCATGCACTGATCACGTGTTTATCAGGCAATGATCAGTGACTGACAGGCGCTGATCATGGGACTGTGCACGCACTGATCACGTGGCTATCATGCACTGATCACGTGACTGCGCATGCACTGATGACGTGGCTGTTCGGGCACTGATCACGTGTTTATCAGGCAGTGATCAGTGACTGACAGGCGCTGATCAGGGGACTGTGCACGCACTGATCAGGTGGCTGATCAGGAACTGACCACCTGACCGCGCATGCAGTGATCACGTGGCTGGTCGTTCACTGATCACGTGTTTATCATACGGTGATCACGTGACTGAGAGGCGCTGATCACGTGACTGTGCCGTCAGTGATCACGTGGCTGAGCAGGCACTGATATCGTGACTGAGCATGCACTGATCATGTGCCGGGAGCCGGGGAGGCATTCCACTCTGGACAAAGGTCATGAGGAAGGAGGCTCGGCATACGCAAATGCGGGATCGAGCCTCAGGAGTCCACCCGGATATTCTCGAGCATCTCCCCCCAAAAAAACCGGAGTCTGCCTACTGTATTGCTTTGTGCTCTCACCTCTGATTTCACTGGGGGCTGTCCCCCACCACCATCTCGCTCTCTCTGTCAAAGAGTTAACTTACAGCTCCAATTCATAAAGTTCCTTGTCATTCTTCCCTTTAACTTCCAGCTGAGTCTCCATCTGGAGCGCGGAACCCACCACGCTTACTAATTATGCCTGGGCTGCTAAGACCCACTCGAGAAGGTGTCTAGGGTGAGGCACCTTTCGCTATTCGAGAGGGCGCCTGCGGCCTACGTAAGTGGTGCAAACTTCTTGTCTTGAAGTTTGATTGGTCTTCCGCGTAAACCAAGCTACTCAGTCTCTTTTCTCCACCGAATTTTCCTACTGAGCTCTCCTCATACTATTATTCTTGACATCTCTGATTAGCATATAAATAGTCGCCTAGGCCATCTCTCCTTCGAATACCCTGGATCAGTTGGGGCTGGTCCCCGGCAGGTGGCGACCGAACAGGGACCTCAGGAGGCAATACTCAAAGAGCTGAGCAGACACGAACCACGCAATCAGCAGGCAATAAGCATGGAGCTCAGCAGTGACGAATCATGCTGCTCAACTGGCAATAATCAAGCACGTGACCAGGCAGGAATCACGCAGCTCAGCTGGCAATTGTCAAGCAGATGAGCCGACAGGAATCACGCAGCTCAGCTGGCAATTGTCATGCAGATGAGCCGGCAGGAATCACGCAGCTCAGCAGGCCCTGATCACGTGACTCTGCAGGCACTGATCACGTGGCTGATCAAGTCCAGATCACGTGACTGAGCATGCACTGATCACGTGGCTATCATGCACTGATGACGTGACTGCGCATGCACTGATGACGTGGCTGATCGGGCACTGATCACATGGCTCATCATGCACTGATCACGTGTTTATCAGGCAATGATCAGTGACTGACAGGCGCTGATCATGGGACTGTGCACGCACTGATCACGTGGCTATCATGCACTGATCACGTGACTGCGCATGCACTGATGACGTGGCTGTTCGGGCACTGATCACGTGTTTATCAGGCAGTGATCAGTGACTGACAGGCGCTGATCAGGGGACTGTGCACGCACTGATCAGGTGGCTGATCAGGAACTGACCACCTGACCGCGCATGCAGTGATCACGTGGCTGGTCGTTCACTGATCACGTGTTTATCATACGGTGATCACGTGACTGAGAGGCGCTGATCACGTGACTGTGCCGTCAGTGATCACGTGGCTGAGCAGGCACTGATATCGTGACTGAGCATGCACTGATCATGTGCCGGGAGCCGGGGAGGCATTCCACTCTGGACAAAGGTCATGAGGAAGGAGGCTCGGCATACGCAAATGCGGGATCGAGCCTCAGGAGTCCACCCGGATATTCTCGAGCATCTCCCCCCAAAAAAACCGGAGTCTGCCTACTGTATTGCTTTGTGCTCTCACCTCTGATTTCACTGGGGGCTGTCCCCCACCACCATCTCGCTCTCTCTGTCAAAGAGTTAACTTACAGCTCCAATTCATAAAGTTCCTTGTCATTCTTCCCTTTAACTTCCAGCTGAGTCTCCATCTGGAGCGCGGAACCCACCACGCTTACTAATTATGCCTGGGCTGCTAAGACCCACTCGAGAAGGTGTCTAGGGTGAGGCACCTTTCGCTATTCGAGAGGGCGCCTGCGGCCTACGTAAGTGGTGCAAACTTCTTGTCTTGAAGTTTGATTGGTCTTCCGCGTAAACCAAGCTACTCAGTCTCTTTTCTCCACCGAATTTTCCTACTGAGCTCTCCTCATACTATTATTCTTGACATCTCTGATTAGCATATAAATAGTCGCCTAGGCCATCTCTCCTTCGAATACCCTGGATCAGTTGGGGCTGGTCCCCGGCAGGTGGCGACCGAACAGGGACCTCAGGAGGCAATACTCAAAGAGCTGAGCAGACACGAACCACGCAATCAGCAGGCAATAAGCATGGAGCTCAGCAGTGACGAATCATGCTGCTCAACTGGCAATAATCAAGCACGTGACCAGGCAGGAATCACGCAGCTCAGCTGGCAATTGTCAAGCAGATGAGCCGACAGGAATCACGCAGCTCAGCTGGCAATTGTCATGCAGATGAGCCGGCAGGAATCACGCAGCTCAGCAGGCCCTGATCACGTGACTCTGCAGGCACTGATCACGTGGCTGATCAAGTCCAGATCACGTGACTGAGCATGCACTGATCACGTGGCTATCATGCACTGATGACGTGACTGCGCATGCACTGATGACGTGGCTGATCGGGCACTGATCACATGGCTCATCATGCACTGATCACGTGTTTATCAGGCAATGATCAGTGACTGACAGGCGCTGATCATGGGACTGTGCACGCACTGATCACGTGGCTATCATGCACTGATCACGTGACTGCGCATGCACTGATGACGTGGCTGTTCGGGCACTGATCACGTGTTTATCAGGCAGTGATCAGTGACTGACAGGCGCTGATCAGGGGACTGTGCACGCACTGATCAGGTGGCTGATCAGGAACTGACCACCTGACCGCGCATGCAGTGATCACGTGGCTGGTCGTTCACTGATCACGTGTTTATCATACGGTGATCACGTGACTGAGAGGCGCTGATCACGTGACTGTGCCGTCAGTGATCACGTGGCTGAGCAGGCACTGATATCGTGACTGAGCATGCACTGATCATGTGCCGGGAGCCGGGGAGGCATTCCACTCTGGACAAAGGTCATGAGGAAGGAGGCTCGGCATACGCAAATGCGGGATCGAGCCTCAGGAGTCCACCCGGATATTCTCGAGCATCTCCCCCCAAAAAAACCGGAGTCTGCCTACTGTATTGCTTTGTGCTCTCACCTCTGATTTCACTGGGGGCTGTCCCCCACCACCATCTCGCTCTCTCTGTCAAAGAGTTAACTTACAGCTCCAATTCATAAAGTTCCTTGTCATTCTTCCCTTTAACTTCCAGCTGAGTCTCCATCTGGAGCGCGGAACCCACCACGCTTACTAATTATGCCTGGGCTGCTAAGACCCACTCGAGAAGGTGTCTAGGGTGAGGCACCTTTCGCTATTCGAGAGGGCGCCTGCGGCCTACGTAAGTGGTGCAAACTTCTTGTCTTGAAGTTTGATTGGTCTTCCGCGTAAACCAAGCTACTCAGTCTCTTTTCTCCACCGAATTTTCCTACTGAGCTCTCCTCATACTATTATTCTTGACATCTCTGATTAGCATATAAATAGTCGCCTAGGCCATCTCTCCTTCGAATACCCTGGATCAGTTGGGGCTGGTCCCCGGCAGGTGGCGACCGAACAGGGACCTCAGGAGGCAATACTCAAAGAGCTGAGCAGACACGAACCACGCAATCAGCAGGCAATAAGCATGGAGCTCAGCAGTGACGAATCATGCTGCTCAACTGGCAATAATCAAGCACGTGACCAGGCAGGAATCACGCAGCTCAGCTGGCAATTGTCAAGCAGATGAGCCGACAGGAATCACGCAGCTCAGCTGGCAATTGTCATGCAGATGAGCCGGCAGGAATCACGCAGCTCAGCAGGCCCTGATCACGTGACTCTGCAGGCACTGATCACGTGGCTGATCAAGTCCAGATCACGTGACTGAGCATGCACTGATCACGTGGCTATCATGCACTGATGACGTGACTGCGCATGCACTGATGACGTGGCTGATCGGGCACTGATCACATGGCTCATCATGCACTGATCACGTGTTTATCAGGCAATGATCAGTGACTGACAGGCGCTGATCATGGGACTGTGCACGCACTGATCACGTGGCTATCATGCACTGATCACGTGACTGCGCATGCACTGATGACGTGGCTGTTCGGGCACTGATCACGTGTTTATCAGGCAGTGATCAGTGACTGACAGGCGCTGATCAGGGGACTGTGCACGCACTGATCAGGTGGCTGATCAGGAACTGACCACCTGACCGCGCATGCAGTGATCACGTGGCTGGTCGTTCACTGATCACGTGTTTATCATACGGTGATCACGTGACTGAGAGGCGCTGATCACGTGACTGTGCCGTCAGTGATCACGTGGCTGAGCAGGCACTGATATCGTGACTGAGCATGCACTGATCATGTGCCGGGAGCCGGGGAGGCATTCCACTCTGGACAAAGGTCATGAGGAAGGAGGCTCGGCATACGCAAATGCGGGATCGAGCCTCAGGAGTCCACCCGGATATTCTCGAGCATCTCCCCCCAAAAAACCGGAGTCTGCCTACTGTATTGCTTTGTGCTCTCACCTCTGATTTCACTGGGGGCTGTCCCCCACCACCATCTCGCTCTCTCTGTCAAAGAGTTAACTTACAGCTCCAATTCATAAAGTTCCTTGTCATTCTTCCCTTTAACTTCCAGCTGAGTCTCCATCTGGAGCGCGGAACCCACCACGCTTACTAATTATGCCTGGGCTGCTAAGACCCACTCGAGAAGGTGTCTAGGGTGAGGCACCTTTCGCTATTCGAGAGGGCGCCTGCGGCCTACGTAAGTGGTGCAAACTTCTTGTCTTGAAGTTTGATTGGTCTTCCGCGTAAACCAAGCTACTCAGTCTCTTTTCTCCACCGAATTTTCCTACTGAGCTCTCCTCATACTATTATTCTTGACATCTCTGATTAGCATATAAATAGTCGCCTAGGCCATCTCTCCTTCGAATACCCTGGATCAGTTGGGGCTGGTCCCCGGCAGGTGGCGACCGAACAGGGACCTCAGGAGGCAATACTCAAAGAGCTGAGCAGACACGAACCACGCAATCAGCAGGCAATAAGCATGGAGCTCAGCAGTGACGAATCATGCTGCTCAACTGGCAATAATCAAGCACGTGACCAGGCAGGAATCACGCAGCTCAGCTGGCAATTGTCAAGCAGATGAGCCGACAGGAATCACGCAGCTCAGCTGGCAATTGTCATGCAGATGAGCCGGCAGGAATCACGCAGCTCAGCAGGCCCTGATCACGTGACTCTGCAGGCACTGATCACGTGGCTGATCAAGTCCAGATCACGTGACTGAGCATGCACTGATCACGTGGCTATCATGCACTGATGACGTGACTGCGCATGCACTGATGACGTGGCTGATCGGGCACTGATCACATGGCTCATCATGCACTGATCACGTGTTTATCAGGCAATGATCAGTGACTGACAGGCGCTGATCATGGGACTGTGCACGCACTGATCACGTGGCTATCATGCACTGATCACGTGACTGCGCATGCACTGATGACGTGGCTGTTCGGGCACTGATCACGTGTTTATCAGGCAGTGATCAGTGACTGACAGGCGCTGATCAGGGGACTGTGCACGCACTGATCAGGTGGCTGATCAGGAACTGACCACCTGACCGCGCATGCAGTGATCACGTGGCTGGTCGTTCACTGATCACGTGTTTATCATAGGGTGATCACGTGACTGAGAGGCGCTGATCACGTGACTGTGCCGTCAGTGATCACGTGGCTGAGCAGGCACTGATATCGTGACTGAGCATGCACTGATCATGTGCCGGGAGCCGGGGAGGCATTCCACTCTGGACAAAGGTCATGAGGAAGGAGGCTCGGCATACGCAAATTCGGGATCGAGCCTCAGGAGTCCACCCGGATATTCTCGAGCATCTCCCCCCAAAAAAACCGGAGTCTGCCTACTGTATTGCTTTGTGCTCTCACCTCTGATTTCACTGGGGGCTGTCCCCCACCACCATCTCGCTCTCTCTGTCAAAGAGTTAACTTACAGCTCCAATTCATAAAGTTCCTTGTCATTCTTCCCTTTAACTTCCAGCTGAGTCTCCATCTGGAGCGCGGAACCCACCACGCTTACTAATTATGCCTGGGCTGCTAAGACCCACTCGAGAAGGTGTCTAGGGTGAGGCACCTTTCGCTATTCGAGAGGGCGCCTGCGGCCTACGTAAGTGGTGCAAACTTCTTGTCTTGAAGTTTGATTGGTCTTCCGCGTAAACCAAGCTACTCAGTCTCTTTTCTCCACCGAATTTTCCTACTGAGCTCTCCTCATACTATTATTCTTGACGTCTCTGATTAGCATATAAATAGTCGCCTAGGCCATCTCTCCTTCGAATACCCTGGATCAGTTGGGGCTGGTCCCCGGCAGGTGGCGACCGAACAGGGACCTCAGGAGGCGATACTCAAAGAGCTGAGCAGACACGAACCACGCAATCAGCAGGCAATAAGCATGGAGCTCAGCAGTGACGAATCATGCTGCTCAACTGGCAATAATCAAGCACGTGACCAGGCAGGAATCACGCAGCTCAGCTGGCAATTGTCAAGCAGATGAGCCGACAGGAATCACGCAGCTCAGCTGGCAATTGTCATGCAGATGAGCCGGCAGGAATCACGCAGCTCAGCAGGCCCTGATCACGTGACTCTGCAGGCACTGATCACGTGGCTGATCAAGTCCAGATCACGTGACTGAGCATGCACTGATCACGTGGCTATCATGCACTGATGACGTGACTGCGCATGCACTGATGACGTGGCTGATCGGGCACTGATCACATGGCTCATCATGCACTGATCACGTGTTTATCAGGCAATGATCAGTGACGGACAGGCGCTGATCATGGGACTGTGCACGCACTGATCACGTGGCTATCATGCACTGATCACGTGACTGCGCATGCACTGATGACGTGGCTGTTCGGGCACTGATCACGTGTTTATCAGGCAGTGATCAGTGACTGACAGGCGCTGATCAGGGGACTGTGCACGCACTGATCAGGTGGCTGATCAGGAACTGACCACCTGACCGCGCATGCAGTGATCACGTGGCTGGTCGTTCACTGATCACGTGTTTATCATACGGTGATCACGTGACTGAGAGGCGCTGATCACGTGACTGTGCCGTCAGTGATCACGTGGCTGAGCAGGCACTGATATCGTGACTGAGCATGCACTGATCATGTGCCGGGAGCCGGGGAGGCATTCCACTCTGGACAAAGGTCATGAGGAAGGAGGCTCGGCATACGCAAATGCGGGATCGAGCCTCAGGAGTCCACCCGGATATTCTCGAGCATCTCCCCCCAAAAAACCGGAGTCTGCCTACTGTATTGCTTTGTGCTCTCACCTCTGATTTCACTGGGGGCTGTCCCCCACCACCATCTCGCTCTCTCTGTCAAAGAGTTAACTTACAGCTCCAATTCATAAAGTTCCTTGTCATTCTTCCCTTTAACTTCCAGCTGAGTCTCCATCTGGAGCGCGGAACCCACCACGCTTACTAATTATGCCTGGGCTGCTAAGACCCACTCGAGAAGGTGTCTAGGGTGAGGCACCTTTCGCTATTCGAGAGGGCGCCTGCGGCCTACGTAAGTGGTGCAAACTTCTTGTCTTGAAGTTTGATTGGTCTTCCGCGTAAACCAAGCTACTCAGTCTCTTTTCTCCACCGAATTTTCCTACTGAGCTCTCCTCATACTATTATTCTTGACATCTCTGATTAGCATATAAATAGTCGCCTAGGCCATCTCTCCTTCGAATACCCTGGATCAGTTGGGGCTGGTCCCCGGCAGGTGGCGACCGAACAGGGACCTCAGGAGGCAATACTCAAAGAGCTGAGCAGACACGAACCACGCAATCAGCAGGCAATAAGCATGGAGCTCAGCAGTGACGAATCATGCTGCTCAACTGGCAATAATCAAGCACGTGACCAGGCAGGAATCACGCAGCTCAGCTGGCAATTGTCAAGCAGATGAGCCGACAGGAATCACGCAGCTCAGCTGGCAATTGTCATGCAGATGAGCCGGCAGGAATCACGCAGCTCAGCAGGCCCTGATCACGTGACTCTGCAGGCACTGATCACGTGGCTGATCAAGTCCAGATCACGTGACTGAGCATGCACTGATCACGTGGCTATCATGCACTGATGACGTGACTGCGCATGCACTGATGACGTGGCTGATCGGGCACTGATCACATGGCTCATCATGCACTGATCACGTGTTTATCAGGCAATGATCAGTGACTGACAGGCGCTGATCATGGGACTGTGCACGCACTGATCACGTGGCTATCATGCACTGATCACGTGACTGCGCATGCACTGATGACGTGGCTGTTCGGGCACTGATCACGTGTTTATCAGGCAGTGATCAGTGACTGACAGGCGCTGATCAGGGGACTGTGCACGCACTGATCAGGTGGCTGATCAGGAACTGACCACCTGACCGCGCATGCAGTGATCACGTGGCTGGTCGTTCACTGATCACGTGTTTATCATACGGTGATCACGTGACTGAGAGGCGCTGATCACGTGACTGTGCCGTCAGTGATCACGTGGCTGAGCAGGCACTGATATCGTGACTGAGCATGCACTGATCATGTGCCGGGAGCCGGGGAGGCATTCCACTCTGGACAAAGGTCATGAGGAAGGAGGCTCGGCATACGCAAATGCGGGATCGAGCCTCAGGAGTCCACCCGGATATTCTCGAGCATCTCCCCCCAAAAAACAGAGTCTGCCTACTGTATTGCTTTGTGCTCTCACCTCTGATTTCACTGGGGGCTGTCCCCCACCACCATCTCGCTCTCTCTGTCAAAGAGTTAACTTACAGCTCCAATTCATAAAGTTCCTTGTCATTCTTCCCTTTAACTTCCAGCTGAGTCTCCATCTGGAGCGCGGAACCCACCACGCTTACTAATTATGCCTGGGCTGCTAAGACCCACTCGAGAAGGTGTCTAGGGTGAGGCACCTTTCGCTATTCGAGAGGGCGTCTGCGGCCTACGTAAGTGGTGCAAACTTCTTGTCTTGAAGTTTGATTGGTCTTCCGCGTAAACCAAGCTACTCAGTCTCTTTTCTCCACCGAATTTTCCTACTGAGCTCTCCTCATACTATTATTCTTGACATCTCTGATTAGCATATAAATAGTCGCCTAGGCCATCTCTCCTTCGAATACCCTGGATCAGTTGGGGCTGGTCCCCGGCAGGTGGCGACCGAACAGGGACCTCAGGAGGCAATACTCAAAGAGCTGAGCAGACACGAACCACGCAATCAGCAGGCAATAAGCATGGAGCTCAGCAGTGACGAATCATGCTGCTCAACTGGCAATAATCAAGCACGTGACCAGGCAGGAATCACGCAGCTCAGCTGGCAATTGTCAAGCAGATGAGCCGACAGGAATCACGCAGCTCAGCTGGCAATTGTCATGCAGATGAGCCGGCAGGGATCACGCAGCTCAGCAGGCCTGATCACGTGACTCTGCAGGCACTGATCACGTGGATGATCAAGTCCAGATCACGTGACTGAGCATGCACTGATCACGTGGCTATCATGCACTGATGACGTGACTGCGCATGCACTGATGACGTGGCTGATCGGGCACTGATCACATGGCTCATCATGCACTGATCACTTGTTTATCAGGCAATGATCAGTGACTCACAGGCGCTGATCATGGGACTGTGCACGCACTGATCACGTGGCTATCATGCACTGATCACGTGACTGCGCATGCACTGATGACGTGGCTGTTCGGGCACTGATCACGTGTTTATCAGGCAGTGATCAGTGACTGACAGGCGCTGATCAGGGGACTGTGCACGCACTGATCAGGTGGCTGATCAGGAACTGACCACCTGACCGCGCATGCAGTGATCACGTGGCTGGTCGTTCACTGATCACGTGTTTATCATACGGTGATCACGTGACTGAGAGGCGCTGATCACGTGACTGTGCCGTCAGTGATCACGTGGCTGAGCAGGCACTGATATCGTGACTGAACATGCACTGATCATGTGCCGGGAGCCGGGGAGGCATTCCACTCTGGACAAAGGTCATGAGGAAGGAGGCTCGGCATACGCAAATGCGGGATCGAGCCTCAGGAGTCCACCCGGATATTCTCGAGCATCTCCCCCCAAAAAAACCGGAGTCTGCCTACTGTATTGCTTTGTGCTCTCACCTCTGATTTCACTGGGGGCTGTCCCCCACCACCATCTCGCTCTCTCTGTCAAAGAGTTAACTTACAGCTCCAATTCATAAAGTTCCTTGTCATTCTTCCCTTTAACTTCCAGCTGAGTCTCCATCTGGAGCGCGGAACCCACCACGCTTACTAATTATGCCTGGGCTGCTAAGACCCACTCGAGAAGGTGTCTAGGGTGAGGCACCTTTCGCTATTCGAGAGGGCGCCTGCGGCCTACGTAAGTGGTGCAAACTTCTTGTCTTGAAGTTTGATTGGTCTTCCGCGTAAACCAAGCTACTCAGTCTCTTTTCTCCACCGAATTTTCCTACTGAGCTCTCCTCATACTATTATTCTTGACATCTCTGATTAGCATATAAATAGTCGCCTAGGCCATCTCTCCTTCGAATACCCTGGATCAGTTGGGGCTGGTCCCCGGCAGGTGGCGACCGAACAGGGACCTCAGGAGGCAATACTCAAAGAGCTGAGCAGACACGAACCACGCAATCAGCAGGCAATAAGCATGGAGCTCAGCAGTGACGAATCATGCTGCTCAACTGGCAATAATCAAGCACGTGACCAGGCAGGAATCACGCAGCTCAGCTGGCAATTGTCAAGCAGATGAGCCGACAGGAATCACGCAGCTCAGCTGGCAATTGTCATTCAGATGAGCCGGCAGGAATCACGCAGCTCAGCAGGCCCTGATCACGTGACTCTGCAGGCACTGATCACGTGGCTGATCAAGTCCAGATCACGTGACTGAGCATGCACTGATCACGTGGCTATCATGCACTGATGACGTGACTGCGCATGCACTGATGACGTGGCTGATCGGGCACTGATCACATGGCTCATCATGCACTGATCACGTGTTTATCAGGCAATGATCAGTGACTGACAGGCGCTGATCATGGGACTGTGCACGCACTGATCACGTGGCTATCATGCACTGATCACGTGACTGCGCATGCACTGATGACGTGGCTGTTCGGGCACTGATCACGTGTTTATCAGGCAGTGATCAGTGACTGACAGGCGCTGATCAGGGCACTGTGCACGCACTGATCAGGTGGCTGATCAGGAACTGACCACCTGACCGCGCATGCAGTGATCACGTGGCTGGTCGTTCACTGATCACGTGTTTATCATACGGTGATCACGTGACTGAGAGGCGCTGATCACGTGACTGTGCCGTCAGTGATCACGTGGCTGAGCAGGCACTGATATCGTGACTGAGCATGCACTGATCATGTGCCGGGAGCCGGGGAGGCATTCCACTCTGGACAAAGGTCATGAGGAAGGAGGCTCGGCATACGCAAATGCGGGATCGAGCCTCAGGAGTCCACCCGGATATTCTCGAGCATCTCCCCCCAAAAACCGGAGTCTGCCTACTGTATTGCTTTGTGCTCTCACCTCTGATTTCACTGGGGGCTGTCCCCCACCACCATCTCGCTCTCTCTGTCAAAGAGTTAACTTACAGCTCCAATTCATAAAGTTCCTTGTCATTCTTCCCTTTAACTTCCAGCTGAGTCTCCATCTGGAGCGCGGAACCCACCACGCTTACTAATTATGCCTGGGCTGCTAAGACCCACTCGAGAAGGTGTCTAGGGTGAGGCACCTTTCGCTATTCGAGAGGGCGCCTGCGGCCTACGTAAGTGGTGCAAACTTCTTGTCTTGAAGTTTGATTGGTCTTCCGCGTAAACCAAGCTACTCAGTCTCTTTTCTCCACCGAATTTTCCTACTGAGCTCTCCTCATACTATTATTCTTGACATCTCTGATTAGCATATAAATAGTCGCCTAGGCCATCTCTCCTTCGAATACCCTGGATCAGTTGGGGCTGGTCCCCGGCAGGTGGCGACCGAACAGGGACCTCAGGAGGCAATACTCAAAGAGCTGAGCAGACACGAACCACGCAATCAGCAGGCAATAAGCATGGAGCTCAGCAGTGACGAATCATGCTGCTCAACTGGCAATAATCAAGCACGTGACCAGGCAGGAATCACGCAGCTCAGCTGGCAATTGTCAACCAGATGAGCCGACAGGAATCACGCAGCTCAGCTGGCAATTGTCATGCAGATGAGCCGGCAGGAATCACGCAGCTCAGCAGGCCCTGATCACGTGACTCTGCAGGCACTGATCACGTGGCTGATCAAGTCCAGATCACGTGACTGAGCATGCACTGATCACGTGGCTATCATGCACTGATGACGTGACTGCGCATGCACTGATGACGTGGCTGATCGGGCACTGATCACATGGCTCATCATGCACTGATCACGTGTTTATCAGGCAATGATCAGTGACTGACAGGCGCTGATCATGGGACTGTGCACGCACTGATCACGTGGCTATCATGCACTGATCACGTGACTGCGCATGCACTGATGACGTGGCTGTTCGGGCACTGATCACGTGTTTATCAGGCAGTGATCAGTGACTGACAGGCGCTGATCAGGGGACTGTGCACGCACTGATCAGGTGGCTGATCAGGAACTGACCACCTGACCGCGCATGCAGTGATCACGTGGCTGGTCGTTCACTGATCACGTGTTTATCATACGGTGATCACGTGACTGAGAGGCGCTGATCACGTGACTGTGCCGTCAGTGATCACGTGGCTGAGCAGGCACTGATATCGTGACTGAGCATGCACTGATCATGTGCCGGGAGCCGGGGAGGCATTCCACTCTGGACAAAGGTCATGAGGAAGGAGGCTCGGCATACGCAAATGCGGGATCGAGCCTCAGGAGTCCACCCGGATATTCTCGAGCATCTCCCCCCAAAAAACCGGAGTCTGCCTACTGTATTGCTTTGTGCTCTCACCTCTGATTTCACTGGGGGCTGTCCCCCACCACCATCTCGCTCTCTCTGTCAAAGAGTTAACTTACAGCTCCAATTCATAAAGTTCCTTGTCATTCTTCCCTTTAACTTCCAGCTGAGTCTCCATCTGGAGCGCGGAACCCACCACGCTTACTAATTATGCCTGGGCTGCTAAGACCCACTCGAGAAGGTGTCTAGGGTGAGGCACCTTTCGCTATTCGAGAGGGCGCCTGCGGCCTACGTAAGTGGTGCAAACTTCTTGTCTTGAAGTTTGATTGGTCTTCCGCGTAAACCAAGCTACTCAGTCTCTTTTCTCCACCGAATTTTCCTACTGAGCTCTCCTCATACTATTATTCTTGACATCTCTGATTAGCATATAAATAGTCGCCTAGGCCATCTCTCCTTCGAATACCCTGGATCAGTTGGGGCTGGTCCCCGGCAGGTGGCGACCGAACAGGGACCTCAGGAGGCAATACTCAAAGAGCTGAGCAGACACGAACCACGCAATCAGCAGGCAATAAGCATGGAGCTCAGCAGTGACGAATCATGCTGCTCAACTGGCAATAATCAAGCACGTGACCAGGCAGGAATCACGCAGCTCAGCTGGCAATTGTCAAGCAGATGAGCCGACAGGAATCACGCAGCTCAGCAGGCCCTGATCACGTGACTCTGCAGGCACTGATCACGTGGCTGATCAAGTCCAGATCACGTGACTGAGCATGCACTGATCACGTGGCTATCATGCACTGATGACGTGACTGCGCATGCACTGATGACGTGGCTGATCGGGCACTGATCACATGGCTCATCATGCACTGATCACGTGTTTATCAGGCAATGATCAGTGACTGACAGGCGCTGATCATGGGACTGTGCACGCACTGATCACGTGGCTATCATGCACTGATCACGTGACTGCGCATGCACTGATGACGTGGCTGTTCGGGCACTGATCACGTGTTTATCAGGCAGTGATCAGTGACTGACAGGCGCTGATCAGGGGACTGTGCACGCACTGATCAGGTGGCTGATCAGGAACTGACCACCTGACCGCGCATGCAGTGATCACGTGGCTGGTCGTTCACTGATCACCTGTTTATCATACGGTGATCACGTGACTGAGAGGCGCTGATCACGTGACTGTGCCATCAGTGATCACGTGGCTGAGCAGGCACTGATATCGTGACTGAGCATGCACTGATCATGTGCCGGGAGCCGGGGAGGCATTCCACTCTGGACAAAGGTCATGAGGAAGGAGGCTCGGCATACGCAAATGCGGGATCGAGCCTCAGGAGTCCACCCGGATATTCTCGAGCATCTCCCCCCAAAAAACCGGAGTCTGCCTACTGTATTGCTTTGTGCTCTCACCTCTGATTTCACTGGGGGCTGTCCCCCACCACCATCTCGCTCTCTCTGTCAAAGAGTTAACTTACAGCTCCAATTCATAAAGTTCCTTGTCATTCTTCCCTTTAACTTCCAGCTGAGTCTCCATCTGGAGCGCGGAACCCACCACGCTTACTAATTATGCCTGGGCTGCTAAGACCCACTCGAGAAGGTGTCTAGGGTGAGGCACCTTTCGCTATTCGAGAGGGCGCCTGCGGCCTACGTAAGTGGTGCAAACTTCTTGTCTTGAAGTTTGATTGGTCTTCCGCGTAAACCAAGCTACTCAGTCTCTTTTCTCCACCGAATTTTCCTACTGAGCTCTCCTCATACTATTATTCTTGACATCTCTGATTAGCATATAAATAGTCGCCTAGGCCATCTCTCCTTCGAATACCCTGGATCAGTTGGGGCTGGTCCCAGGCAGGTGGCGACCGAACAGGGACCTCAGGAGGCAATACTCAAAGAGCTGAGCAGACACGAACCACGCAATCAGCAGGCAATAAGCATGGAGCTCAGTAGTGACGAATCATGCTGCTCAACTGGCAAAAATCAAGCACGTGACCAGGCAGGAATCACGCAGCTCAGCTGGCAATTGTCAAGCAGATGAGCCGACAGGAATCACGCAGCTCAGCTGGCATGCAGCTCAGCAGGCCCTGATCACGTGACTCTGCAGGCACTGATCACGTGGCTGATCAAGTCCAGATCACGTGACTGAGCATGCACTGATCACGTGGCTATCATGCACTGATGACGTGACTGCGCATGCACTGATGACGTGGCTGATCGGGCACTGATCACATGGCTCATCATGCACTGATCACGTGTTTATCAGGCAATGATCAGTGACTGACAGGCGCTGATCATGGGACTGTGCACGCACTGATCACGTGGCTATCATGCACTGATCACGTGACTGCGCATGCACTGATGACGTGGCTGTTCGGGCACTGATCACGTGTTTATCAGGCAGTGATCAGTGACTGACAGGCGCTGATCAGGGGACTGTGCACGCACTGATCAGGTGGCTGATCAGGAACTGACCACCTGACCACGCATGCAGTGATCACGTGGCTGGTCGTTCACTGATCACGTGTTTATCATACGGTGATCACGTGACTGAGAGGCGCTGATCACGTGACTGTGCCGTCAGTGATCACGTGGCTGAGCAGGCACTGATATCGTGACTGAGCATGCACTGATCATGTGCCGGGAGCCGGGGAGGCATTCCACTCTGGACAAAGGTCATGAGGAAGGAGGCTCGGCATACGCAAATGCGGGATCGAGCCTCAGGAGTCCACCCGGATATTCTCGAGCATCTCCCCCCAAAAAACCGGAGTCTGCCTACTGTATTGCTTTGTGCTCTCACCTCTGATTTCACTGGGGGCTGTCCCCCACCACCATCTCGCTCTCTCTGTCAAAGAGTTAACTTACAGCTCCAATTCATAAAGTTCCTTGTCATTCTTCCCTTTAACTTCCAGCTGAGTCTCCATCTGGAGCGCGGAACCCACCACGCTTACTAATTATGCCTGGGCTGCTAAGACCCACTCGAGAAGGTGTCTAGGGTGAGGCACCTTTCGCTATTCGAGAGGGCGCCTGCGGCCTACGTAAGTGGTGCAAACTTCTTGTCTTGAAGTTTGATTGGTCTTCCGCGTAAACCAAGCTACTCAGTCTCTTTTCTCCACCGAATTTTCCTACTGAGCTCTCCTCATACTATTATTCTTGACATCTCTGATTAGCATATAAATAGTCGCCTAGGCCATCTCTCCTTCGAATACCCTGGATCAGTTGGGGCTGGTCCCCGGCAGGTGGCGACCGAACAGGGACCTCAGGAGGCAATACTCAAAGAGCTGAGCAGACACGAACCACGCAATCAGCAGGCAATAAGCATGGAGCTCAGCAGTGACGAATCATGCTGCTCAACTGGCAATAATCAAGCACGTGACCAGGCAGGAATCACGCAGCTCAGCTGGCAATTGTCAAGCAGATGAGCCGACAGGAATCACGCAGCTCAGCTGGCAATTGTCATGCAGATGAGCCGGCAGGAATCACGCAGCTCAGCAGGCCCTGATCACGTGACTCTGCAGGCACTGATCACGTGGCTGATCAAGTCCAGATCACGTGACTGAGCATGCACTGATCACGTGGCTATCATGCACTGATGACGTGACTGCGCATGCACTGATGACGTGGCTGATCGGGCACTGATCACATGGCTCATCATGCACTGATCACGTGTTTATCAGGCAATGATCAGTGACTGACAGGCGCTGATCATGGGACTGTGCACGCACTGATCACGTGGCTATCATGCACTGATCACGTGACTGCGCATGCACTGATGACGTGGCTGTTAGGGCACTGATCACGTGTTTATCAGGCAGTGATCAGTGACTGACAGGCGCTGATCAGGGGACTGTGCACGCACTGATCAGGTGGCTGATCAGGAACTGACCACCTGACCGCGCATGCAGTGATCACGTGGCTGGTCGTTCACTGATCACGTGTTTATCATACGGTGATCACGTGACTGAGAGGCGCTGATCACGTGACTGTGCCGTCAGTGATCACGTGGCTGAGCAGGCACTGATATCGTGACTGAGCATGCACTGATCATGTGCCGGGAGCCGGGGAGGCATTCCACTCTGGACAAAGGTCATGAGGAAGGAGGCTCGGCATACGCAAATGCGGGATCGAGCCTCAGGAGTCCACCCGGATATTCTCGAGCATCTCCCCCCAAAAAAACCGGAGTCTGCCTACTGTATTGCTTTGTGCTCTCACCTCTGATTTCACTGGGGGCTGTCCCCCACCACCATCTCGCTCTCTCTGTCAAAGAGTTAACTTACAGCTCCAATTCATAAAGTTCCTTGTCATTCTTCCCTTTAACTTCCAGCTGAGTCTCCATCTGGAGCGCGGAACCCACCACGCTTACTAATTATGCCTGGGCTGCTAAGACCCACTCGAGAAGGTGTCTAGGGTGAGGCACCTTTCGCTATTCGAGAGGGCGCCTGCGGCCTACGTAAGTGGTGCAAACTTCTTGTCTTGAAGTTTGATTGGTCTTCCGCGTAAACCAAGCTACTCAGTCTCTTTTCTCCACCGAATTTTCCTACTGAGCTCTCCTCATACTATTATTCTTGACATCTCTGATTAGCATATAAATAATCGCCTAGGCCATCTCTCCTTCGAATACCCTGGATCAGTTGGGGCTGGTCCCCGGCAGGTGGCGACCGAACAGGGACCTCAGGAGGCAATACTCAAAGAGCTGAGCAGACACGAACCACGCAATCAGCAGGCAATAAGCATGGAGCTCAGCAGTGACGAATCATGCTGCTCAACTGGCAATAATCAAGCACGTGACCAGGCAGGAATCACGCAGCTCAGCTGGCAATTGTCAAGCAGATGAGCCGACAGGAATCACGCAGCTCAGATGGCAATTGTCATGCAGATGAGCCGGCAGGAATCACGCAGCTCAGCAGGCCCTGATCACGTGACTCTGCAGGCACTGATCACGTGGCTGATCAAGTCCAGATCACGTGACTGAGCATGCACTGATCACGTGGCTATCATGCACTGATGACGTGACTGCGCATGCACTGATGACGTGGCTGATCGGGCACTGATCACATGGCTCATCATGCACTGATCACGTGTTTATCAGGCAATGATCAGTGACTGACAGGCGCTGATCATGGGACTGTGCACGCACTGATCACGTGGCTATCATGCACTGATCACGTGACTGCGCATGCACTGATGACGTGGCTGTTCGGGCACTGATCACGTGTTTATCAGGCAGTGATCAGTGACTGACAGGCGCTGATCAGGGGACTGTGCACGCACTGATCAGGTGGCTGATCAGGAACTGACCACCTGACCGCGCATGCAGTGATCACGTGGCAGGTCGTTCACTGATCACGTGTTTATCATACGGTGATCACGTGACTGAGGCGCTGATCACGTGACTGTGCCGTCAGTGATCACGTGGCTGAGCAGGCACTGATAACGTGACTGCGCATGCACTGATGATGTGCCACGTGGCTCATGAGGAAGTTCACTGATCACGAGGAACTGACCACCTGACCGCGCATGCAGTGATCAGGTGGCAGGTCGTTCACTGATCACCTGTTTATCATCCGGTGATCACGTGACTGAGAGGCGCTGATCACGTGACTGTGCCGTCAGTGATCACGTGGCTGAGCATGCACTGATATCGTGACTGAGCATGCACTGATCATGTGCCGGGAGCCGGGAGGCATTCCACTCTGGACAAAGGTCATGAGGAAGCAGGCTCGGCATACGCAAATGCGGGATCGAGCCGCAGGAGTCCACCCGGATATTCTCGAGGGTCTCCCCCACAAAGGAACCGAAGTCTGCCTACTGTATTGCTTTGTGCTCTCACCTCTGATTTCACTGGGGGCTGTGCCCCACCACCATCTCACTCTCTCTGTCAAAGAGTTAACTTACAGCTCCAATTCATAAAGTTCCTTGTCATTCTTCCCTTTAACTTCCAGCTGAGTCTCCATCTGGAGCGCGGAACCCACCACGCTTACTAATTATGCCTGGGCTGCTAAGACCCACTCGAGAAGGTGTCTACGGTGAGGCACCTTTCGCTATTCGAGAGGGCGCCTGCGGCCTACGTAAGTGGTGCAAACTTCTTGTCTTGAAGTTTGATTGGTCTTCCGCCTAAACCAAGCTACTCAGTCTCTTTTCTCCACCGAATTTTCCTACTGAGCTCTCCTCATACTATTATTCTTGACATCTCTGATTAGCATATAAATAGTCGCCTAGGCCATCTCTCCTTCGAATACCCTGGATCAGTTGGGGCTGGTCCCCGGCAGGTGGCCACCGAACAGGGACCTCAGGAGGCGATACTCAAAGAGCTGAGCAGACACGAACCACGCAATCAGCAGGCAATAAGCATGGAGCTCAGCAGTGACGAATCATGCTGCTCAACTGGCAATAATCAAGCACGTGACCAGGCAGGAATCACGCAGCTCAGCTGGCAATTGTCATGCAGATGAGCCGGCAGGAATCACGCAGCTCAGCAGGCCCTGATCACGTGACTCTGCAGGCACTGATCACGTGGCTATCATGCACTGATGACGTGACTGCGCATGCACTGATGACGTGGCTGATCAGGCACTGATCACATGGCTCATCATGCACTGATCACGAGTTTATCAGGCAATGATCAGTGACTGACAGGCGCTGATCATGGGACTGTGCAAGCACTGATCAGGTGGCTGATCAGGAACTGACCACCTGACCGCGCATGCAGTGATCAGGTGGCTGGTCGTTCACTGATCGCACGTGTTTATCATCCGGTGATCACGTGACTGAGAGGCGCTGATCACGTGACTGTGCCGTCAGTGATCACGTGGCTGAGCAAGCACTGATATCGTGACTGAGCATGCACTGATCATGTGCCGGGAGCCGGGGAGGCATTCCACTCTGGACAAAGGTCATGAGAAGGAGGCTCGGCATACGCAAATGCGGGATCGAGCCTCAGGAGTCCACCCGGATATTCTCGAGCATCTCCCCCAAAAACCGGAGTCTGCCTACTGTATTGCTTTGTGCTCTCACCTCTGATTTCACTGGGGGCTGTCCCCCACCACCATCTCGCTCTCTGTCAAAGAGTTAACTTACAGCTCAATTCATAAAGTTCCTTGTCATTCTTCCCTTTAACTTCCAGCTGAGTCTCCATCTGGAGCGCGGAACCCACCACGCTTACTAATTATGCCTGGGCTGCTAAGACCCACTCGAGAAGGTGTCTAGGGTGAGGCACCTTTCGCTATTCGAGAGAGCGCCTGCGGCCTACGTAAGTGGTGCAAACTTCTTGTCTTGAAGTTTGATTGGTCTTCCGCGTAAACCAAGCTACTCAGTCTCTTTTCTCCACCGAATTTTCCTACTGAGCTCTCCTCATACTATTATTCTTGACATCTCTGATTAGCATATAAACAGTCGCCTAGGCCATCTCTCCTTCGAATACCCTGGATCAGTTGGGGCTGGTCCCCGGCAGGTAGCGACCGAACAGGGACCTCAGGAGGCAATACTCAAAGAGCTGAGCAGACACTGAACCACGCAATCAGCAGGCAATAAGCATGGAGCTCAGCAGTGACGAATCATGCTGCTCAACTGGCAATAATCAAGCACGTGACCAGGCAGGAATCACGCAGCTCAGCTGGCAATTGTCAAGCAGATGAGCCGACAGGAATCACGCAGCTCAGATGGCAATTGTCATGCAGATGAGCCGGCAGGAATCACGCAGCTCAGCAGGCCCTGATCACGTGACTCTGCAGGCACTGATCACGTGGCTGATCAGGTCCAGATCACGTGACTGAGCATGCACTGATCACGTGGCTATCATGCACTGATGACGTGACTGCGCATGCACTGATGACGTGGCTGATCGGGCACTGATCACATGGCTCATCATGCACTGATCACGTGTTTATCAGGCAATGATCAGTGACTGACAGGCGCTGATCATGGGACTGTGCACGCACTGATCACGTGGCTATCATGCACTGATCACGTGACTGCGCATGCACTGATGACGTGGCTGTTCGGGCACTGATCACGTGTTTATCAGGCAGTGATCAGTGACTGACAGGCGCTGATCAGGGGACTGTGCACGCACTGATCAGGTGGCTGATCAGGAACTGACCACCTGACTGCGCATGCAGTGATCACGTGGCTGGTCGTTCACTGATCACGTGTTTATCATAGGTGATCACGTGACTGAGAGCGCTGATCACGTGACTGTGCCGTCAGTGATCACGTGGCTGAGCAGGCACTGATATCGTGACTGAGCATGCACTGATCATGTGCCGGGAGCCGGGGAGGCATTCCACTCTGGACAAAGGTCATGAGGAAGGAGGCTCGGCATACGCAAATGCGGGATCGAGCCTCAGGAGTCCACGGATATTCTGAGAGCATCTCCCCCAAAAAACCGAGTCTGCCTACTGTATTGCTTTGTGCTCTCACCTCTGATTTCACTGGGGGCTGTCCCCCACCACCATCTCGCTCTCTGTCAAAGAGTTAACTTACAGCTCCAATTCATAAAGTTCCTTGTCATTCTT